>NW_026596069.1:17964700-17965475 GCF_907164565.1 Psammomys obesus
TATATGTATATGTATATGTATATGTATATGTATATGTATATGTATATATGTGTGTGTGTGTGTGTGTGTGTATCAGCAATCATCTTAGCATACAATGCACAGCAGATATCCCTGTTATGATGTTTTGAATGGAAACAGAGTGAATAACTGGAAGCAGTAAGTGACAAGTCATTGTATTGATGGTCTCACATTATCACAACATGTAGAGAGAGGATGCAGCCACACTTTTCCTACTGAACCACTGAGGTCAAAATTACAATACATTTCATGCATAGTTTAGACTTCTGTCACTGAAATACGCCTCTTGGCCTAGTAATACTGATGCATGACTTTAAGCTATAGAGGGACATAATTATCGTGGTTCAGAAAATTTAGACTTAGAAATATTACTTATCTCATTAGGACTTAAGAAAAGTAGGCTATTTTCTAAAGCTTCTTTACAGGCCAATGTTATTTAAATACAGTATTAGCTCCCTAATTTTGCTTAGTAGCAAAGGGGGCCAGGATGATAATGAAGCCTACCTCAGTTTATGGACAATCTAGCCAGGATTTCTTCCTCAGCCTGCAAATTATTTGCAAACTGTATGAATTATTTACAGCTGGAGTTGAAATACTGCATTAAGATCTTTCTGGGGTCACATTAAAATGACCGAGTGGCTTTAAAATCCTATGCTTGTAGTTTGTGGCAGGAAGGAAAAGTCAGATAAATAGTTTCATATTTTCAAGCCTGTGTGTGTGTGTGTGTGTGTGTGTGTGTGTGTGTGTGTGTGTGTGT
>NW_026596069.1:17965485-17966908 GCF_907164565.1 Psammomys obesus
TGTGTGTGTGTGTGTGTGTGTGTGTGTGTGTGTGTGTGTGTGTGTGTGTGTGTTTATTGAGGAGGACAACTTGCCGGAACTGATTCTTGCCTCCCACTATGTGGTTTTCAAAGAGAGATTCCAGATCCTCAGGTTGGATAGTTTGCCCTTATCTACTGAGCCGTGTTGCCAGCCCTGTCATGGTTAATCTCAGCTGAAAACCTTGCTGGATTTAGAATCTACTGTTGATGTTAGTGTTTTCAGAGATTTGACTAAGGAGGAAAGACGTACCCTGGGGGGGGGGTGGGTGCTGTTTTTCCTGGACTGAGTAGCAAAAATGGAGGTAGCATCAGCTTTCTTCTCACTCTGTTCTCTCGCTTCAGACCAGCAAGATGATTTGATGATTTGATGACAGGATGAATTGTCCCATGCTCATGCAGCTTTGGTTTCTCTGATATGATGAGCTGTATGCCCTCAAACCGTGAGCCAAAATAAACCTTTTCTTCTGTTAATTTCTTTGTCTGTTATTTAATTATGACAGTGTAAAAAAGCAGCTAACACAGCATGAACCTTCAACTCCCTATGATATATTTTTAACTGAAATCTAAAAGCTATTTCAGTGAGAATAGCCAACACCTAATAATTCTATTTTCAGAATCACAAATTGAGAATACTGCTAGATAAGAGTAAGAACCTAAGAAAAATAGTTTATATCTCTGAATAATTTGTCATCAAATTAATAAAGTGGAGAGCAAAACCTGAAAGCAAACATCTAAGAAAAGACAGGATATGTTATCAGGCACAAATCCCAAAGGTAGAAAAAGGATCCTTAGCTGGAGAGAAGAGGCCAGGCACACTCCAGAACACAGTGTTGGGATATCTCTTTGCTCAGATAAAAGTCACAAAGCCAGTGACTTGTGACTTGGGCAGCTGTTCACCAGGAAGCCAAATGGCTCAGCTAGCTTACTTTGCATATACAAAATAACCAACTGATAAAATTTTCAGCTATTATAGACTTTGATTAGCAATGAGTCAGGAACCAAAGAAGGAAACAAAGGTTTCTATGTTTTTGTTCTTTGCTACATGCATCTTTGAATGGTCCAGGCCATAGCCAAAGCGTTGATAACCCTGGAGTTTAAGAAAATGAATGCAGCCTTAAAGGGATGCCATTGCCAAAACTATTAGTATATGCAAGAAATAAATAATTCAGTCTTCCTTCTCATGTAGTAGTATATATGTAAAACTTCTGGAAATTTTCTATATATACAAAAGCTAACACTTAATCATGTTTGTGTTGTTGTTTACAAGACTCCAAAAGCTGAGAACTTTGTAAGCCAAGTGTTAAAACCTAAGAAGAAAGGGCCAATATTCTGAAATAATTTATAATACTCTATAGTTCTATCTATCTATCTATCTATCTATCTATCTATCTATCTATCTATCT
>NW_026596069.1:17966918-18014690 GCF_907164565.1 Psammomys obesus
TCTATCTATCTATCTATCTATCTATCTATCTATCTATCTATCTATCTGCAAAAAAACCAGAGACACACAGGTGGTATCAGAAGCTTTCTATAATTCCTGAGCCAGACCTCATTATTCTCTGTTTCATATAATAGCCCTATGTAGTAAACGTGGACCATCACACTGCACAGATGGAAGAGAGAGTTAGAGGGCTATTGAACATGTGAATTTTCCCAGTGTGTCACAATTACAGAAACATCTGTGCTAAATATTTTCAAGCTGATCCAGTCTAAAAATTGGCAATGTTCAATAGCACTATGTCTTCCCTTTCCCTGTAGGGACTGTAGTCTAATGATTGCTTTTGGGGCTACAGCATAAGGCATGTACCTATGCTGATTGCTTGCTACTCAAAGTGGCCTCATTTGCTTTATGCTGTTTTAAATGTTCTTTCTGTATCCCACCTAGTTCCTTTGTTGCTTGCAAACATAAACTAAGATGAAAATCAAACTCTCTACTGCACTTTCCATTGAAATATCTCGTAAGACTCGCATAATGGAATGGCCTGAGAAGGGGCAAGAAGAGGAGAGCAATAAGGTCTCTTGACAGTAATTGCAGGATGCACAGCCTGTTGATTCTAATTACACTGAAAGGGCTCATTGGCTGCATCTCTATTTGCACATATTTGGGTTATTCCATTGTAGGTATTTAGTAAGCCAAACGGAAACCACAACATTTTTAATTTTACTTTTTTAATATTTTTATATTGCTTTTACTTACAGGAAGCTTGCAGTGTCAGACAGCTCCATGGATGCCTTCATAGCCTTAGGAATTGATATAGCTTCCTGTAAAATGATCCTGATCCTGAAGACTTGATATGGGGCTCAACCCTGCCCTGCTTACATCTTCCAGATGGTGCCTATGTTACTGCTTTAAGGATAACACTTTGAGTAACAAAGTCCAAGGCTCTGAGAACACAATAGAAACATACAAAATGCCACAATCACACTTTTTTTTTATAGCTGAAACATTCTATGTCCTAATAAAGTAGCAGAAAAAAAAACAGGTTCCTGTGTATGCACACCAATGCACAAATCAGCCCAAACTAATTTTAAAGCTAAATTTAAGCTTAATGCATGCAGTCCACTGATTGACTTCTAGTGACAGACATTTCACTGAACTGACTAGGGCTGCAACCCGTCTTTACTATCAAATGTTCAATTTGGTTGGCCTCGGCACGCTCCTCAGGAGAGGTTTTTCCTGATGTTTCTGAGAGCCTTGAACCATCTTAATTTTGAAATTGGGGGAGCCTGATAATTCTCAGACAAAAACCCTTAAATAACCAAGTGTGTTACATTATTAATTATTATCATTATTATTGGAAAAGCTTTCCGGTCTCTTGGAGAGGATATATTCAAGAGGGCATGTATGAAAAAAAAAAAATGCCAGCTTGCCTAGTCAATAACTATGACTCTGGCTGTCACAGGCTCAAGATCTCCTGGAAGACCTTAGTATCCTGAAGAAGAAGATGCTTGTCTAGAGATGTGCAATGATACCTTAAGCATGATTTTTTCCTGTCCTCCTATCATCAAGAAGCTTATCCCCATTTGCTCCTAGAAATTTTCTACGATCCACCTATGACAGAGGCAGATGTGAGTTCTTTCTGAGTTCTTAGAGTATTTGTTGGTTGCTACATGATGCTTGCTTTTTCTTTTTATAAAATTTGAAACGATGTTGGCTTTTATACACATCAGGCTACAAGCTCTTGCTTGAAATCAGTCACAGTCACTTCACAATTAAATCCCTGTCAGTTCAAATGAACTCTTTAATAATTTAATGTCAAAGGAAGACAATGCAGCCAGTTCTGATGAGACATGATAAGCTAGGGTCAGATGGGACCAGCAGACTGGGGAAGTGTCATGGGAGGGGGCTACAAAATGAATAAATTGTAATAAATAAGTAAAAAGAAAAAAATAAAAAATAAAAACGTTGTTTATAAACAGAAACAGAAACAAAAACTGCCTGAGAAACTTCAGCTTCATAGTAGTGTCCATTTTCAATGTGTTGTGAGTTTATTTCTTCAGCAAACCCAATTTACCAGCATGTTTTTTATATCTAGTATATTATATGTTAGCTTTCTTTTCTGTATCCCCAAAACCATTTTAAAAAGACAAGCACACTATTTCTATATCTCCGGGAAAGGTAGCAAAGGATGGCAGCAAAAACATAAGATAGAGGATACTGGACGAATCACACAGGATTTGGTACTATTCTTACTGCATTACATACTTAATTACACCAAGACAAAGTTCTCCTCACTAAATATGTATATATATAATGATTCTCGGTGTCATTATGCTGCCTCATAACAGTTACTTCCTAGAAGTTATCCTACACCCCTTTGAAAGATGATTTTTGATATAGAAATAGATAATATAATTTATTCCTCAGGCATTGGTATTTTAATAAAAGAAAAAGGAACACGTGGTTTCTAAGCTGTTATGAAATGTGAATGGGATAGGTTCTGTAAGGCAAATTCTCAGAAAGCTCTATGGATATCAAGGAATTTGACTCTTGTGGCATATGAGTTGACACAAAAAGGATCAGCAGGCTTATTGTAGGCTTTGAGAAGAAAAGAGCATTTCTTTGGGAGAGGAATGCAAAGAAGCAAACATTGAGGCAACTGCAGAACATTTTAAGAGGAGGAAATCTCTCTTGAATGGCAGTGGTAAGACGTCAAGATGCAGGAGATGCGAGACAGAGTTAGAGAGGTGAAAATTTATTCCACAGGCATGGGATTAGTAAAGCTCATTAGCAATAGACTGTTCTATCCATATGGTAAGTTTGGCAGAACTATGTGTTACAAAGTTTCTAAACCAGAGAACTTGAAAAAGAGAGATTTCTAAAAATGCAATGCTTGTATGGGTTTAAAAGCGATGAAAGGTGATTTTAGCAGAATAAACATTAAAGACAGGGAGAACAAAGGTGAGAGCAAAAGCGAGAGAGAATGACAGCAAGAGCAATAAAAAGAGAGTGAGATTGGGAGATTGCTCGGTAACTGACAATATGCTTACTACTTTAGTTTCCAGGTCAGGTGACTAAGAGTCAAGTGAAAGAACTAAAAATACAGTGAAGTTAGAAGAACAGATCACCAGTAATGATAAAAAAATGTCCATATCTGTGGAATCAAAGAGACTCATTTAGATGATAAATCTAAGTTGAAACAAAACAAAACAAAAAAGAAAAGAAAACAAAACAACACTCACAAAAAAAACATAGGGCATTCCCTTTGGAAAGGTAGGCATGAAGGTATATAGTATGAAGGTATGAAGGTATATAGTTTCGAAGGAAGGTTTATGGTGAAGTAGGACACAGGAGAAAACCTGGCTAGTAGGGAACCTTTGAGAAGCTCAATACGTAAGTACATAAGCGAAGGGTTGAGACGGCTGTGTAGACTCGAGCCTCATCCAAACTATTGGATCCATAGCATCATGATCAATTTATTTATCCCTTCTTTTTGTCACTTTCCCCTCCTCCTGCCCCTTGCCATAAACTATAGGATATAGTATAGAATGAAGAAAATTATACAATAGTATACTACAGGATTTTTCCTGGCACACCAAAAAGTGACTGAATCATTATTTCAAAATAAAGCAAATGCTCAAAATGTTACACTGCGATGAACAGTATCATAGGAGTCATTCACTAAAGAGAAAGCTTCATAATTTAAAAAAGGATCTCCACAAGGAGAGCAACAGAACCAGAACATTTGAACACAAGTGTCTTCCCAGAGACTCATACTACAAGCAAGTACCAGTCATGGATATAACCTAGAACCCCTACACAGATGTAGCCCATGGCAATTTAGTGTCCAAGTGGGTTCTGTAGTAATGGGAACAGGGACTGCCTCTGACATAATCTGATTGGCCTGCTCTTTGATCACCTCCCCCTGAGGGGGGAGCAGCCTTATCAGGCCACAGAAGATGACAATACAGCCACTCCTGATGTGATCTGATAGACTAAGATCAGAAGGAAGGAGAGGAGGACCTCCCTTATCAGTCGACTTGGGGAGGGACATGTGTGAAGAAGGGGGAGGGAGGGTGGGACTAGGAGAGGAGGAGGGAGGGGCTTATGTGGGGATACAAAGTGAATAAAGTGTAATTAATAAAATAAAATAAAATAAAACACTTAAATTCTTGTCATACACATGTAAATCATTAACAAATTAAATCTCTTTTGATGTTGCAAATTTTGGGAGAAGCAGGTGTTTTCATTCCAGTGTTATACTAAGGAAAATGGGGGATTATGAAGCTTAAATAGCACAGCTATTACATTGAAAGACCAGACTCCAAAGACATCTTTCTCATGTTTCTGGTCTACTGTTTTTCACTAAATAGTGAGCTTAGGGCTTTCCCTTTAAAATAACCAATGGAGAAGAATTTGAGTTCTAATGTTGAATATGCCAGAAAAAGTAGTGTCTTTTTTTTTTTTTTTTTATAACTTACGTGTGTGGTTATATGTGTAAGATACATGTGAGTGCATAAAGACACACATGTGTCATGGCTTGAATATGGAGGTCAGAGGACAACCTGCAGTCTCAGCCCTTTGCCTTCTACCTGTTGTTTGCGATGGTAAGCACCAGAAGAGCTGGTCCATGAGCATCAACAGATTCTCCTGTCCCTGCATCTGATGTGCAACGTTGCCATGAAGCTTTGTGTGGGTTCTGGGGTAGGAGCATAGGTCTTGTTATTTGTGTGGTAGATGATTTAGATTCTGAGCCATCTCTTCAGTCTTTGCAACATCACTTTTAACAGCAGAGAGTAAGGAAGAACAAGTAACATTATTACCATTACTGGACAAGACCAGAATGCAAATTATATGCAAATGTTGTCATTCTTCTATTTGGAAATAAATGTAATAAGGAGCATCTAGTACAGAACAGCTTTGTGATGAATGGAGAGCTAAACCCCTCTAGACATAAACAGTACAAGGCAGGCAAAAGTGTCCTTGTCCAGAACATTTATAACCACTTATAAAGAAATACTACTCCCAATTAAAGAGAACCCCATGGAAAGGTTACCTGCTTTTTTTGTTGAAGGATTTCTTGGAAGGAGAGAATATTTTGAGCTAATAGGCTCTATCGCACTAATGATAATTTTATTCATTATTTTTCACTTAAAATAGCTGTAGTTAGTATGTTCTATAGGTATGAGGAGAGATGGGACATGTACCTTATTTTGTTCATGACGTGATTTGAATCGTAAGTGTCTCCTCTCTGGACATGTATTAACAACCACGTGAACAAAAATAAAGCTTTTTTTTTTGCATATAAGCTGCTCGTCCTCACCTTGCTGTTTCAGTAACAGGAAGCTAACTAGCACAAGGTGACAGCATGTTACCATTGTTTTTAATGCCTTGCACATCAAGTGTTGAAAAGGAGTGAGCATGAAGAACCAATTCTGTGAGCCTTAGGGAGGGAGGATAGTAAAGTGAATATCATTTAAAATCAGAGGCAAAGAGGGAGCGACAGAGAGTTCCAGGTTCATTTTATTGGAGTTAACAGTGGAAACCAGAGTCAACAGTAGTTATAGAAACCAAAAGAGGTTTTCTTCAGGGTGTACTCTATAGAGGAAGAGATACTTCAGAACAGAACTGTGCTCAGTTCTTACAGCAGCAACCACAAATGAGAATTTACAGCCAAGGGGCCACTTATTAGAGCAATGAGTTGGAAAATTGTTAACAGGAGCCATTGATACTAGGATGATTTTGGATAAACCAATCTCAAAGTATTCTTGCTGAGCAGACTGTAGTTGTCAAATGCCAAGGGGAATGGTAAAAGGTGAAAACCTAAAGCATCAATTATTTAGGGTAAAAAAGTCTGTACTCTAATAGGATTTTTGTTAAGGTCTGTTAATGAAAGATCTGTCCTAGAATATCTACTTGAGAGAAGAACTGAGTGTGAACTCATCTTTCTCAGAAGATAAGATCAATAAAACTTGACACTGGTTGGTGAGAGACTCAGCAGAGTGAGCAATGCAGTGAGCACACATGGTGGAGACAGGACAGAGGCAACAGGTACTGCTCCTGGGTCTACAGCTGGAATAGGGAGACAGAGACATTCAGTCTCAAAAATTGAGTTTGAAGTTACATTGCTGATGTAAAGAAGCAAAGAAAATAAACAAACAAACAAACAAATAAATAAATAAATAAATAAATAAATAAATAAACTGAGCCCTGGGGAACCTGCAGGGACTTATACCTGCAGGGCAATGCATGAAGAGGACCTAAAAGCCCTGCTCAGATGTAGCCCATGGACTCAGTCTCCAAGTGGGTTCCTTAATAAGGGGAGTAGGGTCTTTCTCTGGCATGAACTCAGTGGCTGGCTTTTTAATCACCTCCCCCTGGGGCGTGGTGTAGCCTTGCCAGGCCACAGAGGAAGACCATGCAAGCAGTCCTGTTGAGACCTGATAGACTAAGGTCAAATAGAAGGGGAGGAGGACCTCACCTGTCAATAGACTAGGGGAGGGGCATATGGAGAGAAGAGGGAGGTGGGAATAGGAGGAGAAAAAGAAGGGGGCCGCAGCTGTGATACAAATTGAATAAATTGTAATAAATGATAATAATAAGTTCAAGGCTATTCTCCACTTTTTCTTCTAACAGGTTTAGTGTGTCTGGTTGATGTCTTTGATCCACTTGGACTTTAATTTTGTGCAGGGTGAAAAGTATGGCTCTATTTGCATTTTCTACATGTAGACATAAAAAATTATAAAAGAAGAAAATGTTTTCAGAATTTTCCTGGAAAACACTGCAATAATTTGGAATATTTACATATTAGAATCAGAGAAATTTCTTTTGATCATTACTACACTCAGTAAAAAATTGCATCACAAATTCTGGGTCTATATTTCTCATTTATAAATTAATAAGTAAAATTGACACAGTTTAGTTCCTATATCATTGCATTACTCAAATTCAAGTTATTTTTAAATATAGGGTAAGGATTTTTATGTATATTTTCTTTTCCCAACCCTATTCTAAATGAGTTTTTCACCATTATTTTGAGAGAAACTATACATTAGTATATGTCACTAGTCATACCAACATGTCATATTAAGGTACACAGTGCTAACCTATCTTTAAACTTTCTGGAATTATCAGACAAGCAAAGTATGATTTTTGTTTGTTTTAAATGTCTATTTTTTATTTTATTTAATTAATTTATGTATGTATTTATTCTTCTCTTACATTGTTATGCCTAGATCATGAGACCCTCAAGAGACCACCAGGAGTCAAGTCCATGGCACAACACATGAGGATCTTTTTATTAAAAGCTATAGCTTGGGCTCACAACCTCACCACCGAAGCAGATGAGAGCAGAGAGCCTTGTGCTCAGGGTAGATGGTTTAAAGATTCAAGTCCCTCCCAACACACCCAAAACAGGGGAATTCCTGCCTGGCAAGCATCTATTTGATGAAACACAAAAGAGGATATTGTATTTTGAACTGATTGGCTATAGGAAGGCCCCCAAACCATTAATAGTCTGGCTTTCCTTTTTTAGCTGTCCTAGGGGAGAAGGGTGATCTGGGCCATTTTCTTAGGGACTGTATCTCTAGTGGGCAGAAAAATGCAGTAAGGCTGGTTCTTCCCTGCAGGTAACTGGACATGGCTCCACCTGTCTGGACTTTGTTCAGGCTTGTGCTTTAAACTTTAAACTAGTAACTCAAAAAACTAATTTTTAATTATTTGGTCTTTCAACATATTACATCATGATCTACGTTATCACATCCTCATTCCTCTCAGTCAGGCTCCTCCACCTTCTCTTTCTCCCAGATCTACTCCTCCTCTGTTTCCCTTAGAAAAGAACATGACTCTCTGGGATATCAACCAAACATGACATAAGAGGTTTCAATAATAATAGGCACATTCCCTCATATCAAGGCTGGACAAAGCAACCCTGTAGGGAAGGAAAGGATCCCAAAAGCAGGAAAAAGAGCCAAAGACAGTCCCTGATCTCACTGTTAGGAGTTCCACAATACCACCAGTCTTCATAACTGTATATGCAGAGGACCTAGGTCAGACCCACTAGGCTCCCTAACTGTCAGTTCAGTCTCTATGAACCCCTATGAGCCTTAATAGATGATTGTGGGCCCTATTCTTATCCTTGACCAGTTGGCTCCTATAATCCTTCCACACCCACTACCCAGGATTCTCTGAGCTCTACCTAATGTTTGGCGGTGAGTCTCTGCATCTGCTTCTGGATGAAGTTGCTGGATGAAGACTCTCTGATGACAATTATTACTTACATAGTACACTAGGAATCATTTCATTGAGAGTGTTTTGTTCTCTTTTGTTTTGTTGTTTGTTTGGTTCTATCCTGGGTCCCTGGACTATCCAGCCTCTGGTTCCTTTAAAATCAAGATTAACGAACTATAGAAATGATCCCTGAAAGTATAGTCTTATGCTGAGCCTGATGGCCAACTGACGGGCAGAGTGAATGGAATTTTGTGTAAGAAGTGGGAAATAGTAAGAGCTGGAGAGGACAGGAACTCCACAAGGAGAGCAACAGAACAAGAAAATTTGAACACAGGGAACTTCCCAGAGACTCATACTCCAACCAAGGACTATCCGTGGAGATAACCTAGAACCCTGACAATGCAGCAACTTCTGATGAAAACTGATAGACTAAGATCAGAAAGAAGGAGAGGAGGACCTCCCTTATCAGTGGACTTGGGGAGGGGCATGCATGTAGAAACGGTCGGGAGGCTGGTCGGAGGGGCTTATGGGGGGATACAAAATGAATAAAGTATAATTAATAAAAGTTAAAAAAAATCAGGATTAAAATCAGGGATGGTGATAACTCCAGATGTTATTTTATAGTAAGGGATTGTTTTAGCTATCCTGAGTTTTTTTTGTTTTTTTCCATATGAAGCTGAGTAATGTTCTTTTAAGGTCTATTGTGTTAAAATTCTGATGGGGATTGCTTTGAATGTGTAGGTAGCTTTAGTAAGATGTCCATTTTTACTATGATGATCCTATAGATTTTTGTACTTGGGATCTTTCCATCTTCTGATATCTTCTTCAATTTCTTTCTTTAAAGTCTTGGAGTCTTTGTCAAGTCTTTCCCTTGCTTGGTTAGAGTTACTTCGTGTTATTTTAGATTATTTGAGTCTATTATGAGAGGTCTTTTTTCTCTGATTCCTTTTTTCAGTATGTATACCATTTGTATATATATGGGTTGCTGATTTTTATGTTAAGCTTGCTGAAAGTATTTGTCATTTGTAGGCTTTCTCTGGTGCAATTTTTAGGGTAATTTGTGTATACTATCATATTATCTGCAAATAGTGATACTTTGACTTCTTTTTTTCCAATTTGTATCTCCTCCATCTCCTTCAGTCGTCTTATTGTTTCACTAAAACATCAGTTCCTATATTGAACAGATATGGAAAGAGTGGACAGCCTTGTCTTGTTCCTGATTTTAGTGGAATTACTTTGAGTTCTTCATTTAATTTGATGTTGGCCAAAAAACTCATGAAAATTTTGATAACTATTGTTCTTTCTCACTTTTCTTCCATTGTCTCCAAATAATCCAAAAATACGTTTTAGTTATGTTAATGTGTATATTATTTGTAAATAAAAAATATGGTTGACAAGGTTCTCAGGAATCAAAACTAAAGAGAAAGCCTTTGCTACAAGAATTGTCCTTAAAAAGCTAACTCTAAGGGAGAAAGGGAGGCTCTGTCTTCTCTTTGAGGGCCTCTGAAAGACCCTACTTAGGATTGCATCAAAGCAGATACTGAGACTCATAAACAAACTTTGGGCAGAGTGCAGGGAATCTTAGGAAAGAAGGGGGAGATAGTAAGACCTTGAGAGGACAGGAACTCCACAAGGAGAGCAACAGAACCAAAATATCTGGGCACAGGGGTCTTTTCTGAAGGTTCATTCATGGATATAACCTAGAACTCCTGCTCAGATGTATCCAAGTGGGTTTCCTAATAATGGGAACAGGAACTGTCTCTGACATGAACTCAGTGGCTCTTTGACTGCATCCCCTAGTTGGGAGAGCAGCCTTGCCAGGCCACAGAGGAGGACAATGCAGTCAGTTCTGATGAGACCAGGTAAGCTAGGGTCAGATGGAAGGGGAGGAGGACCTCCTTTATCCATGGACTTGGAGAAGGGCATTGGAGGAGATAAGGGAGGGAGGGTGCTTTTGGGAGGGAAGGACGGAAGGGACTACAGCTGGGATACAAAGTGAATAAACTATAATTAATATAAAAATAAAAATAATTAAAAATAATAATAAAGAAAAAAAGAACTTCAGGAGAAGTTCTTGTAGATATACAAGAAACAACTTCATGCTCTTCAGGTTGACTTAACAGGCTTCATTACTAAGGGAACCTGTTAGCAATTACACTTTGAAAGCTTCGATTCTCTTATGCATTTCTAGAATGAAAGCTAGCTCTGGTTGGAGAAAACTGTAGTTACTTTCTCTTCTCTTAAAGTCTAGGCATAAATATTATTATATATAACAGAGTGGTCAATATTGCTTAATGCAGTAATTTTTCATATGAAGACTTTTAAGCAGGGTCTTAAACCTAGTATATTTAAGGTACTCTTAGCAACTGTTTTATGTATCAGTAAGAGCAGATGGCTATTCTCCTCCAAGTTATAAACTCCTCCTGAATTTAAAAATAATAAATTATTGATATAATGTTCCAAGTATATAGTGTGATTTTCTTTTGCTTTGTTAAAAAAAAAATCAGTTCTTCAACCTTATATCATTTCTTACTGTTCACTGAACATTTCCCTCCATTCCAACTAGTTTCAGGATTTCATGCAACTGAAATAGAATATAAAATATCTTTGATGCAAACCAGAAAAAGGGAGAATTTTAACTTCTTTACCTGAGTTGGTTTTGACTATATTAGATGCCAAGGCAAAATTCAAAATAATAATAAATATACAACCTCATCTATCACTATTCTAATGACAGCAGTGATGCATCTCATTTCAGCGCTAAGGTTCATATGAATGTATGCTGTTAAGAGGTGCAACCATTTCAGAATCTTAGGACAGATATGTACTAATGCTTTGTTTTTGTTTTTTTTTTTTTTAATAATAGAAATGTCTATAAAACACAAAGAAAATAATTATTTCCAAGGCTGTTCTCCAATCCCTAGTGAACAGCCATCTTTTAGTACCTGTCTCCAAGTTTGTCTTTTTCTTCCAACTGTAACAACTGCCAACTTGTCAAATGAGGCAGCTTTTGCTTCCCCATGGCAACAGATTCGTGCCCTAAGTGACGGGATTTCCATATTGACAACTGGAAAGTGTCCCAAATAACTGCAAGAAGCACCTGGAGTTTAATTTCACATCTTAACATCCAGAAGGATGGTTTTCTTCTTCTTTTTTACCCTCACATGTTAAAGCAAAGTTATTTATATACCTCACAACTGATGGTGTGATGACAGCCAAGCTAAGCAGGGAAGATTTGAAAGATTCAATAAACTTAGCTTCCCTGGAAATGGTAAACTAATGTCTTTCAGAAGATTTGAATGATTTGCCTAAAATAGCTAAGAATTTTCAGGCACTTTTGCATTTAAAATAATGATAAGATAATAGCCTCTCGTCATCTTCATAACCAAAATGGTAAGGATGGAATAATTTTACATGAAAGACCTAAAGTTTTCCATGTCAACGTGTAAGTAAATGCCAGGGAACAGGTGAAAAATACATACTTTGCAAACAGAAATAGGTATCTTTGAACAAAAGAGGTAGAACTATATCTTTCTCCCTAATGGAAACTCTTTATCACCAAAAATAGCACACTGAAAACTGACAAAGTGGAATGCGTTCAAGTAAGTCTGGATGATACTGACCTGAAAAATAGATAGGCTGTGAACATTATTTAAAATCATGCATGTTGGCAGTCTCTGACAAGAATATAATTGCTTCATTGGTGGTGGTGGGGGTGGTGCTGTGCATGTGATTGTGTGTGTGATGAAGTCACAATTTTGAAGAGTTTGATTTCCCTTGCTTTAGCACATCCTTCGTAATCATGTTTTTTATTCTAGTGACACAGATTTCTGTTGGGATTCTGCATTTGATTTTTTTCGAAAGCTAGAAATTGACAAACTGCAATGGGTGCTCAGTAACCTAGAAATTAATTCTCTTTTACACAGTTCCCATGCACGTCATTAGTCATCTTTGTTTTCCAACTTTTTGAAAATAACAAAGTTAAGTAGCCCACATTTGCCATGTGATTACCTTTACTCAATTTACTTACTTACAGTTTTTAAGGCATTGTGGTGAAGACTGTGTTTTGTTGTTTCTCAGTTTGAAAGATCAAAGGTTAACCTACAACTGTTTTTGATTACTTGATTCTGACAGAAGACCTCACTGTAAAGTTCAACAAAATAGATTGACCTATCACATTTTTGCAAAATGAATGTCAATGGCCTTCTCCTTCCTTTTGCCTGATCATGGAACCCCTGTAATGGAAATCTACTGGCCACAAGGCTTTGTGGCTAAGATGCTTTTGTCCAGTAACTCAGGACTCAAGGACAGATCAGCTGCTGGAGATGCAGAAGACAAAGATTTCAAGGCAGAATGTCATTTCTGCAAACCACAGAGTAATGCTTGTAGAAAAAAATAAATCAACATGTCAGTTTCTTTTCAATTGTTTTGACATATTGGGTAGTTGTGACTTTTAAATTCCTGAGAGAGTAGTAACATTACTCTATACTCTCGAATAGTCAATTTTTTCTCAATATTTTATTTTATTCTTTGCTTTTTAAAAAATTATTTTATTTATTACAATTTATTCATTTTATTTCCCAGCTGTAGCTCTTTCCCTCATCCCCTCTAAATCCTGCCCTCCCTTCCTCTTCTCCTCCCATGCCCACTGGTAGGAGGGACCCTCCTCCCGTTCCACCTGAGCCTAGCCTACCAGAACTGTCTGCATTATCTTCAATATTTTTGTTAATAAACGAAGAAATGCTGAATTAGGGATGACTTTCTTGTTCCTGCCATATACAACAGTTCAAATTATTTATTCACATATTACATGATAGTGAAAGAAAAAAAATTAGCCATTCATCATTTTTATCATAAGTTTGCTCTTTCTTTCAGAGATTCACGTCTATTTGATATCTTCCCCTGGAGACAAAATTATCACCAAGTGCAGTACTTCCTATAGAGCTTTCTGAACTAGGGGTGTCTAGCACCTTTGATCTTCACAGGTGTGCAGAGTTCACTAGTTAGCTATTAGACACTTGAATGTTCCTCAACCCCCTCCATGCACTGCGGATTCCTCAGTGTATGTTATTGCCCTGCCAAACCCCTCAATAGTCCTGGTATAAGAAACCTGGATTTACCTAGCTGACTTACAGTACCTAGGAAAATCCTCACATTCCTTCTTAATCCCCTTGCCATGGCACTGCAGCAGCCTTCACACTGATCTGTTCATTCCTCCTTTCCTTATCATGTCACTACTTTGATTCCTACTGATATTTCCACTACCCGACAAGGAAAAGGCTATTATTAGAAGCTCTCAAGAAATCTCCAATTAGTTATATTACTAACTAGTTATAAGTTCCAAACACTTGTTGTGGTGTTTGTAAATAGTAATTAAATAATAACTTAGGTATATCAAGCCAAATGAACTTTGTGCTGTTCCTAGAGAACATTAATTTCTGAGTATTTTAACAATTATGTGTGTTTTTGTGGTAGGCAGGTAGAGTTGATATTAGAAAATAAGCAACAACAAACTACCTAAGCTAAGGAAAGAATATATTTTCTCTTCTATGCTTCTTAAGTGAGTGAGTTTTTTTTCACAGTTTATTAAATTTATTTGTTTAATTTCACTCTTGTCTTCTAACATTATTTTAAATCAATCACTGTTCTTTTTTCTTCCTCCAACTCTTTCCTTCTTTTTTAATTTTAATTTTATTTTATTTTTAATTATACTTTATTTATTTTGTATCCCCCCCTCTAGATTCCTCCCTCTTCCCCTCCCAATCCCTCCCTTCCTCCCCCTTCTAGTACGTTCCCTAATACTTTATTTAGTTGCTACATGCAAATAAATATGTTTCTACTAGGCACCACAGGTTAACAAATAAAAAGCCCAGTGTCAGTAATGGATTCTTTCTTTTGGTTTTGTTGGCCAGTGAGATCCCATAGACCCCAAACATTATAGGATATTACAAAGAGTTTTGATTTAGCATCCAGAACTTGACAGACCTTAATGATGAAGACATCATGTACCTGAGTCACAGAACAGAGAGAAAGCAAACTGGTGCAGATATGAAAGACATCCCTACTGTTATCTCTCATATGTTCCAGAAGCGGCTTTGGAAGTTGCCAGAGGAGAAAAGTAATTATCAGAATTTCCCAGCTGTGGAACCTGTGACCTATAGCCATTACTGGCCTGGCCAAACACGCCCATTTGATGGATAATAGTGTGAACATCTTTATAGTAATCATCTATTTTTCTGACTGGATTTATGTCCAATTTACAAGCTGAAACTCATTTCTAGCATTATTGTTGGGCCATAAACCTATGGATAGACAAGTAATTGGCAAAAGAGGAGAACATATTATTGATCAACTAAATGGCCACATAGTGAGTTCATTATATTCATAGATTAACGCTTTTTCAACCCTCATCAGAAAAACTTCACTTGGAGTAGATAATGATTAACAAAGAGATCTCTCCACCCTCACACAACTGGTAAAGGTGGATATAATAAAAATCTGATGAATCCTCAATCCATCCATCCATCCTTCCAAAAATTAAAGAGGAACACAAATTGTACATGATGAATGTCACAAAAAAAAGAACAGAAAGTAGGGTTGGTATGGAAAAAAGAGCAGATCTGGGAGGGTCAGGAGAGGGAATATGTATGATCCAAGCACATTGCATGAAATACACATATAGCTAGTAAATAATGACTTACCTTATTTCTTTTTGTATTTAACAAAATACTTGATGGTATCAAACCATTACCTTGAAGACCATTTGGCCAAATATACAATGGAAGACACTAAAGCCTACAATAACTAAGACTTATACATGATGAAAGTAATATTTATTTTGTGACAAGGGGTTACACAGGCTTAATGTTGCTATAAAACCTTCTAAATAGACAAGAGGAGAGAAACAACCAAATTAACCCCCAGTCCTTGGTAAATATCCAATCATAATTGGAGAGCTCTAAAGTTTGTTTTGGCATAAAAAGCATGGTCATGGTCACAGGACAATTTAGTAGGAAGACATAAAATTGGGTCATTATGCAAATTTTGTGTTCATAACTTTGTATGGCACAAACCTTTAATCATTGAAATAAGTTTCTGAAAATTGAATAAAACTTTCTCCAAAATTAAAGAAACTTAGACTGGAGAAATGACTTGTGGGTCAAGAACAATTTGTATCATTGCATAAGACATAGATTCTGGTCCCAGCATCCACACCAGGCAGCTGCTAACAACCACTTGTACTCCAGTTTCAGTAACATTCTTCAGGTAGAGGATATGGGAATCTAGGCTCCCCAAGGAACAGAAGAGGAAGCCTTACCAACAAAGGGAGTCCTCCATTTTGGACCAAGCTCAGGGCTTTCTTGTAGTGGCAGACTGACCTTAGCAGCAGGGTTTCCAGACAGGATGAAGAGTCCTTTGGGTATATACCCAAGAGTAATATAGCTGGGTCTTGGGGTAGATTGATTCCTAATTTTCTGAGAAACTGCCATATTAATATCCATGCTGTCTGTTTGAGTTTTGAACTCCCATTAGCAATATTGAGTGTTCCCCTTACTCTACATCCTTAACAGCATGAGCTGTCATTGTGTTGCTGATCTTAGTCTTTCTGACAGGAGTAAGAAGGAATTTCAGCATTGTTTTAATTTTAATCTTCCTGTTGGCAAAAGACATTGACTATTTCTTTAATTGTTTCTCAGCCACTTGCAATTCCTCTATTGAGAACTCTGTTTAGATCTATATGCCATTTTTAAATTGGATTGTTTGGTTTTGATATCTAGTATCTTGAGTTCTTTACATTTTTTTGGGATAATAGGTCTCTATTAAATGTGGCATTGGTAAAAATAGGTTCCCATTCTGTAGTGTGTCATCATGTTCAGTTAATGCTTTATTTTGCCTTACAGAAGATTTTCATTTTCATGTGGTCACATTTTTTTAGTTGTTGATCTTGGTGTCTGAGATATTGGTGTTCTGTTCAGAAAGTTGTTTATTTTGTGCCAATATATCCAAGGCTATTCTCCATTTTCTCTTCTATGAGGTTCATTGTATCTTACATTATGTTGAGGTCTTTGATTCCCTTGGTCCTGATTTTTGTGTAGGGTTATAGATATAGAATAATGTTTATTCTTTTACATGTTGACGTCTACTTTGAGAGGTACCATTTGGTGAAGATGTTGTCTCTTTGTCAGTATTTATTTGTGGCTTCTTTATAAAAAATATAGGTTTGCATAGGTGTGAAGAGATACTATGGGTCTTCAATTCCATTGATCACCATGTTATTTTATGCCAATATCTATTATTACTATAGTTATGTAGCACAACTTGAAATCAGAGATGGTGATACCTCCAGTAGTTCTTTAATTGTTCAACATTCTTTTAGCTGTTCTGTGTTTGTTGCTTTTTTTTTCATATATAGTTGAAAGTTGTCCTTTCAATGCTTGTAAAGAATTTTGTTGGATGGGGATTTCATTGAATCTATATATTGTTTTTGGTAGGCTGTTGTTTTTACTATATTAAACCTACCAATTCAAGATCAAGGGAAATCTTTCTATCTTCTGACATCTTCTTCAGTTTCTTTCTTCAAAGACTTGAAGTTTTTATCATACAAGACTTTTCCTTGATTGGCTCGAGTTACCGCAAGATATTTTATATTATTTGAGGCTGCTGTGAAAGGTATTGTTTCCTTGATCTTTTTCTCAGCCCATTTGTCATATGTATATAGGAGTATCACTAATATTTTTAAGTTAATCTTGTATCCAGCAACTTTGCTGAAAGGGTTTATCATTTGTAAGAGTTCCCTGGTTCAATTTTTAGGGTCACTTATGTATACACTCATATCATCTGCAAATAATGATACTTTGACTTTTTCTTTTCCAATTTGTGTCCACTTGATCTCTGTCAGTTGTCTCATTGCCCAAGCTACAAATTCAAGTACCATATTGAATAGATATGGAGACCCCCACCAAGCTGAGCACTGAAACAATAAGTTATATAATCACATCTCAAATGTTGTAAAGCATTTTCCCTATGTTCCCTCACAGATGTCATACAAAGCTGGTACTATGGCACAGGAGAAGAAATCTGAGCACAGAGAGGTCAATGTTAGGCAGCTTAAGTAGCAGTGATGCAGAGGCCTCGTGATAAACTGCTAATAGCTGCCCTCTCACAATGAGCTTGCATGAGTTTTCATTTTTTCCTTATATGAAATTATTGTGCTTTAACATGTTAACTACACTGTTTAATCTCCCCCAAAAGTACAGGGGAGTCAGAGTTTCCTAAACAAACTGATGATACTGTCAGGGATATGTAATTTTTTTCTCTTTTTCTTCTTTTATTACATAGCTAAACAAACAATTCTCAATAGAGTAATACCGAATGGCAGAGACACTTAAAGAAATGCTCAATGTCCTTAGTCATCAGGGAAATGCAAATCAAAACAACCCTGAGATTTCACCTTACACCCATCAGAATGGCTAAGATCAAAAACTCAAGTGACAACACATGCTGCAGACAGGAGAAAGGGGAACCCTCCTCCATTGTTGGTGGGAATGAAAACTTATACAACACCACTTAAAAATAAATCTGGCACTTTCTCAGAAAATTATTTTTCCCAAAGAAATTTTTCATAGGAATTGTGATATTGGAAAAGGGTTTTAGGGAAAATGTTTTAAAAGAAAATAATGTCTACTTAAATAATATAGATTTGTCTTTTGTAGTATAATTTTATTAGTTGGTAAGGTAAGATAATATCTCTAAAGAATCAAAGTCTAAGATTCTAAATCTATTCTATACAAATAATCCTGAAAGTTCTGATTTTATTTTATATTTTATTAAGTTTAAATTTCTAAACTCAGATTTTAACTTCAATTGTCAAAAAACTCCTCAATCATTTCCTTTAGCCTTGATATGTGTAATTTCAGTAGGTATATGTTTAAACTTATTTAAGATCACAGGTCACTTTCTCCAACCCTGATCCCTTTTATCCACTTGGAGTAATTCTTTTCCTCCCTCCTCTGACTCCCTTTAGAAAGTCAGTTGAATGAACTTTTGCTGTAAACCATTATACTTACTGTTTCTATTAGACAACTGATCCATTAAATTTCAAAGGTGATGCAATTCAATCCTGGGTAAAATATTTGCTTTCATATAATCTCATTTAGAGACCTCCAGAGGCTTCTGAATGATAAAATCTGTGTGAGCACTGATTTAATAATGAAATGCTACCAAGGCACAAAGCAGGAACTAACAGACAATACACCATTATAATTACAAACATATTCATAATCCTTTAGCATTGAGAGAAGAGGCATACAGCATTGTAGATAGCATATTTAGATGCCAGGAAATAATATAATTAGAGAAATGCTTACTAATAGGAGTTATTAAAAGCATACTTTGTGGTTTTTTATTTCTTAAGCTCACTGTTCTTTCTTGATTTGTCTTAAAATTTAATTTTGTGTTAAGATGAACTTACTTTCACTTCTAAGACAGTTATTTGTAAAGGCATAATTAGAATATATTACCATAAAGAAGGATAAAATGATTCAAATATTTTCTCTTTATGTTTTTTCTTTTAAATAAACCTCCTTGAATGAGAAGAAAATTTCTCAACTTTGTAACTTGTGCTGAAGCAGGTTCAATCATATCTAATAAGAGATTGTGTCTTTCATTGAGTGAAACTGTCTATCTCTGCCTTAGGTCTCTATATAGAAAAACATCAGATAAACTGAAGGGAATGCCTAGATGAAGGAGAGAAAGAATGAATGAACAAATCAATCCATAAACACACAAAAGTGTGTGAACACAGATAACTATATTCTCCCTTAAAGGGAAACTTAATTAACAGTTGTCTTCCCACCTATTCCCCTCAGCTTGTGACCCACCACACAACCAGCCTCCTCTCCCCCCCCCCAAAAAAAAGTGTTTTTCTGGCACATGCTGAGCTTGATAATTGGAGTTAAGAAATAAACATCACTATGCCAGGTAACGTGCCCATTCAGTTGGCATGTGAAATGTTTTAAAGCAAAATAAGTCATTTCTGTGCCAACACTATTTGTATCTATCAGTAAAACATACTTTTGTTCAAGATATTTAGAGGAAAGTACACTTAATTAAGGATTTGGATTCACTCCCTCCAAATTTCTCTCTCTCTCTCTCTCTTTTTTTTTTTGTGTGTGTGTGTAGTTGGTTTTTAGTTTCTAGTTTTAGTCTTGTTTTCTGAGCCCCAGCCATGTTTTACTTAGTCTTAAAATTGTTTTCTATACTTTACATAGTTACAGAATGGTCAGTGTTTTACTTTGTATACTGCCTTGCTTTATATTGTTTTGTTTCTGTATGTAATACAATCATGTGAGTGTGCCAGACACATGGCTATGGATAGCTTATACTTTTCTGAATAATTTCAAGCATCTATTATCTCTACCATTTGCTATAAAAAAGAAAGAAATGATCTTCTTGTGTGAGGTAACCCAGAACCAAAAAGACACGCATGGGATATACTCACATACAAGCATAGATTAGCCACATAATATAGAATAACCATAGTAAAATTTACAGTCCTAAAGAAGTGAAACAACAAAGAGGACCCTAGAGAGTATGCTTAAATCTCATTCAGAACGGCAAACAAGATAGGCACTAGAAGCAGTGAAAGAGAGGGAACAGGACCTGAGCCTACCATAGAGGTCCTCTGAAAGGCTCTATCCAACAGTGTATTGAAGCAGATACTAAGACTCACAGCCAAACTTTGGCCAGAGTGCAGGGAGTTTTATGGAAGAAGTAAGGGTTGGGTTAGAAGGATCCAGGACAGGAGCTCCATAAGGATACCAAAAAAGCTAAAAATTCTGAGCCCAAGGGGCTCCTTCAGAGACTGATGCACTAACCAAGGACAAAGCAAGGAGAGGACCTAGGCCCCTGCTCAAATGTAGATAAGCAGATCAGTCTCCATGTAGTTTCCTGAAGAAAAGGAGCTTGCAGGGACTGCCTCTGTCATGTACTAGGTTACCTGTTCTTTGGTCACTTCCCCCTGGCAATGAAGCCTTGGCAGGCCACAGAGGAAGAGAGTCCAGGTAGTCCTGATGAGACTTGATAAGCTAGGGTTAAATGGCAGGGGGAAGGACTACCCTTTCAGTGGACTAGGGAAAAAAGATAGGGGAGAAGAAGGAGGTAAGCTTGGACTGTGAGGAAATGAGGGAGGGGGCTACAATCAGGATATAAAATGAATAAATTGTAAAAAATTAAAAAATAAAAACAAATAAACAAATAGAAATGCAGTTAGGAATACAAAGCTGGGTTGGTTTCTTAAGTCCAGTTGTCACAGGGCACATTATTTATTGGAGGCTTTATCAAAGAAGCTGCTTTCACAGTTATTTAATGTGTTGATGAGTCATGACCACTTTTGTATGATTGAGTAGGCCCTTACTGAATACAAGTGTTGAGGTCATCTTTATTTCTGGGGAATTCCTCCTAGTTTCCATATAAAGTTTTTTGCAGCTCAGAAATACCAAGCTCTTTCACATACTTTCCACCTATAAAGGTTTCCTGATTTCAATTTTAGTTTTTTTTTTTTATTGATGTATCAGCTCTATTTTTGTTAGAGCAAATATAAGTGATAAATTGCAGTCCACCCAAATAACACAAGATAATCTCCTTTCCTTAAAAGATATGATTTAATTTGACTGTGCAAAATACCTTTAATGCTGTTCACAATACACTTAGATAGCCTTGATTATCATGTGGATATCTGTAGAGGAGGGCTTCCACCACCATAAAATATTGTACCTTTACAATTCCATCATTTTGAGATGCCATAGAATTACTGAATTATTTATTAAAATAGAAAATTTTATTTTTATTTTGCACATGCTGGATAGATTGTGGAGAAAGGAGAATTTCCACCCCCTCCCCCCATTGCTGGTGGGAATGTAAACTTGTACAACCACTTTGGAAATCAATCTGGCACTTTATCAGAAAATTAGGAATAGTGCTTCCTCAAGATCTAGCTATACCACTCCTAGGCATATATCCAAAATATGCTCAAATATGCAATAAGGATATTTTTTTTGTAATAAATAGAATCTAGAAACAATCCTTATGTCCCTCAGCAGAGGAATGGATACAGAAATTGTGGTACATTTACACAATACAGTACTGTTCAGCAATGAAAAACAAGGAAATGATCAAATTTGCACTAAAATGGTGGAAACTAGAAAATATCATCCTGAGTGAGGTATCCTAGAAGCAGAAAGACAAACATGGTATATATTCACTTATAAGTGGATATTAGACATATAATATAAAATACACTAAAATCTGTACACTTAAAGAAGCTAGGCAAAGAAGATCCTGGGTAAGATGCTCAATCCTCATTCAGGAAGGGAAATGGGATATACATCAAAAAGGGAGAAAACAGGGAACAGGACAGGAGCCTAGAACAAAGGGCTTCTGAAAGACTCTACCCAAAAGAATATTGAAGCAGATGCTGAGACTCATAGCCAAACTTTGGGCAGAGTGCAAAGAATATTATGAAAGAAGAGTGAGATGAAAAACATGGAAGGGATAGGTGTTCCACAAGGAGAGCAACAGAACCAACCAAACAAACAAACAAACAAAAATCTGGACACAGGTTTCATTTCTGAGAATGATACTCCAACCAACGATCATTCATGGAGATAACCTATAACCCCTGCACAGATGTAGCCGATAGCAGCTCAGTCTCCAAGTGGGTTTCCTATTAAGGGGAACAGGGTCTGTCTCTGACAATATATTCTATGACAAAACCAAATTTAAACAACATCTATGCATAAACCGAGCCCTACAGAAGATACTTGTATCTTATCAGACCACCATGGATTGAGGCTAGATTTCAACAACAATAGAAACAAGAGGAAACATACAAACTTATGGAAACTGAACAACTCTCTACTCAATGACCACTGGGTCAGGGATAAAATAATGAAAGAAATGAAAGACTTTGTAAAATTCAATGAAAATGAAGGCACAATGTACCCAAGCTTGGTACATGGACACAAAGGACACAATGGACACAAAGAAAGCAGTGTTAACAGGAAAGCTCATAGCACTAAGTGCCTTCACAAAGATATTGGAGAGATCTCATACTGGCAACTTAACAGCAAACCTGAAAGCTCTAGGGGAAAAAAGAAGAAACAA
Source organism: Psammomys obesus (assembly GCF_907164565.1). NCBI lineage: Eukaryota > Metazoa > Chordata > Mammalia > Rodentia > Muridae > Psammomys > Psammomys obesus. The sequence goes on from NW_026596069.1 coordinate 17,989,311, forward strand.
ACACACCCAAGAGGAGTAGATGGCTGGAAATAATCAAGCTCTGCACGGAAATCAATAACTTAGTAACAAAGAGAAAAATTCAAACCAATAATCAATGAAACCAAGAGCTGGTTCTTTGAGAAATTCAACAAGATAGAAACTCTTAGCCAAACTAACTAAAAGGCAACAAGACAATATCTAAGTCAATAAAATCAGAAGTGAGAAGTGGGACATAACAACAAATGCTCACTAAACCCAAAGAATAATTAGGTCTTATTTAAAAGCCTGTACTGCACAAAATTGTAAAGACTAAATGATTTAGATAATTTTTGATAGCTTCCATGTACCAAAGTTTAATCAAGATTAGGAAAATTAAATAGTTTTGTAACCCCCAAAGAAATAGAAGCAGTCATTAAAAATTTCCCAACCAAAAAGTCCCAGGACCAGATTGTTTCAGCCCAGAATTCTACCAGATCTTTAAAGAAAAGCTAATACCCCTCAAACTATACCACAAAATAGAAGGAACATTGCCAAACTCACTCTATGAGGTTACAGTCGCCCTGATACTAAACCACACAAAGACACAACAAAGAAAGATAATTTCAGAACAGTTTCCCTTATGAACATTGAAACAAAAGTACTCAATAAATACTTGCAAACTGAATCCAAGAAATACATCAATAATATCATCCATCATGACCAAATACCCTTCATCCCATGCAGCAGTAGTTCAATAAATATTAATCCATCAATGTAATACACCATATAAACAAACTGAAAAAACACACACACATGATCAGTTGTCAAAATCCAACAGCTGTCTATGTTAAAAGTCTTCAAGAGATAAGGGATACAAGGCGCATACTTAAACACAATAAAAGAAATATAAAGCAAGAACATCAGACTAAATGGAGGGACAATTAAAGCGATTCCACTGAATTCAGGGACAATGCAAGGCTGCCCACTTTCTTTGTATCTCTCAAATATTATACTTGAAGTCTTAGCTAGAGCAATAAGATAACTGAAGGAGATCAAGGGGATAAAATTGGTAAGGAAAAAAATCAAAGTATGGCTATTCACAGATGATGATAGGATACATAAATGATCCCACAAATCCTACCAGGGAAGTCATAGAGCTGATGAACACCGTTAACAAAATGGCTGAATACAAAATTAACTCACAGAACAAACAAACAAACAAATAAACAAAAACAGTAGCCCTGCTGTATACAAAGGACAGACAGGCTGAGAAAGAAATTAGGAAAACAACATTCTTCACAATAGCTATGAATAATATAAACTATCTTGGTGTAACTCTAGCTAAGCAAGTGAAAGACCTATATGACAAGAACTTCATGTCTCTGAAGCAAGAAATTGAAGATATCAGAAGATGGAAAGATCTCCATGCTCATTGATTGGTAGGTTTAACATGGTAAAAAATAAAAGGCCATCATACCAAAAGCAATCTACAGATTCAATGCAAATCCTGTAAAAATGACAACACAGTTCTTTATAGACCTTAAAAGAACAATTATCAACTTTATAGGAATAAAAAAAAAAATCCAGAATAGATGAAAGAGTCCTGTACAATAAAATAACTTCTGGAATTATCTTTATCCCTGATTTCAAGCTGTACTACATAACAAAAATAAAACAATTACATGGTACTCTCTTAAAAACAGACAGATGGATCAATGGAATTTAACGGAAGAACCAGAAACACATTCACATACCTGTGGACACTTTATTTTTGACAAAGAAGCAGAAACCATGCAAGGGAGAAATGATAGCACCTTCAACAAATGGTGCTGGTCTTACTGGATGTCTACATGGAGAAAAATATAAACAGATCCACATTTATCACACTGTATAGCACTGAAGTTCAAGTGGATCAAAAACCTCAACCTAAAACCAGACACACTAAAATTGTTAGAAGAAAAAGTGGATATCAGACTTGAACTCAAACTTCCTGAGCAGAACACCAACAGCTCAGGCTCTAGGAATAAAAATTAATAAATGGAACCTCATGAAACTGAAAAACTTCTGCAAGGCCACAGACACTATCAACAGAACAAAACAACAGTCTACTGACTGGGAGAAGATCTTCACTAACTCAAAATCCGACAAAAGGTTAATATCCATAATATACAAATAACTCAAGAAATTAAACGTCAACAAACCAAATAATGCAATTCAAACATGGGGTACAGAGATAAACAGAGAATTCTCAACAGAGGAATCTCAAATAGCTGAGAAGCAGTTAAAGAAATGCTCAGTGTCCTTAGTCATTGTAGAAATGTGAATGAAAATGACACTGACAGTCCATTTTACCCCTGTCAGAATGGCTAAGATCAAATACTCAAGTGAAACCACATGCTGCCAAGGATGTGGAGCAAGTGTAGCTCTTGTCTATTGCTGGTGGGAGTCCAAACTTGTACAGTCACTTTCAAAATCAAAATGGTGTTACAGGATATTTGATCTCATTTTGAACCCCCAAACTGTGAACTGTAAAACCTTGTTTCTTTGGTGTGGATGAACCCTATCGCACAACTTTTCTTCTATTTAAATTTTATGTTTTTTCACAACGTATTTATTATATATCGTTATTGGAGCCACCTTCCTCAACTCTTCCCAGTCCCACCCTCCCTCCCTTTTCCTTCCCATTCCCTTCCCCTAGTCCACTGAAAAACGGAGTTCTCTTCCTTTGTCATCTGACCATAGCTTATCAAGTCGCATCAGGACTGCATGGATCCTTTTCCCCTGCGGTCTGGTAAGGCTATATAGCCAGGGCCAAGTGATCAAAGAGCAGGAAATCGAGTTCATGACAGAGGCAGCCCCTGCTCCCTTTTCTTGGGAACCCACATGGAGACTGAGCTGCCAATTGGCTATCTCTGAGCAGGAGGTCTAGGTCCTCTCCATGCATGGTTCTTCTTTAGTGTATCAGTCTCTGTAGGACCCCAGGCTCAGACTTTTTGCCTTTGTTGCTCTTCTTGTGAGACTCCTGTCCCCTCCATGTCTATCAACACCCCCCTCCACCACCACTTAGTCCATAAGGCTCCCTGTGCTCTGCCCAAAGTTTGGCTGTGAGTTTCAGCAACTGTTTCAATATACTGTTGGGTGGAGCCTTACAGAGGACCCTCTGTAGTAGGTGTCCATCCTGTTTTCTCTCTTCCACCATTTCTGGTTTCTATCCTGTTTGCCATTCTGAATGAGATTTAAAAATTCTCCCTAGGTTCCTTCTTAGCTTTTAGCTTCTTTAGGTCTGTAGATTTTAGTATGGCTATTTTACATTACAGAGCTAATACCTGCTCATAAGTGAGTGTATACCATGCCTGTCTTTCTGTTTCTGGGTTACCTCACTCGAGATGATTTTTTCTTTTTCCATCCATTTGCCTGTAAATTTCATGATTTTCTTATTTTTGATAGCTGAGTAGTATGCCATTGTATAAATGTGCCACAATTTCTGTATCCATTCTTCAGTTGAGGGACATCAAGGTTGTTTCCAGATGCTGGCTATTACAAATAAAGCTGCTATTAACATAGTTGAGCAAATGTCCTTGTTGAATGGTGGGGCATCTTTTGGGTATATGCCCAGGGGTGGTACAGCTGGATCTTGAGGTAGTGCTATTCTCAATTTTTTGAGAAAGCACCAGATTGATTTCCAAAGTGGTTGTACAACTTTGGACTCCCAACAGCAATGGTGGAGTTCTCCCCTTTCTCCACATCCTCACCAGCATGTGTTGTCACTTGAGGTTTTGATCTTAGCCATTCTGATGGGTGTAAAAGGGAATCTCAGAGTTGTTGTTTTTTTTCTTTTTTTTTTTTTTTGAATTTTATTTTTTTCTTATCAGTTACATTTTATTAACTCTGTATCCCAGCCGTGTCCCGATCCCTCATTCCCTCCCAGTCCCTCCCTCCCTCATCTCCACCGTGCCCCTTGCCAAGTCCACTGATAGGGGGCACCTCCTCCCCATTCATCTGATCCTGTTTTATCAGGTATCTTCAGGACTGGCTGCAAAGCTCTCCTCTGTGGCCTAACAGGACTGCTCAGAGTTGTTTTGATTTGTATTTCTTTGATGACTAAGGATGTTGAACATTTCTTTAAGTGTTTCTCTGCTATTCGATATTCCTCTGTTGAGAATTATGTGTTTAGCTCTGTACCCCATTTTCAGTTGGATTACTTGTTTGTTTTTTTTTTTTTTTTTGGTGTCTAATTTTTATTGCATTCTTTATATATTCTGGATATTAGCCTTCTGTTGGATCTAGGTTTGGTGAAGATCTTTTTTCTGTTTGTAGTCTGTCATTTTGTTCTCTTTACAGTGTCCTTTGCTTTATAGAAACTTTTCAATTTCACGAGGTCCCATTTATTAATTGAGGATCTTACAGCCTTAGCTGCTGTTCTTTTCCAGTTGTCTCCTGTGCCAATGAGTCTGAGGCTCTTCTGCAACTTTTTTTTTTTTTTTTTTTTTTTTTTTTGCTGGCTGTCAGCTAGCTGAGCTAGTGATCCTTTGGGTTTTATCCATCCAGACCTAAGCTGAGAAGAAAGATTAGCTGGTTAATTTCTCTGCCTTTCTGAACTAGCAGGTTTCCACGCCAGCATCTGGCTCCTGCCCCTTTATTGGTAAAAGAGAGTGGATGGGATTTTCCTTCTTTTAAACAACAATCTAGTGCATTCTCAGAAAATGGAAATAGTACTACCTCAGTATGCATCTGTACCACTTCTGGGCGTATGTTGCTCCACCAGACTGCAAGGACATTTGTTCAGCTATGCTCATAACAGCTTTATTCACAGCAGCCAGAAACCATAAACAAACTAGATGCCCTTCAACTTAAGATTAGAGAAAGAAAATGTGATACATTTACATAATAGAATACTATGCAGCTATTGAGAAAAAAAAATGTCATGAAATTTGCAGACAAATGGATAAAACTAGAAAAAATCATCCAGAATGAGTTGCTGCAGTCCCCGAAAGACACACTTGAGATTTGCTAATTATAAGTGAATATTAGCTGTATATTACAGAATAACCATACTATAATTCACAGGCCCAAAGTAAGGAGGAGGGTCCAAGACAGATTCTCCTTGAATCCCACTCAGATGGGGAAATAGAATAGACTGCAAAAGTGGACATAGATAAGAAACTGGATAAGAGAGAGTGGGGGAGGTGATCTTGGAGAGAAGAGGGAAACAGAGGTCAGGGGCATCACTGAGCCTGTGACACAGTAGGCTACAGGAAGAATAGGGGATATCTCTAGCTAAGCCTCTTAGCAGTGGGAGACACGGAGACTGAGGAGGCCACCTTCTAGCCAGGTAGGACATAGAGTGTTGGGAGGGAACACCAATCCACCTATAAAACCTTAGACCCAAAATTTATTCTACCTACAAGATTTGCAAAGATAAAGATATAGCAACTGAAGGAATGTCCAAACAATGCCTGGCCCAACCTGAGACCTACCCCATGGGAGAGAGCCAACCTTTGACACCATTAATTGATACCAAACTCTGCTATGTTTACAGACAGGAGCTAAGTATAACAGTCCTCAGAGAGGCTCCACCCAGAAGCTGATGGAATCACATGCTGATACTCACAGCCAAACATAAGGTAGAGCTTGGGGAGTCCTGTGGAAGAGTGTGAAGGAAGAATAAAAGACCTGGTGGGGACAAGAAAGCCACAAGAAGACCAACAGAGCCAACTAACCTAGACCTATGGGGGCTTATAGAGATGGAAAAACCAACCAAAGAGCATGTATGAGCTGGACATAGGCCCCTTACACACAAGTGACTAATTAGCAGTTCGATGTTCATGTGGGTACCCTAATAAGTTGAGCAGGTGCTGCCAATGATATGGATTCTGTTGCCTGCTTTTGATCACTTTCCCCTAATGGGCTTCCTTGCCTGGCCTCAGTGGCTAAGGGATGAGGTCAATCATGGTGCAACTTGATGTGCTAGGGTGGGTTAGTGGTGGTGGGGGTGGGGTGGGGGGTTAGGAGAAGGGGAAGTGGATGGGAGAAGAGGGTGGAAGGGAGGGAGAAGGAGGAGAGGAGCGTAGTGACTACGATAGAGATGTAAAATGAATATATAAGTTAAAAATAGAAATTTAAAAAGAAAACAGCTATGCATGCTATGAGATTTTATAGCAAGGGAATACTTCACTTTTTTTTTTTCAGCTTTAGACCAAAGAATTACAGAAATAGGCTGCACCCAGTGAATGGGGTTTCGATGATCTCTTACACCTCCCTCCCGTCACAGTACTCCAATCTGTGTGTCTTCCTCCCTCCCTTCCTTCCTTCCTTCCTTCCTTCCTTCCTTCCTTCCTTCCTTCCTTCCTTTCTTTATCTCTCTCTTTCTTTCCTTCTTTCTTTCTTCCTTCCTTCCTTTCTTTCTTTCTTTCTTTCTTTCTTTCTTTCTTTCTTTCTTTCTTTCTTTCCATCTACCTTTCTTCTTATACCTTTTCCTAAGGAGGGAAACAGATCAATTGGACTGTGGTATCCAACACAATGGCATCCTCAGGAATCCCAGGTGAGTGAAGAGGAAAAATATGCTATTTGACTTATGGTTTCCCAGCTGCCAATTTTGGACTTTGATCATTACATGTATGTAATATTAATCTTAAGAAGACATAATGTGTCTCCACTGTTCCTATCTTCCTGAGAGACCGAGCATCCAGCTCTAATTACAGTTTTATATCTGAATCCACCTGTAGTACTGAGATTTCTAAGTCCTTCTCCCATACCTCTAGGAAATAATTTTATTTCCTTTAACCCTTCTTGTAACTTATTTTCTTGTTGTAGTGAATCCCGTTTGCATTTTATATATGGAAAAGACTTTATAGAGTTTGTGATTTTATATTAAATTCAGAATTTTAAGGATACAGGTTTATAACCCTAACTTTTCAGATACTTAAGCCTAGTTGGCAAATACTATTTATTCAACTTACAGAATTCATCTTAATCCAAAAGTCCATTTCTTTGCGGTGCTAGATTTACACATGATAAATAAGTATTTTAAAGCTGAGATACGCCTCAAATCTAAAAACCAATGTTCCTTTTGGGTGTATTTAGAAAGATGATTAGACAATTCCACCGTTTAAAGCAGAATTAAACAAAGTATTTCAGAGTCACCTTGATCATATTTTGTCTTCCCAATAAAAAATATTTTCAACTTTTACATTTTTAAACTAATTCTAAGAAATTAGCTTTCTATGTAGTACAATTTAAAGCTACATAAATCTTTATGTAATATTTTTCATGAATTTAGCAAGATTTTAATTAAATCAAATTACCCTATTTTAACTTGTCTTTTACTTGAACATGCCAAATTCTGCTTAATTGCACATTTACAAAAATAAAATTATGTCCACGTTCCATCTCAAAGTAGGCATTTATCCTAATTTATTTTCTTTAAATAGTGTCTTTATTTTAAACACCCCCTTAAAGTATATAGATCACAAACAAGAAAAATATTCATACCTGCAAAATTTAAGCCTGGAAAGAAATTTCTGCTGGTCACAATCCAACTACACGACTTCACAAATCTTGTTTAATTATCACCACTTGAAATTAAGTTAGATATCTTTGCTAGGATGTTGGAGTGTTATCTTTCCTCATCATCTTCCTGAGTGGGTTATTGCTGAGTACCCTGATTAGACAGTCATGACTCTATTAAGAAATGGTCTGTCAGAATTCCATAACACTACTGAGATCATACTGTGATGCCAGAAATATAAACTTCACCTAACCCCTATACCCCAATATCAAATCTGTAAGAGGATACCATGGATAACAGCTAAGACCTGGTTTTATCTTTGTGTTTCTTAAAATAACCAAATTAAATAAAGAAAGACAGTAAAATACTTGTGCTGGTTAGCTTTAGTCTACTTGGTACAAGCTGTAGTCATCTGACAAAAAAGAAAATAATAATCACCATTGAGAAAATGATTCCATCAGATTGGCTTGTAGGCAAGTCTTTTGTGTCTATGTGTGTGTGTGGCGTGTCATAAAGCACACTGAACAGACTTTTAGGAGAAAGCCAGTTAGAAGAATCCATCCAAGTGTGTCTGGTTCAGCTTCTGCTTCTTTGTTCCACCTTTGAGTGTCTGACTTGGTTTGTCCCGATGATGGGATGTGACCTGTAATCCAAATAAACTCTCTCTTCCCAAGTTGCTTTTGTTCATGGGGTATATTATATCAAAAGAAAGCAAACTAAGACATTACCTTCTGACGGTCATAAAATCACTGAATTCAATAAAATCCTTTATTCTTTTCATCTAGGATCCCAAGGTGGTTGCAGATAAGAGCATTTGAAATGTATTCCTCTACAAAGAACATTGTGGAAAATAAGCAGATGGCTCACAACTGTTTTCTCATAAAGCAGGACAAGATTCTAGCCCTATATAGGTACTCTGTGGCCAAAATTTCTTTTTGTTTTCTTTCTTAATTTTAATTTTTATATTAATTACAACTTATTCATTTTGTATCACAGTTGTAACCCCCTCTCTTATTCCCTCCCAACCCCATCCACCGGCTCTCATCTCCTCCCAAGCCCCTCTCTAAGTCCACTGCTAATTCAACTTAGATGTTTTTAGTGTCTCAGACAGAACTTATCCAAAACCTAAACTCACTGTCACCTTCTCCTCTGGTTGCTACAAGGTTGACAGCTCCATGAGTATCACTAGTTTTCAACACGCTGCCTAGAGAAGACTGATAGTTTAGTACTTCCCCAAAATACTACTAAATCTACCCAGCTTCCATTCATACTTATGCATAAGTCATTCCTTGCCAGTGCTAGTCTCCAACTGTTGTTTATATTTCCAATTTCCTTCTTCCTTCTATTAACAATCACCTTTCAGCTTCAACTCATGAAATGGTAATTTTGTAACTTTAATTGTATGAGTTATCTATTATAACTGTATATACGGAGGCTGGAGAGGTTAAGAACACATCTTGCTTTTTCCAAGGACACACATTGGTTTCCAGCATCTCTGCTGATCAGCTCACCACTGCCTGTCATTCCAGCTTCAGGGCTTCAGAGGCTTTGTTCTGTCCACTGTTTTGGAACCTGAGTGACTCATGTTGCTCACTTTAACTTATGTGACATTAAGACAACATAGAAAGCTTGAGATCATAGCTATGTATGCTTGTTTCTTATAGCTTAAGTTACCACATCGGATATAAAAAAAAATTAAGATATCTTTCTGAGATAAAAGAGTATTCCCCATGTCAGGATTCTTGGTAAATAAGCCTCTAGCATCAACTAACCAATATATATATATATATATATATATATATATATATATATATATATATACAACCAGGTGAGACCATAGAACTTCTCTATGGAGAACAAAGTTCTAAATCACCAGCTAGTGAAATCAGTATTCTGTTAGAGCATTATATTGCGGGATAGTTTGATTCTTAATAAGCACTCAATGATATGAGCTTCTTTATTGAAACTAATCAATCACATACTATAGTCATGCTCCTGTGCTGAAGACCTTGTGGGAGAAGAACATCCAAAAGAGAGACACCCAATCAACTATCAGAATATCAACTTTATCTATTTGCAAAATTGTGTCTCTAACAGGCATGTAGCTGAATCAGACTGCTGAAGAAAAACACAAAATGTCCTCTGTTTACCAATCAAGGAATGGACCATGGCAAAAAGGACTATAAGAAAAAGGAAGTAATGAATAGGTCATGGGAACAAAAAGTCTGTCAGACCCATAGTGAGAATTCTATATCCCACAAAACAAATGAACAAACAACAAACCTGAAATTGTTCTTCTTTTTCAAAATGTGAAGATCTTTGATTCACCATTTTTCTCTGACAAATTAAAAACTATTTCTTTTCTTATTTTTTAATTAAAATTTTATATTAATTACAATTTATTAACTTTGTATTCCAGTAATAGCCCTCTCCTTCATTCCATTCTCCTTCTCTCATCTCCTCCAATCCCCCTCTCCAAGTCCACTGATAGAGGAGGTCCTCCTCCCTTTCTATCTGACCCTAGCTTATCAGGTGGCATCAGGTCTGGCTACATTGTCCTTCTCTGTGGCCTGGCAAGGCTCCTTCCCCCTTGGAAGGAGGAGGTGGTGATCAAAGAGTCCACCATTGAATTCATGTCAGAGACAGTCCCTGTTCCCCTTACTGGGGATCCCACTTGGAGACTGAGCTGCCATGGGCTATATCTGAGCAAGGGTTCTTATATCCATGAACTGAACAGACCTTGGTTGGAGAATCAGTCTCAGAAAAGACCCCTGTGCCCAGATAGTTTGGTTCTGTTGCTCTTCTTGTGGAGCTCCTGTCCCTCTCCAGGTCCCACTATCTACCCCTTCTGTCATAGGATTCCCTGTACTCTGCACAAAGTTTGGAAAAGATTCTCAGCATCTGTTTTGCTATACTGCTGGGTAGAGTCTTCAGAGGCCCTCTGTGGTAGGCTCTTGTCCTGTTCCCTGTTTTCTTTTTCCTCTAATGTCCATCTGATTTGTCTTTCTGAGTAAGGATTGATCATCTTACCCATGGTCCTCCTTCTTGCTTAGCTTTTTTAGGTGTTCAGGTTTTAGTATGTTTATCCTATATTATATGTCTAGTATCCACCTATAAGTGAGTATATACAGTATGTGTCTTTATGCTTCTGGGATACCTCAATCAGGATGATCTTTTCTAGATTCTACCATTTGCCTGCAAATTTCAAAACCCCGAGATTTCACCTTATACCCATCATAAGGGCTAAGATCAAAAATTCAAGTGACAATACATGCTGGAGAGGATATGGAGAAAGAGGAACCCTCCTCATTGCTGGTGGGAATGTAAACTTATACAGCCACTTTGGAAATCAATCTGGTGCTTTCTCAGACAACTAGGGATAGTGCTTCCTCAAGATCCAGCTATACCACTCCTAGGTATATATCCAAAATATGCTCAAGTACACAATAAGGACATTTGTTCAACCATGTTCATAGCAGCTTTATCCGTAATAGCCAAAAAAAAAAAAAAACCCAGATGTCCCTCAGTTGATGAATGGATACAGAATTTGTGGTACATTTACACAGTGGAATACTACTCTGCAATTAAAAACAAAACCTATTTGTATATAAGAAAATGAATGAAACCCTAAGCCTGAATCCTTCCTCAGTAAGGGACAGATCATTGTACAGTGCATTAAAAAAAATGTTCTAGATTTAGCTCACTGCTTTCCACAATTGGTACAATGACTCTAGAGTTTGATGGATTATACATTTCATTTGGCTTAACTGTAAACAAATCTATCTTTTTTTTTTTTTTTTTTTTTACAAATTTCTACTTTCTAATTTCTTTGAAATGCAGGAAACTGTCTGTGGATTGTTACTCTCACATATATAAATATATATGTATATACATATATATCAACATATATATCATACATATAGCAACAGTGTAAAATATATGTGTATATATATATATATATACATATATATGTATTTATACACATACGTAGGTACTGTTGAGACATGTATATATATTATCAATACCATAAAGCATATTGCACACTGTGGTGTTTTGAATAGTTTTGGTCCCCACAGACTCATGTGTTTGAATGCTTAGCCCAGAATGAGTGGCAACATTAAAAGCTATGGCTTTGATGGACTAAATATGGCTTTGTTGGAGAAAGTATGTCACTGTAGGTGTGGGCTTTGAAGTCTCTTACATGCTCAAGCTACTCCCAGTGACACACAGTCTTCTCCTTCTGCTATCTACAGAAGGATCTGCAGAGAGATCTATCATATTTTGGTTTTGGAAGCTTCTTCCCTGCACTTCCTACTCAAATAATCATTTAATTCTTCTCAAGTCTCTGATAGATTTGCAGACTAGATAGTCATAGTTTCAGTTAGGCTTAAGTTGTTTAGAATTTAGGAAAAGTTTTAAGGTCTAGAAAGATGTTTTTAAGTTGATAAATGACAGAGAATGATTTAGGTATCAAACTTTAGACTCACTTAGATAGGAGAGATACTATTTTCTTAAAGGTTTCCAAATACAAATGAGCTAAACATTTTGAATGTGACTTTTACATGTCCTTCCTGATTATTTCATAACTGGTTTTACTGTATGTGGTTTATTATAAATAAAATCCATATGCAAAAAAAAAAAACAATGTAGAACACTTAGCTACTTCTGTACCATGTCTGCCTGCAGGCTGCTATGCTTCCTGCCATCATGATAATGGACTAAATCTTTGAAACTGCAAGATAACCTCCATTAAATGTTTTTCTTTATGAAAGTTTCTGTGGTCATGGTGTCTCTTTACTTCAATGAGAACCATAAATAAGACACAGACTTATCAAAAGAGGAAAGAATTAAAGGGCATAAAATAGAACACAGAGAATTGATAACTGAAACATCTTCAGATTTTAAGTGATCCTAAATATACAGTTTTTAGTAATCCCCAAATGAAATAAAACTCAAATAATCAAATAATATTGTATGAGATTCTCAATGAAACCATCAAAATAATAAAATTTATTTTCTTATCTTAATATATTCTAATCATAATTACAATTTAGACAATCATTTTCAAGATAATTGAAAAGGTCAAAAAGGGAGAGAAAAACAAATCTAAGTCAAGTAGGAATTAAAGAAAGGCAGTGAGGTTACAAAAATTTCAGTAATAAACTTAGATTGCAAAGTAAATATTTAGGGCAGGAAGATTATCATATAATAGGCAAAGAAAAATCAACCAATAAGATAAAAATATTTTATAGGTGTATAGACAGACAAAAGAGGGGGAAGATTAATATGTGAAACAAAAGCAATAGAAGTAAAAAGAAAGAGGAATAAAGTATATGTTTTTTAGTTTAGTAGGTGCTAGGAGTAAATATCCAGCCCTAGAATAATCTAATTTAGGGAAAACAAAAAAAGACGAGGAGGGCACACATACCTTTAGAGGCTCCATTTATCTGTCAAAATTTATGGAAGTAGAATCAAAGTAGAAATTAATAACCAAAATAATATCAGCAAAATCTCCAAACTTTTTGGATATCTATGAAAATTCTTCTGAGTAGTCTAGGCACCGAAGAAAATATCATGGGACTAGAGAGTTCTCAGTGGTTAAAAGCACTGGTTGTTGTTCTTTCAGAGGAAGTTTGATTTGCAGCTCCCACAAGACAACTCACAAACTTCTGTAGGTCCATTCGAGTGTACAAAACACCTTCTCCAGCCTTCACAGGTACAACGTATATACACGGTGTACAGAAAAAGATGCAGGCAAAACACTCATGCGCATAAAAAGTCAAAATAAATAAAAAATGCATCACAGGAAGTAACAATATAAATATAAGAATATTAAAAGAGCAGAAGAATCATTCACCTTTATATAAAGCATTCTGTAGCCACAATTATCAATACTGTGTGCATTTAGAAGAGAAGTAAACATGCAGTTAATGGGACAGAATTTAAACACAGAATTCAAGTGGTGCATGATTTCCTAATTGATTCAATAAACCATTAAAATTAATTCAGTAAAGTAAATGCAGCCTACTCAAACAAATTTTTGACCTAACTGATGATTATAGACAAATAAAAAATAACATCGATGCAGCTTTTTTGCATATTTCATTAAAATAGAGCTAACATTGGCCATGGATTGAAGTTGAAAGTGCAACACTGAACATTTTGAGCAAAAGACAAAATATTTGATTCATAGAAATAGACAACATGTACTAGGATTTGACTTTTAAAGTATGACTCTAAAAAATCAAGCACAATAAGATAGTCAAACTTTTGTTCTCTGAAAATACTCAAGAATATAAAAATACAAAATATGAATTTCCAAAATATTGAAAATCACATAGTCATATGCACATGTATATGATGTCTATGTCTGTGTGCATACACAGCAAACAATCCTACCTGGAGATATCATCAAAATGAATAATCAAATTGCAGTTGAACAATGGGAGTGATCTGATGACAAAAAAGCAGAGAGAATGATTGCACATTTCATAGAAGCTAATTATAACTACTGAGTTATCTCCATACACCTGTCAAATGGATAAATTTAAAAGAAGCAGTGAGAATATTAAATACAGGAGAATGAAAGAAAGTTGGTTATTAACGCAATATTGAAGAGACTATGCTACAGTAACTCTGGAAAATTATAATTGAGAAGAGAGCTAGTAAGAAAAATTATACACCAAGTGAGTAAACTGATTGGTCCACATGATTATTGATATTCTTGGAAATTCAATGTTTGAGGGAAAACAGTTTAATAGATTAATGGGGCAGCAGTAATCTTGTCACACAGGATCATTCTATCTCCTGTAGACTAAGCAGGGATTGGTCAACATTCAAACTTCAATACTTGGATTTGATTTCTGTAGAATGCTTAAAATGCGAGAAGTGACTTCACTTCCTTCACTAATCATGGATTTTTTAATTGAGAATTTCTTCCATTTCTCTCCACAGGGACTGAAGTGACAAGCAGAAACCCTGTATGGCTATGAGCTAGATCCTTTGCACATACCTTAAGGTTGTGTAGCTTGGTGTTCTTGTGGGATAGGGATGTCTTTGATTTTTTGACTGTTCTCGGGACACTTGTCCTCTTTGTGGGTTGCAATGTCCAGATGGAATATGAGGGTTTGTGCCTTGTCTTACTGTGCCTTCTTAGGCCATGCTCAGCTGATATCCCTGGGGGGCCTGGTCCTTAGTGAAAAAAATGAAAGAGGAGGTATCTGTGAAAGAGGGGAGTTCTTCTGGAGACTGGGAAGAGTGGAGGGAGGGGAAACTGATCAAGATAGAACATATGAGAGAAGAATAAAAGTTAAAGTGACTTGGAGAGGGGCATGGGAGGAGAAGAAGGAGGGACAGGAGAGGGGTTACAGCTGAGATACAAAATGAATAAATTGTAATAAATTAAAAATACTAAATATTGATAAAACAAACAAACAAACAAACAAAAAACCAAAAGGTTCCTTAAAGCAAAGCATTTCACTTTCCTCAAATATAGAACCGTCTGGTATGATGCCAAGGATTCTAAATCAGAACACTATAGAGATTATGGCTTAGCCATGATGGCAGCACTATCCACAATATCAAGCTATAGAGTCAACCTATGTTCTTATCAATGGATGAATGGATAAAAATAGACTTCAAATTTTCACAGTGTCTAAAGTGACTATCAACAACAGTTTATCACCTACGAATTGAGCTACAGCTGATGATTTACCAGTATTGTTTTGGATGTTTGCTAAACTTCTGTCTTCATTTACAAGTTCATCTCTGCATCTTCCCAAGTTTTTTCTCTCAATTGCTTCCCTCACCAATTTTATTGACTTCTTAAAAATACAGTAAAATTGTCAATTCCAGTTGATTTCTTTTGCTTGACTTCAAATTCCATCCCTAAGGAAAGCAACAGTAAAATTTGGAAAACAAGAACTAACTCTACTTGCTGGAACTGATTTAGTCTATGCCTTAGATGCTATTGGAGGCAAATGGAGAAGATATCTTTATTAGAAGGATATTCCCATGTTTATGATTCAGGATCAATAAATGAGTGTTCTCAGTTCTTAATTTAATGATTCCTGGTGTCATTTTTGATGATGATGATCTCTGTGTGCCATTTCCTGATTCCACAAACAACATGCATGCAACATTGGCAAGAATATATTTAGGAGTTGTTTGCCAGAATCTATTTAGCCATGTGGAAGTCATCAGGAATTGAGATAACAAGAGTCAGCACCTAGGTCCATTATCTTTTCATAGTTGATAACTATAAAGACTTTCCTAGCTTATTGCTATGTACTTTAGTACTAGTGAACTTTACATCATCACTTGTTTAAATTTTATTTTATTTTATTTATGACACATACTAATTGTATAGCTATGATGTACCATGTGATGGTATTGTTCATGCTTATATTACTTAAAAATTAGAATAAAATGAATAGTGTATCAAACAATCTAAGCATCATTTATTTGAGGTAAATCATTCAAAACTCTATTCCAGGTACTAAGAGAAACAAAACACAAGGATATCAACAATAGTCACTTTATCATGTAGTATGATACAGGAAGTTATTCCTCTTTTTTATTATGTTTCTACCTGTCACAACTCCTCCCTGTCATTCTTCTCCTCCTCAGACTCTGGTAATGGCTATTCCATGCCATATTTCCATGAAGTCAACAAAATTAGACTTCCAATGTGAGGAGATCATGATGTATTTAGCTTATTTTAAGTAACATAATGTCATTCAGGCTTGTCTGTGTTGCAAAAAGATCAGGATTTCAGCATCTTTGAGTCCCAGTTGTGTTTTATGCATGTGTACTTATCACATTTTCACTTATCCATCATCACTATTTCTACAATAAATGTGGGAAAGCAAGTATCTTTTCAATGTGATTTCACTCTCTGAGAGAAAATATCTGTGAGTAGAGTTGCTAAATATAGTAATTTCTATTTATAATTTTCTGAGGAGGTGCAATTTGGTTTTTCATAATGCTCCTGCTAATTTACATTCTCAGGATAGTGTGTGAATATTCTTTTTGCCTCATATTCTGGCCTATACTATTTTGTGTTCTTGATAGTAGCTATCTCATTGAAATGAGGAAATGTCTCATTATGGTATTTATTTTGCATTTCCCTGATGATTAGTAGTGTTGAGCATTAATTCTTATGCTTGTGGGCATGTCTTACTTGAAAAATGTCTATACTGCTTTTTCGCTTAATTCAATTAGATTATTATTATTTGCTACTGAGCAATGTGTCTTCATTATAGATTATGCATATTAGCTCATATTAGATGGATAGTTTGCATATATTTTTTAAGTGCTGTAGTTTTTTCTTATTCTTCTGTTGATATTTTCCTCTGCTATGTAGAGCATTTTTAGTTTAATGTAATCGCATTTGTTTATTTTTTCATTTATTTTCTACGGTGCTATGCTCTAATCCAAATTATACAGGCAAGTCTAATGTCTTAAGAATTTCCTCCATGTTTTCTTCTTGTAATTTCACGGCCTCAGGTCTTATATGCAAGTCTTTAATCAATTTTATTTTTTGTGTGTGTTGAAATGGGGATTGTGTTAGTTAATATTGTGTCAACGTATCCAAACCCCCTGATAGAAAGAATTTGTGTGTGGGGGAGAATGATTTATTTTTGCTTGGGATTCAGTTCATTAAGAAAAAGAAGGCATGCCGTTCACAGCAGCAGGACCACGTGTTAGGAGACAGGAAGCAGAGAGTGGAACTAAAGGTAAATCAAACCTTCAGAGGCCTATCTTCTAGAGCCTTACCAGCACTAGTCAGGTCGTATAGTGAGCTGGGTACTAAATGCTAAAGTCATAACTCTGTGAGTTCATTTCACATTCAAATTGAAACATTCTCTACTCAGGCCCCAAATGCCCAAGGCCACGGTATAATGTAAAATAAATTTAGTGCAACTTAATAAATCCTCCCATTTGTGGTCTTAAGAGATCTTTAAAGTCTCTTCTGAGAATAAAATCACATTTTTAGATGTGGACTTCTATAAAAACCAAGAAAAATCTATTATATTTCTAATATATAATGGCACCAAGTAAATATTAAAATGGAGGACAGCAGAAAATGCTGTTTCCCCAGAATGACAAAACACATTTTCTAGAATGATACTCCTTCAACTTTCTCTTTTAAAAAAATATATTTCAAATGAATTCATACTTCTTATTGCTTGGGATTCTCATTTGACCAAAACCCAGCCTAGTACTTCAAAAGTAATGAACAAGTCCTTCCCTACAGTGTTCACACTTGAATGTATGTGGCCAGCTCCACTCTGTCCCTGAGGCTTTCCTCACAGACATCCAAAGTTCCTACCATGTCCCTTATCTAGTAACTCTAATGCAAGTGGGGTAATATAGAGTGTTTTGGGGGTCTCTGCAGGGACATAAAGCCTGCTACGTATTGCTTTACTGTTTTTTCACTGGAACCATGTAACAAGCCTCCACTGCTACACACTGAGTGCTCCCTGATTTGCAATTTTCTGTAGCACCATAAAAAAGAGACGAGCCCAATGAGCCACAATGTTATGGCTCTTCTTGATTGTCAACTTGACTGTATCTGGAATTAATTAAATCCCAAGCTGCTGAGTACACCTGTGATAATGTTTATTAAATAATCCCCTGAAGTGACAGGACTCATCTTTAATCTGGGTCTTTTGAAATAGAGATATCTACCTTTAATCTGGAACACTCATTCTGCTGTCAGCCTGTATAAAGGACATGGAAGAAAGAAGCATTTGTTCCTTGTCTACTTGACCAAATTCATTTCTGTACTGACATTAGAGCCTGCTTCTACAGGATTCTGGTATATTCTGAAGACCAGCTGAGGTATATAGCCTCGTGAACTTAATAACTACTAGATTCTTGAGCTTTCTGTATATATAATATAAGTTTTATATTACATATATTTATATAATATGTTATAAATTTTATATTATATATAAATGGAAAGTTCAAGAATATATATTATAAAAATTAGTTATAAAATCAGTTAGGTCCTTTTAGAAAACCCTGTCTAATCACACAGCTAACAGTAGCCTCTGAGTGGAGGAGGTAAACCCGAGATGACTTTTCCTCAGGTTGTGTTATTCTAGGATGGAAGCCCACCAGCTCTGTTTAAAAGCATTTTTCAAATGCATTCATAATTATTCTTCCTGGGACCCTCACTAGGAGGGTTCTCACCCTCAAGCTCGTTGACTATATTCAAGTTCAATTTATGTTCTTTATGTTTAATGGCATAAATCTCTATTATAAAGGATGGTTTTTATTTTATATTTTTGCAGCTTTGATGTGTCCATAACTTTAAACATGTTTATAGGACATTAATGAACTGTACATTTTAAAAATCCATCTGTCCTGATTTTGCCTCACATGCCCACAGTTTGCCTGGATAGAGGTGTCAAAAATCAACATGCCACCTTCTAAGTGTCTTTTGCTGTCCTTGAATTCCTTCTGCTCCATAGATTATTCAGTTGTGTTTGAATTTGAACTTTATTTAGACTTCAGGGCAGGGTTAGACATGCATTTTTTCCTGAATATGACATGCACAGCCAGTTCACAGTAAAGTCCTGTGTTTCCATCTGAAACCCAATGACACCCGTTTTCACTGTTTCCCTTTTTATTTACATGCATGAATTCCAGTACCTCACCATATTTGGCCATTAAGCCGTGCTTGCAGCCTTCAGCACCTTGTATAGGTTGTATCTTCAAACTTCTTTACATACTTCCCGCAGACTTTGTTCTAGGCCTGTTATTCATCTGGTCCAGTTTATCAAAAGACAGACTTCACTCCCAGCACTGATTTACAGTCCCGTTTGGCCCATGGTTTCAAGGGACCTCTTCTCATTTCCTCAGGGCAAGCAAGTCCAACTTGAGTAGATGATAGAATAAAGGAAGCAGATGAGAGCATAGGCAGGAATCAAAAGGTAAAGTCTTTACATCCCTTCCTATCCGTGAGCTAAATTTGATTGTAAGACCCCACTACTTAAAGAGCCCAGAACATTCAAAACAGTCATAAGCTGAGGACTCATTGCTTAAAACAAGATCCTACAGGAGAAATTTCATCCTGGAGCCCTGACAATGATCTTGGTTTTTACTGCTCTATGAGTCTCTCCAACTGAACAGATTATATTGTATCCATTGTGTCATCTTGTTAATTTTCTCAAATGTCGTAGATACTACACATGTGGATTTATTTCTAAGAGCTCTTTTCCGTTCACTGGCCAGGGTGTCTGACATTATTCCAATCCATGATACTTTTGCTATGTCATGAATTTTAAAATCAGATTGTGTATATCCAGCTTGGTTCCTTAGAACTATTTTACCTACTTGCTTTTTTTTCATGCAATAGTTAGAAATTTTTATCTCTATAAAAATACTGGTATTATAATAATGATTACATTGAATTTGTAGATTGCTTTAATTCACTGTGGATATTTAAAGTTCCTTTTTCTAACATAGGATACCTCAAAAATTATTTTTATCACCTATTTTTTTTTTGGTATGTAACTTATAGGCTTTATCATTAAATACCTATTCACCTCACAGAGATTATTCACCTCTGTGGTTAATTTTTTTCTGGAAATTTAATTCAATATAGCTGTTGTAAATATGATTGCCTTCTGCAGCTCTTGATTTGGTTGATTATTATTAACATGTGGGAACAGTTGATTTTGTAAGTTGAATTTGTACCCTGAAACTTCACTGAATTCACATGTTATTTCCTACCAACTTTAGTGACATCTTTAGAGCTTTATATGAATAAAATAATCATGCATCTACGAAAATAGAGAATGTTAAGTCTCCCTCTCCATTTTGGCTAGATTCTTTTCTTTTCTTTCTCTGATGATATTTTTCAGTACTGCATTGAATGCAAATGATGAAAGTAGACATTATTGGGAAACTTTTCAACGTTTTTTTTTCTGTATGATTTCAGCTATTAGGGTTTTTATATTTGACTTTAATTGGGTTAAGTTATTATAATGGTCTTTTTATTTGTTGACTTAACATATCCTAGAATGACCAGGACAAAAGCATTTCAGTGAAAGATTATCTAGATGAGGCTGGTTTATGGTCATGTATGCAGAGTAATATTAATTGACGTGGGTAAACAAAGCCCTCTGTGGGAGACAACATGGCATAGACAGTGGTTTCTCAACTGCCTAAGTATAGAGAGGGTGGTGAGCAGAGGTAGGTATAAAAACATTCATTATCTCACTTTTCTTTATGGTGGGTATAAGATGACTGACTGCCTCAAATTCCGAGCTTCACTTTCATGAATTAATGTACTAGAACCTGAAATTGTAATCCAAATAAACCTTTTTTTATCTCATAAGCTGATTTTTGTCAAGGTATGTTATCACACAAATGGGAGCGAAATTAGAACAGGTATGTTCCTTTTGTATCTCATTTGGTGACATTTTTTTTTTAATTAAGAAAACAATTACAATTTCTACTTTTTGTTTTCAATGCTTAATTTAGTAATGTTTTAGGATATCAATACTTTCTATAGCTGCATATAAACAAGTCCAAACAATCATTTATAATAGTAAGCACTTTATTTTCATACTAATTAAATAAATATATTTAACTCAATTCATGTTCTACTGATGTTACTGTTTCTAGAAATAAAACTGTTTTGCTGCTCAAATTATGATGGTTAAAAAGATGGCTTATATTCATCTTAGTTAAGGTTTTTATTGCTGTCATAGACATCATGACCAAAAGCAATTTGGGGAGAAAAGGGTTTATTTCAGTTTACAGTTCCACATTATGGTTTATTATTTAAGGGTGTCAGGACGGAAAGTTGAGGCAAGAACCTTGGGAACAGAAACTGGCATCTTGCTCCTTGCTCAGCCTGCTTTCTTTTCTTTTCTTTTCTTTTCTTTTCTTTTCTTTTCTTTCTTTCTTTTCCTTCTTTATTTATCCCCCCCCCCCGCTTTGCTTCTCCCAGTCCTACCCACCCTTTCCCTTCTCTCCCTAGTCCACTGATACGCAAAACTTCCTCCCCTTCTGTCTGACCCTAGTTTATCAGGTCTTATCAGGGGTGACTACATCATCATCTTCCTCTGTGGTCAGGCAAAGCTGCACCCCCCCCTCCAGGGAGAGGTGATCAAAAAGCTGGCCCCTGAGTTCATGTCAGAGACAGCCCCATCCCTTTACTAGGGAACTCACTTGGAAACTGAGCTGCCTATAATCTTCATCTGAGCAGAGGGTTTAGATCCTCTCCATGCATGGTCCTTGGTCTCTGCAGGCCCCCTTGGGCCCAGGGTTTTTGGCTCTATTGGTCTCTTTATGGAGTTCCTGTCTCCTCCAGGTCTTTCTATCATACAATAAGGACATTTGCTCAACTATGTTCATAGCAGCTTTGTTCATAATAGCCACAATCTGGAAATAACCTTAATGTCCCTCAACTGAAGAACAGATATAGAAATTGCGGTACATTTATACAATGGAATATTACTCAGCAATTAAAAACAAGGAAATCAGCCTACTTTCTTTTTTCTTTTGTTTTAATTTTTATTTTTATATTAATTACAGTTTATTCACTTTGTATCCCAGTTGTAGCTCCCTCTCTACTCCCCTCCCAATATCACTCTCCTTCGCTCATCTCTTCCTATGGCCCTCTCCAAGTTCACTGATAGGGGAGGTTTTCCTCCCCTTCCACCTGACCCTAGCTTATCCCTTCTCATCTTAACTGGCTGTATTGTCATCCTCTGTGTGCTGGCAAGGCTGCTCCCCAATCGAGGGGAGGTGGTTGAAGAGCTAGCCACTGAGTTCATGTCAGAGACAGTCCCTATTCCCCTTACTAGGAAACCCACTTGGATACTGAGCTGCCATGGGCTACATCTGAGCAGGGATTCTAGATTATATCCTGCCTGCTTTCTTATACATCAAGAACCATTTGCCCAGGAGCAGCAGCACTACACTGATCTAGGCCCTTCCACATTAATCACTAATTCAGAAACCTCCTCACAGATCTGCCAATAGGTCTAGATTTTGCTCAGTTGTGGTTTTCTCAATTGTAAAATTGATGAAAAATTCAATTAGGACAACCATACACACAAACACACATGTATAAGAGGGGTAAGAGGGAGAAGGAAGAGAGATATAGACACAGAGAGAAAGACAGAGGACAGAGAAAGAGAGATACATAGGCAGATAGAAAAACAGAGAGAGAAAGACAGAAAAAGACAAAGACACAGAGACCGAGAGACAGAGACAGAGAGATACTATTGGTCCTGAACCTGGATAAACAGATAACAAATATAGTGTACGTACTTCGTGCTGACATTAGATAGACTTGATTTTTCTTCCGCTGCCCAGCATATGCATTTATTTTAATGGATCACATGCTAGCTTCCGTTTATCACATATCTGACATATGTCCTTGCAAAGTCTATTTTATTTGGTTTTGTTTATGTGTTTGTGTGTGTGCTTGATAGGCTCTAGGTGGATCACGTGCATAATGGTGCCCAGAAGGCCAGAAGATGGCTCTGTATCCATCACATTTACTTACATGTTGGAGTTGCAACTAGTTATGTGCTGCCCAATATGGGTGCTGAGAACCAAACCTGGGTCTTTTGAAAGAGCTAGCTGCAAGGGCTTTTAACATTGAACCATCTCTCCATCCCCTATAAACCTTTCACAGTGAAGATTTGCTAACAATCTGGAGAAATTACATCAAATAATACACAAATGATGGTTTAAAATTGAAAATTTTACATGAAATTTATAATTTTTTAAGATTGAAGCTGTTTTTAATTTGATATGATTTAATATTCAAATATATTAAAGAACTAAAACTTTTTATCTTTTACTATTTATTTAAATCTAACTCATTTGTTGATGTTTTTATATAATAGAAAGAGTGTACATTCATAGATAGAGATACAAGGCCTAAGTTATATTCTTATTTGTTATAAATGAGCTGTATCTAGTGTCTGAATTTTCTATGTCTTTGTTTATCCAACTGTAAGTTATTGAAATAACATTTATGTTTATTTAAGAATTAGAAATAAATACAGTGAGTAGTAGGTATCCACTAAAATGTAAGGGTATGGCTCCTGACATTTTTACATGAATATGTCAATTTGGTTATATAACGAGACTCCTTACCCCTGAATTCATTTTTCATGGTTTAAAGATCATATATATGCAATAGGATTTCAAAATTCATTCACACAACTCCTCTGATATGCAGAAAGCAAGAAGTTACTCTATTTTTCACTTTGGCTAATGTAATCCTAGTAGCTATTTCAAGACATGTCTAAATTGACCGAGACAGTAGACAAAATATTCCCAAGTGGGATAGGCTCTTTAGAATTTGCTGTTTTTAAGAGACACTGTCATTAGAACAAAATGACAGCCTACAGACTGGGAAAGGATCTTCAGCAACCCAACATCTGACAGAGGGCTGATATCTGGAATATATAAAGAACTAAAGAAGTTAAAAGGCAGTAATTCAAGTAACCCAATTAAAAAATGGGGTACGGAGCTAAACAGCGAATTCTTTAGAAAAATATAGAATGGCAGAGAAACAGATGTGGTTCAACATCCCTAGCTATCAGAGATATGCAAATCAAAATTACCCTGAGATTTTACCTTACACCCATCAGAATGGCTAAGATCAAAAACTCAAGAGATAATGCATGCTGGAGAGGCTGTGGAGAAAGTGGGACCCTCCTCCATTGCTGGTGGGAATGAAAACTGGTACAACCACTATGGAAATCAATCTGGCGCTTTCTCAGACAATTAGGAATAGTGCTATCTCAAGATCCAGCTATACCACTCCTAGGTATATATCCAAAAGATGTTCAAGTACACAATAAGGACATTTGCTCAACCATGTTTGTAGCAGCTTTATTCGTAATAGCCAGAACCTGGGAACAACCCAAATGTCCCTCAGTTGAGGAGTGGATACAGAAACTGTGGTACTTTTACACAATGGAATACTACTCAGCAATTAAAAACAACGGAATCATGAAATTTGCAGGCAAATGGTGGGATCTAGAAAAAATCATCCTGAGTGAGGTATCCCAAAAGCAGAAAGACACATATGGTATATCCTCACTTACATAGACCTATAAGATAGGATAAACATACTAAAATATGTACACCTAAAGAGGATAAACAAAAAAGAAGTCCAGGGGTAAGATAATCAATCCTCATCTAGAAAGACAACGGGATTGGACATTGGAAATAGGAGAAAACAAGTAACAGGACAGGAGAAGGCACCTGAAAGACTTCTACCACAGAAGGCACCTGAAAGACTCTACCTAGCAGTGTATCAAAGCAGATGCTGAGACCCATAACCAAACCTTCGGCAGAGTGTAAAGAATCATATGAAGGAAGGAGGAATTAGTATATCCTAGAGGATACAGGGAGCTCCACAAGGTTCAAATATACCTGAACACAGGGATCTTCTATGAGACTGTTTATTCAACCAAGGACCATGCATGGATATAACCTACAACCCCTGCTCAGACATAGCCCAGGGTAGCTCAATATCCAAGTGGGTTCCCTAGTAAGGGGAACAGAAATTGTTTCTGACATGAACTCATGAACTTCCCCTCCCCCCTGAGGGAGGAGCAGCTTTGCTAGGCCACAGATAAGGACATTGCAACCATCCTAAAGATACCTGATAAACTAGGGTCAGATGGAAGGAGAAGAGAACACCCCCTCTTAGTGGACTCTGAAAGGGACAGGGAGGGAATGAGGGAGGGAAGGGAGGATTAGGAGGGAAACAGGGAGAGGGCTACAGCTGGGATACAAGTAAATGTATAAAATTATTGAAAAAAAATATTGAAAAAAACCCTATGCTTCACCAAACTGGAAAATCTAAAATAGATAGATAGATAGATAGATAGATAGATAGATAGATAGATAGATAGATAGAT
>NW_026596069.1:18014700-18059763 GCF_907164565.1 Psammomys obesus
AGATAGATAGATAGATAGATAGATAGATAGATAGATAGATAGATAGAATTTGCTGTTTTTGAAGAAGAGATCAGAAGATAGAAAGATCTCCAGTGCTCATGGATCAGGAGGATTAACATAGTGAACGTGGCTATTCTGCCAAAAGCAATCTACAGATTCAATGCAGTTCCCATCAAAATACCAACATAATTCTTTATAGACCTTTAGAGAAAAAATAATCAACTTCATATGGAGAAACACAAAACCCAGAATTTCTAAAACAAAACTGTACAACGACAGATCATCTGGAGGCATTGGCATCCCTGATCTCAAGCTGTACTACAGAGCAACAGTAACAAAAACTGCATAGAAAACAGAATGGTGGATCAATGGCATCTAATGAAAACCCATAAATAAACCCACACACCTATGGATACTTGATTTTTGACAAAGAAGCAAAACCATTCAATGGAAAAAATAGAGCATCTTCAACAAATGGTGCTGGCCGAACTGGAAGTCTAATGCAGAAAAATGAAAATAGATCCATATTTCTCACCCTGCACAAAACTAAAGTCCAAGTGGATCAAAGACCTCAACATAAAACCAGACACACTAAATTGGTTAGAAGAAAAAGTAGGGAAGAGCCTAGAACTCATTGGCACAGGTGATAACTTCCTGGACAGAACACCAACAGCACAGGCTCTAAGAGCAACAATCAATAAATGGGACCTCATAAAACTGAAAAGCTTCTGTAATGCAAAAGATACAGTTGCCAGAACAAAATGACAACCTACAGCCTGGGAGAGGATCTTCACCAACCCTATATCTGACAGAAGGCTGATATCCAGAATATATAAAGAACTAAAGAAGTTAAAAAGCAAAAAATCAAGCAATCTGATTAAAAAATGGGGTGCAGAGCTAAACAGAGAATTCTCAGTAGAGGAATACAGAATGGCAGAGAAACACCTAAAGAAATGCTCAATGTCTTTAGCCATTAGAGAGATGCAAATCAAAACAACTCTGAGATTTCACCTTATAGCCATCAGAATTGCTAAGATCAAAAAGTCAAGTGACAACACATACTGGAGAGGTTGTGGAGAAAGGAAACCCTCCTCCATTGCTGGTGGGAAAGTAAACTGGTACAACCACTTTGAAAATCAATCTGGCACTTTGCCAGACAATTAGGAATAGTGCTTCCTCAAGACCCAGCTATACCACTGCTAGGCATATATCCAAAAGATGCTCAAGTATACAACAAGTATACAACAGATGTCCATCAACGGAGAAATGGATACAGAAATTGTGGTACCTTTACACTATGGAATTCTACTCAGCAATTAAAAACAAGGAAATCATGAAAGTTCCAGGCAAATGGTGGGACCTTGAAAAGATCATCCTGAGTGACGTATTCCAAAACAGAAAGACACACGAAGTATATACTCACATATATAGACCTATAAGATAGAATAAACATGCTGATACACCTAACGAAGATAAACAAGAAAGAAGACCCTGGGTAAAATGATCAATCCTCACTTAGAAAGACAAAAGGGAAATGCATTGGACATAGGAGAAAACAAGTAACAGGACAGGAACCTACCGCAGAGGGCCCCTGACTCTACCTAGCAGTGTATCAAAGCAGATACTAAGACTCATAACCAAACCTTCAGTAGAGTACAGGGAATCATATGAAAGAAGGGGAGTTAGTATGATGTGGAAAGGATAAAAGCTTCACAAGGACCAAATATATCTGGGCACAGGGGTCTTTTCTGAGATTGACATTCTACCAAGGACCATGTATGGATATAACCTAGAACCTCTGCTCGGATGTAGCCCTTGGTAGCTCAGTAACCAATTGGTTTCCCATGGTAAGGGGAACAGGGACCATTTCTGACAGGAACTCAATGGCAGGCTCTTTGACCTCCCCATCCCCCAAGGGAGGATCAGTCCTGCTAGGCCACAGAGGAGGACTTTGCAGCCAGTCCTGAAGATACCTGATAAAACAGGATCAGATGAAAGGGAAGGAGGTCCTCCCTATCAGTGGACTTGTAAAGGGGCAGGGAGGAGATGAAGGAGGGAGGGAGGGTTTGGATGGAATGAGGGAGTGGGATACAGCTGGGATACCGAGTTAATAAACTGTAACTAATATTAAAAAAAAAAAGAATTTGCTGTTTTATGGAACACGCATTTTCACTTTGTGTTCTGTGGCTGACAGGATCTTTCTCCTGATCTGCATTTCTAGCTCCTCCTCCTCTTCAGCAATCACACAAAATTGCCTCTCTAATCCCTGGCACTAACCATATTTTCTTCTTATGATACATGGCATAATTTATTTCTGTTCCCTTTCCTCAGCATTATTCTTAGTTACTGTGCATTCTCAGTTCAATTCCTTCTACCCATGGCCATTATCTGGACCACAGATCAGCTATATTTTACTTAGAACTCATTCTGTCCATTTTCTAGATGAATCAATGAGACTTCCAAGGAAATTACAAGTGACCCTTTCCCAAAAAACTTTCTCCTCTTTTTCTAGTGCTATCATTTTGGTAAATTATCTGTATCATTGCTCTGTAGCTTCTTTCAGACAAATGAAAATTATTCTCCTTTTCTCTATGCTGCAAAACCTAAAACAATCCCACTGCCACGTTCCCATTCCCATAATTCCACTGATGTTCTAATGGTCCTCATGTAAAATATTGTAATGGACTACTACTTTATCAAAAAGAAATGAAGAATATAAAATAAAAAAGCAAATCAATAAAGGAAACGTCACCAACCTTTTCTCATTGAATTTCCAACAGAAAAAAAAAAAATATATATATATATATGTATATATGTGTGTGTGTGTGTGTGTGTGTGTGTGTGAAGAAGCCCAGCTAAAACATAAAACACCAATAATTCTGCTGCTCATTTGTTTATTTTTTTAAAGAAAAATTACTTCTCCTATTCAGATGGAGCTGGGGTTTTGCATGATATTAGAAGGATATGAATAAGGCTTTCTTGCCATCCTTTTAGGCAGGTGATTTGTTCTGCCTTAAGTTAGCAAAGCATGCACCATAAAAATCAGTTTCCAGCCATTTCTGTGATGTGGGAAATTCTCAGTAGTTTTTAGAAGTAGTATATTTATCCTCAGTATTATCTCATGAAATTAGTGTTTCTCATTTTCTGTGCATATCATCTACTGCTAGCCCGAGCAATACTAGCCCAATAGCTTGTGTTTCTTTAGTTTTATCAATATATTATTTTCAAAGTCTCCGTTAAACTGTTGAAAAGGAAAATCAGTGCATACCAGAAGATGATGAATGACTAAATTGAATTTTATGCAACTGGTCCAGTTGGACTGGCCAGTTTGTTGTCTCACATCTGGGGCCCAATAGTCATTAGGGCCTGAGCAGCATTCCTTTGTTAAGGACGTTCCTACTTACTACACACCCACACCATTTGCTTACAGAAACCCTAAGATGAGTACTGTTCTTCCTGTTTTGCAGAAAAGAAAAGTAAACATCAACAGAAAATGACTAGAGGCTTTCAACAAAAGCAAACTCACAGTATGTTGCCAGACTTGAACATAGCGTGTCTAGCCTTAGGATAACACACTGCTTACTTACCCCTCAACCTCTTTTTGTATGTTTCACAGGCATTCAGACACCTTGTTTACCAACATTTTATCTTACGTACATATTTCCTAAGACTCAATTGTGTCTAGTAGAAAACTGATTTGATTTGTGTCTAAAATTGTGTCTCTGTAGGTTCTGCATGATTGTCCTCAGGGCTATCACATCACCATTACCCTGCACTCATTTTTTTGTATGCTTTAAAGATAACATGGTTGCAAAAAAATCTGCATATCTTGGAATTTTTTTTTTTTGCATTAAGTCACACTGATATCAAATCAACAGCCTTTATTTGAAATCACTGGAGATTAAAGAACTCAAACCTCAATCTTAGAAAGGAGGCATTAGTGAAACAGTGTTGCATTCAACTATTGTGAAATTGCCTCAGTTAGTAGGAATCCAACTTCAGTGAATAACTTTAAAATTTTCATCATGAATGGAAATGGAAAATTTAAATGATGTTAACATTATTATTTAATAGATCTGTAAAATGCAGTGTTATTCCCATACTCATGCATTATTGTAGGATAGTCATTTAGTAGTGATAGGGGAAAGCTCTAGAAAACCAGAAAAATAGTCCAGGTGTAACTAAAGGATACCCAATATTTTTTTCAGGATTCTAGCAGTCATATAATAGTACCTCAAAAGTACTCTGGCCCAGCTTCTGGAAATAGTGAGAAAAGGAGAACGAAAACCACATTAAAACCATGTCTTATAGTGGCTAGGAGCAGGCACATTTGAAAACAGATTGACATGGATTTAAAATCATGTGCAAGACATTAGCTTTCAGAATGCCTGTGAGTTAATTAACCCTTCTGTGCTTTTGTTTACTAGTCTGTGACATGAGAAAAACATAATTGCACTTTATATGTGGAAACAGGTGTCACTAGTATATCAGAAGCATCAGCCATCCTCTTTTTACCTTATTATTATTATTTTTTTTTATTGTTAAACTTGTGCTAGCCTGGCTCCTCTTCTTCATAGCCCTTGTTATTTGAATACAGAGAAATGTAAAGAAATACCTATTGATCTTGCATAGAGAGGGCACCTACATACTAAAAGGAGGATTCTACCAGAGTTCTTTTTGGTGAGCCAATGACTTCATAAGGTTACTTACAAGAATGTGGATGACTAACCAGCAAGCGTTTCACCAAGAGTTTTGCCACTGCCCTGGCATGAACAGGTGAACCACTGAAAAATCTCCACTCTCTGCCAACCTTCTACTTCATGTCTAATCTATAGTACCCCAAGGAGAAATAGCAGACAGCTATATCAGGTGTTAGTTTTGATTGGGACTTCTGGGAGAATTTCCTGACGTTCCACCTATTTGCTCCATGAGGCAACATAAATAGCTTCATTAACATCACCATAGACTTAGCTGTCATCCTTACTGTTGCTATCGCTATGAACTATGGTATTCTGGAAGTCACCATTGCCACGTTTCCTCTTGATGTTCATGGTAATGTCATGCCTGAAGGTTGTGGCTACACACTATGTGCTTCATAATACTCACTTCAAGTTTAGAACTACATTTCTTATACTATACAAGTCTAGAAAAGCCACTCATTTTCCTCTCTATGACTAATGTTCCTTTAGGCTTGAGTGACCCAGTGGACCTGAAAATCTGAAATTAAGTGTTTGGCCACAGGACTCAGAAAAATAATTGCTGGCTAATTAGCATATTAATGAGGTGAATAGTTCCTTAATCTCATTCTTCCCACATGTAACCTTACCACAGCTGTAAAGAAAATATATATATTATATTCATCCATATATATATATATATATATATATATATATATATATATATATGTCTGTGTTCATATATATATGTATTCATCCATTACATTGTTACCATCCTTTCTCTAATTTTTCAGAATAGTATCAGTCCATGAAAGCAAGTAAATAATTTTCTTTAAGGCTCAAAATAAACCTTTAACTTTAGGAAGTGGGCAACACCAGATGCCTCAGATTTACTTCATGAGATTGCAAGTTGAATAGCTTTTCCCTTTCCCATGAGAGTCTCTATTTCATAGTTCATCTGGACTTCTTAATATACCATTTTTCTTGTACGTTATGTTTTTAACTGCCTAGAAAGCAATGGTTTTGATTGTGATATTTTTATTCATATCAATCATTATGCTTTGTTTTTATTCACTCCCAACTGTTCTCTCCTACCTCCCCCTACCCGTTCTGGTTCCTTTCCTCCTCAATGTCCCCCTTCATTCTGCTTTCACAAAACAGATATTTCAATACCATCTCTTCTTTTTCCTTTCTCTCTCCTCTCTTCTTCCCTCTTTTACTTGTATTTCTATTTTATATCTCATATATAGTTACATATATTAATATTGATTAATATTAATGTTAATATTAATATTAATTATTATTAATATCAATTTATATATACATATTTTACATAGGAAAATATATGATAGTTGTGTTTCTGATTCTGTATCAATTCACTTATAATCATGACTTTTCTCATCCATTTCTTACAAATGTCAGGATTTCATTCCTCTTCATGTTTGAAAAATTTATTGTTTATATATACTATATTTTCTTCTTGTCTGTCTGGGGATGAACATCAAGGTTGGCTTCATAATGTGTCTATAGCGAATTAAACTGCATTAGTCATGGATGAGTAGCTGTTTCTGTGGTTTGCTGAATCAGACTCCTAGACTTCTCTTCTCTTCTCTTCTTGATGACCCACCACAGTCGTTTCTGCAGGGGCTGCGTTAGTGGGCACCCCGCCAGTAGTGAATTATTCTTTCCTCCTATGCCTCCACCAGCATTTCTTACGTATCGATTTCATTGTAATAGGCCTAACACAGAATCAGTGAGTGTGGCTTTGAAAGCCATTTCACTGAAGGTAAAACTCTTCATCATTTTTATATGTTTGATGGTCAACTATAGCTCTTTATCTGTTGAGAAATACTTGCTCAATTTGGTTGTCCTTTTTTTTTTATTTTTAAAATTATTTCTTTTAATTTTTGAGATTATAATATAAACTACATCATTTCCTCCTTCACATTTCTCTCTTTAAGTCCATTTATATACACCTCCTTGATTTTTCTTAATTGTTTTTTCAAATTTTTGGCCTCCCTTTTAAATTTTGTTTTGATATTTATATGTCTATGGGCATATATTTCTAAATACATAAGCACAACTTGCTCAGTCTGTATAATGTTACTTGAATATATTCTTTTGGGAAAAAATATAGATTAGTTATCCAATACCAAATGAATTTTTTTGGTATTTGACATTTTGATACCTTCTAATATTATAGATGTCAATTCTCTGTCAGATATCATGCCATTTTCAGATTTTCCTGGTTGTTAGCTAACAAATGCCCCGGTTTTTACCTTCAAATAGTGTCACGTGAGTTCAACTGCTCAGTTTTCTTAGAGCTAGGAGAGCAAAGAAAATCAATTACAGGAAGATTACCAAAAAATTCACAATAGACAGAGCCTAATTACACTAAGACATATTAATGAGCAACAGAGAAATGGGTTGTCAAAAGTCTCAAGGCCATTTGTGAAATATTCTGCCATTAATTTATATACAAACTAAGATCAATCTTCTTTATATTGTCAAAGTCATCTATCATTCAGAATCCTGATATTTGATCATTTTCCCTCATGATAAGATAATCAAGGCTGAAATATTAGTACCAAAGGAAATAATCCCTAATTAGTGAATCATGTGCATCAACAAACAAGTGAAATGATTTGGAAATGATTTAAAGATACAAAGTAGCACTCTTAGCTAAGAAACATGCCTTTCAGAAACTGCTCAACCATGTCAAATTGCTTGAAAAACTCTTTAACACTGAACTTCTCAAAGTTAACTTTATCTCCTTAAATAAATAATCCTTTTACACAGAGGCTGTAATATATTACTCCATGTTTCTCTCATAATCATAACAAGTAAATATTTTCCTATGAATTAACTTCTGTTTATTTTAGAATCGTACAGTTACAAGTCATATCTGAGGATGACTTATTATTGAAAAGTTATTGCATTTGACAAAATCAGCTAGATGATACTGAAGTAACTGGATTTCCTCATATCGCAGGTGTTTATAATAACAAATAAATGGTTCATTACCAGATCACCAATAGTCAATGTGTTTCTCACCTATGCTGTTTTCCCTACAGGATATGAGCTACTGTAATATCTAGCTGAAATATTGCCAGTCCTGACAGGACAGGGAGGCTGGGAATGTATCTCAGTGATATAGTATTGCTTGCAAAGCAGAGGTCCAGGGTTTTATTCCAATTAAAGAAAATAATAATAATAATAATAATCATCATCATCATCATCATCAATCATCATTATTAAGGAGAAAAAATATTTCTTGCTTGTCTTAGAACACCTTCTGGTAATTATGTATATTAATTAAACTATCATTTCTAGAACGAGGGCAAATAATAGACACATGTTTGTACAATATGATGAGAGTTATGTTTTAGAATAAATTCCCCAGAACCCAGAACAAGCTCTGAGATAATGATTCCTGTATAATGGATTAGGATTGGAGACCATGGACCAGAGTAAGGTAGCTATGCAGGAAAGGTATGGCTTTGTCTTGATACCACAGGAGTGCCCTGCAGAACAGTCACATGCTTTGGCAACAAATTGTTTATTGTATAATCATTGCTTAATACTATAGACAGGTATTTTCACTGTTATGTAGACATGGCTTGTCAGGAGCTGTGGACAGTTCCCAAATAAAAGTTCAAATGTTGACTTTTGAAAACACCTAGGAGACTGGGAAGTTCAGAAAGGTAAAATATGGTCTTTGTTTTTATTTGTGTGTGTGTGTGTGTGTTTACGTATATTTGCATATGCATGTTGGTGTGCATAGAGGCCAGAAGAGGTCATCAAATCTTTGGTACTGGTGTTCCAGAGAGTTTTGAGCTGATAGTTTGAGTGTTGGGATCTTAACTTCTGTCCTCTGCAAGAGCAGGAAGTGCTCTTAACAACTGAGACCGCAAAATGACATTTTAAGAGCATCCGGGAAGGTTTGGTGCTGTAGCTAGATGGTAGAGTGCTTGCCTTGAACCCATAAAGTCTTAAATTCAATACCAACTACTGACAAAACAACAAAAATCCAATAAAATCCAACACTTTTGTTATTTGTTAGGAAATAGAAAATCTTCCTCTGGAGAGATTCAGAGGTAGGAACAGTATGTGAGTCAAAAGAAAACAGCTTGTAGGAGTCAGCCAAGTTGTGACCATTTGTTTGTCTCCCCCAGGGTGCATAAAAATAAAATGGGTCCATCATGGTACTACTTATAGTTCAAAGTCCAAGATTCCTGAATAATGATTGGGGAATCTCTGCCATGCTCCCTGCCCCTGCCCCCACACACGTACAGAGAGAGACAGAGAAACAGAGAATAGGCAAAGCATGAATTTATATAATATGGCATACCATATATAATCGGATAATTTAATTTGGGGCCTTTTATTCCTTTCTTTCTTTCTTAACACGTACAAATGCATGTCTAACCATTGGTACTTTGCATCTGTACATTCTCAGCAATTGAGTCAAAGGGTAACCTCTTCCCAGGCTGCTAATGTAAGCTGTCTACAAGGTTTCAGGGAATGCACTGTACTCAGTTCAATGGATTTAGCTAAGGGCAAGGGATTATGAGGTGCTCCTTGGAAAAGAATCAATGGCAACCTTGAACTCTAAGAGCCCCAAGGTCTGTACTCCCAAATCCTTCTCCTATTCTATTTCATGAACAGATGCATACTTTTGTCTAATATTATTTTTTAGTTACATTACCTTTTGAAAAGAACATTCAATATTACTAAGTCATATTCTAAGCAATTTCATTTCCAACTAATTTTCAACCTAGCTCTTTGGGGATATTAGCTCCATTCTACCTTATTACGAAGAATAGTTCCCCCCTCCCAAATGCTTCCCAGGGTAAAACACTAATAACCATTTCTTTAGCTTCAGATAACATTATTTTTATTGCTAATCACATAGTTTTCAAATACAGTGCCATGTAATGTAGATTGAATTCTTGTAATTATAGCATCTCATTTTTATTACTGATTGTTGTGTTTTTCAGGACAAAGAGGAGATGCAGTTACAGATGAGTCCCAACTATCAATGGTGTACAGTAAAAACAGGTAGGTGTAGTTCTGTGCACCTGTGTTATCTGAAAGTCAGATTCATGTGGTTTGCACTCTAATAAATTAGGAATCTATCATGTGGCTGTTTGTCTTCCTGTGGCTCTTCCAAACTGTACCTAAGTTCAAAGGTGCAAAGAGAGCAACACAGAATATGGATTGTCCTGCCCAGAAACGATGACAGTTCACAATAGTAATCACTTTTTTAACAGGCCCAAATCCACAAGGTGCTTATCATTCACTTGATATTGTCTCATAGACCTCACGGGGGATATTATTTTAATAAATGGGAAAAAAAATAGAATGTTTTTAAAATTTAATTTTATTTATGTATTTATTTATCACAGTTTATTCACTTTGTGTCCCCACTGCAGTGTCCTTCCTCCTTTCCTCTGGGTTCATCCATCCCCCTCTTCACCTCTATGCCCTTTCCTTAGTGCTGATAGAGGAGGACCTCCTCCCCTTCCATCTAGCTTATCAGGTCTCATCAAGGCTGTTTGCAGCATCTTCCTCTGTGACCTGGTAAGCCTGCACCCCACGGGGGGGGGTGATATAAGAGTCAGCCCTGAATACCTGTCAGAGACAGTCCCTGTACTCTTTACTAGAGATCTGACTTGGAAACTGAGCAGCCAATGGGCTTCCTTTGAACACTGAGTATAGGTCCTCTGCATGCATGGCCTTTATTTGGAGTATCAGTCTCTGCAGACCCCATTGGGCCCAGGTATTTTGCTTCTGTTGTTCTCCTTGTAAAGTTCCTGTCTCCACCAGGTCTTTCTTCCATAAGTTTTTTGGCACTCTGCCTAACGTTTGGCTATGAGTCTCAATATCTCCTTTGATAGCCTGGTGGGTAGAGCCTTTCAGAGGTCCTCTTTTGAAGACTCCTGTCCTGTTACTTGTCTTCTCCTACTTCCAAAGTGTATCCTGTTTGCTCTTCTGAATGAGGATTAAGCATCTTCCCTAGGGTCCTCCTTGTTGTTTAGCTTTTTTAGGACTATAGATTTTAGTATGTTTATCCTATCTTATATGGCTAATATCCACTTATATGTAAGTTTCTACCATGTGTGTCTTCCTGCTTCTGGGTTACCTCACTCGGGATGCTCTTTTATACTTCCATACTTTTGCCTGCAAATTTCATGATTTCCTTGTTTTTTAGTTGCTGAGTAGTATTCCATTGTGTAAATGTACCACACTTTCTGTATTCATTCTTCAGTTGAGAGACATCTAGGTTGTTTCCAGATTCTGGCTATTATGACTAAGCTGCTATGAGCATAGTTGAGGTTAGTTGTCCTTATTGAATAGTGGGGCATCTTTTGAGTATATTCCCAGGAGTGCTATAGCTGGATCTTGAGATAACATTTATTCCTAATTTTCAGAGAAGGCTCCAGATTTATTTCCAAAGTGGTTGTACAATTTTACATTGCCACCAGCAATGGAGAAGGATTCCCATTTCTCCACAGCCTCTCCAGTGTACATCAACTCTTGAGTTTTTGACCTTAGCCATTCTAATGGGTATGAAGTGAAATCTCCAGGTTGTTTTGATTTGCATTTCCTGAATGATTAAGGACACAGAGCATTTCTTTAAGTATTTTTCTTCCTTTTGATATTCCTCTGTTGAGAATTCTCTGTATAGCTCTGTACTCAATTTTTTAATTGGTTTACATTGTTTGTTAGTGATGAACTTTTTCAGTTCTTAATATATTCTGGATATTATCCCTCTATCAGATGCAGAATTGATGAAGTTATTTTCCCAGTCTGTAGGCTGTCATTTTGTTCTGATGAAAGAGCCCTTTGCTTTACAGAGCTTTTTTAGTTTCATGATGTCCCATTTATTGATTGTTGATCTTAGAGCTTGTGCTGTTGGTGTTCTGTTCAGGAAGTTGTCTCTTGTGCCAATATGGTCAAGGCTCTTCCCCACTTTTTCTTCTAATAGATTAAGTGTTTCTGGTTTTATGTTAAGGTCCTTGATCTACTTGGACTTTAACTTTGTGCAAAGTGATAAATATGGATCTATCTGCATTTTTCTATATGTAGACATCCAGTTAGATCATCACTATTTATTGAAGATACTGTCTTTTGTTCCATTGTATGGTTACGGTTTTTCACAAAATTTAAAGAAGTTCAAAAGGATACAAATCAAAAAGGAAGAAGTCAAAGTATCACTATTTTCAGATGATATGATAGCATATATGAGTGACTCCAAAAATTCTACCAGAGAACTCCTGAACCTGATAAACACCTTCAGCAAAGTGGCTAGATACAAAATTAACTCAAAATCTGAAGCCCTCCTGTATACAAAACACAAAAGGGCTGAGAAAGAAATTAGGGAAAAACACCCGTCACAATAACTGCAAATAACATAAAGTACCTTGTTGTAACTCCAACCAAGATAGTGAAAGACCTATATGAAAAAACTTCATGTCTCTGAAGAAAGAAATTGAAGAAGGTATCAGAAGATGGAATGATCTCCCATGCTCATAGATAGGTAAGATTAACATATTGAAAATGGCTTTACTTTCAAAAGGAATATACAGATTCCATACAATTCCCATCAAAATACCAACACAATTCTTTACAGAACATAAAAGAACAATTCTCAACTTCATATGGTAAAAAAAAAAAAAAAAAAAAAAAAAAACTCAGAATAGCTAAAACAATCTTGTACAATAAAAGATCTTCTGGAAGTATTTCCTTCCCAGATCTCCAAATGTACTATTGAACAACAGTAATAAAAACAGCATGGTATTAGCATAGAAACAGAATGGTGGATCAATGGAACTGAATCAAAGACACAAATAAATCCACACACCTATGGAAACTTAATAGTATGATTTTTAAATGCCAGCTCCCCTTCTGATGCAAATGTCTGAAAACCGTGATACCTATGGCTTTTAGTGTCTGAATTTTAAGATTACCAAGTCCATACACATAAGTCCAGACCTTCTTACCATATCTTCCTCTGCAATTGCTACCATAATGAGTCCCACTCAGTTTGACTTGCTTTAACCTCGTCTACCTCTTCTATGTTAAGAGCAGTGTCTGTGAGATACAGAGCAGATCCCACAACTATAAAACAAATAGTTTACCTGGATTCTGCTTTGGCATAAAAGAAAATTCTGGAATACAACCAATCAGTTGGCTTTCTACAAATCCATGCATCCTCTTTGTGAAATTTCTTTCACCAGTGCGTGTTCCATGCTCACAACGTGCACTACTCACAATAACTAGATCCTGACTTCTACAGAATTATATGAAATAAGCGTAATATATCTGTGACATTTCTCTCAAGTGGAAAATTGTAAGTCAGATCCTTGCCTTTTTTTTCTTTCTCATTTGGTCATTGGGAGATATTAAACTCAATTAGACAGCTTGAGTTCTATGAGTCAGCCCGTCACTTCTTTGGGATAGTCACTCTGATTCCATAGAAAGGCTCCAAAATTCATATGCAGATTATGGAATTAAAGAAATCTTTCAGAGCTTCTGTGATAACCCAGTTTGTGCATTAGATTTTTAAATATTTTTAAACAGTAGGTTTTGTACTCTGCTGAGCAGCATGTGGTACTTCTATTGCCCTTAGCAACCGTGTCCTTCAACCTTTTTCTGTCAAAGAAATCCAATGCTTTTAATCTCTAACTCTTTTCTTTCTCCCAACCTCTTAACCTCCCTTGTCAAATTCATGAGAAATCTTCAAATGTGTGAAGTAAAGATGATGCTTGAACACCACTTAATTCTACAAAGCAGATGTAAATAACACAGTGCAGTTGCTATGTCCTAGGAAGAAGTGAGAGTCTCAGTGCATAATACCTTTCAGAAAATGAAGGTCAAGGTTTGGCTTTAAGTCCCTAAGTGCAGAGAAAGATAGAAATTATGTTGATACATTTTTCCATAAAGTACAACCCCCACTGAAGAATAGAGGAATGGAATATAAAAGTGGGGACATATCTACAGAGCTTTTAGTAATAATTCAGTACCCTGGCTACTAAAGATGTTATTTCTCCCTACACACAAAAGATCAGAGCCTTGTCCTAATTGGCACAGGAGACAACTCCCTGAATAGAACTCCCACAGCACAGGCTCCAAGATCAGCAATCAATAAATGGGACCTCATGAAACTGAAAAGCTTCTGTAAAGCAAAGGACACTGTCAACAGAAAAGAAAAAAAAATGACAGCCTACAGATAGGGAAAAGATCTTCACCAACCCAATATCTGACAGATTGATAATATCCAGAATATATAAAAAATGCAAGAATTTAAACACCAACAATACAAGTAATCCAATTAAAAATGGGGTACAGAGCAAAACAGAATTCTCAACAGAGGAATATAGAACATATATCGAACAGAAAACACTTACAGAAATGCTCAGTGTACTTAGTCATCAGGAAATGCAGATAAAAATGATTCTGAGACAATAGCAGAATGGCTAAGAGCAAAAACTCATCGAACAACACATGCTGGAGAGGATGTGGAGAAAGGGGAATACCCCTCCATTGCTCATGGCACTTGTAAACCACTTTGTGAATAAATCCGGTGCTTTCTCAGAAAATTATGAATAATGCTGTCCAAAGACCCAGCTACACCACTCCTGGGAATATATCTGAAAGATGTTCAAACAACAAGAACATTTGCTCAACTATGCTCATAGCAGCTTTATTCATAGTAGCCAGAAACTGGAAACAACCTAGATGTCGCTCAACTGAAGAATGGAAACTGAAAGTGTGGTAAATTTACACAATGGAATACTACTCATCAACTAAAAACAAGGAAATGATGATATTTGCAGGCAAATAGCAGAAACTAGATCATCCTAAGTGAGATAACCCAGAAGCAGAAAGACACACATGATAGATATTGATTTATAAGTTTATATTAGCCATATAATATAGGATAAATCTATAGTCCCAAAGAAGCTAGACAATTAGGAGTTCTCTAGGGAAGATGCTTAATCCTCATTTAGAAGGACAAACAAGATAGATGTTGGAAGAAGGAGAAGATAGAGAAAAAGACTGTAGCATTCCACAAGGAGCTTCTGAAAGACATTACTCCTCAGGGTATCGAAGTAGATGCTGAGACTCATCTAAACTTTGGGCAGAGTGGAAGGAATCTTACAGAAGAAGAGAGTGATAAAACGACATGGAGTGGACAGGAGCTCCACAAGGGGACCAACAGAGCCAAAATATCTGGGCTCAAGGTACTCTGAAGAGACTGATGAATCAACCAAGGACCATGCCTTGAGAGAACCTAGACAGCCTGCTCAGATTTAGCATATAGGCAGTTCAGTCTTTATGTGGGATTCCTAGTAAGGGGAGCAGGGGCTGTCTCTGACATGGACTCAATTTGATCACCTCTCCCTGGTAGGCACCTCTTCCTAACTAGGCCTCAGAGAAAGAGGATCCAGACAGTCCTGATGAGACCTGATAGGCTAGGGTCAGATAGTAGGGGAGGAGGACCTCCCCTATCAGTGGACTAGGGGAAGAACATAGAGGGGGAGGAGTGAGGGAGGGTAAGACCTGGAGGAGATGAGGGGGGAGGCTACAGCTGGGATACAAAGTGAATAAATTGTAATATATAAAAATAATAATGAATTTTTTAAAGTTAGTATTTTAGGAGCAAAGAATTATATCATTGTTATTATAATTCATATAGTTTATTTAAAATTATATAAATATAAATTATAGGAATATAATTGTGTTCCTTAAAAATCATATGAAGTAACACAAATTTAAATATTAAAATTTAATTTGCTATGTAGAAACATCTTTTAAAAATTAACTGACTAGAAAATGATAAATTGTTAACCCATGAGACTATAAAGTAAAACTGCCTAACATAAACAGCTGTGTAAGAAAAAATTATAGGGACTTCAAAAATACAAGGACATTTTTTGAGCATTTTTTTTTAATTTTATTTTTTTTTAAATTTTAGTCACAGGTCATTTACTTTGCTATAGCCCCCTCCAGCATTCCCTCCCAATCCCATCCTTCCTCATCTCCTCTCTGTCCCTTTCCAAATCCACTGATAGGGGAGGACCTCCTCCCCTTCCATCTGACCTTAGCTTATGAGGTATAATAACATTTTTAAATCATCAATAGAAACAAATGCTGAAATAATACTAAAGAACCTTTGTCATAATGTGGCCAAAGGAATATATTATATGTGTCTCACAATTGCACCAAACTAAAAGTTAAAATGCCCTGAATCACAGTGAATCATCCAAAAACAAAAGAATTTGTGCCAAATGCCTAAACCAGAGCTTGTACTCATGTACCTTAATGACTGTTTCTCAGTGGAATTTATCAACTCCCAAGTTTATTTTTGAGCAGATAAGCATAATCTTATTAGTATGTAAAGCTGATTTCTTCCCTCTATTTGAAGTTTGTACCTTTAATATAGACACAAAAACAGGCCAGTGGTAACTGCACATTACCATCTGATTGATGCTTAATGTGATTGTGCTTCATCAAATTTCAGAGTAAACTCTATAGTTCATTAAAACTCACAGATCTTATTCAAGAAAGAAAAGTTTAGTACTGAATCAGGTTTTGCGGAATGAAGTTTTTTAAGCGGCAATGTTACTCTATTAAAATATATTTAAAAAAAATAGAAACCTAAAAATATATTAAAATGTTGAAATAACATAGTAACTGAACTAGAGTCAAGGAAGATATTTTGCTGTGACCAATTATCAATTTTTAAAAAAATTATCTCTGTGTGTGTGTGTGTGTGTGTGTGTGTGTGTGCATGAGCTGCACACACACATACATAGAGAGATAACAGAGAATAAAATTAGCTGTTGTTCCTCAAGGGACTTCTATGTTTGTTTGTTTATTTATATACTTATGTACTTACTTACTTACTTCCTTAAATATGGGGTCTTTCACGGGCTTATAGCCCAACATGTAAACTGGGCTATGTGGATAATGAGTTCCAGGGATCCACCTATTACTTTCTTCCCACTACTGGAATTCATGTGTCATGTGCCCTGTTCTCCTTGTTCTTCATCTCCCTTGATGTCTAAGATGGTCTCTAGTAATGGAAGAAGGCTGTGGAAACATAATTCATTTGTTATTTTTGGACATTATTTGTTATAATACATACTTAAGCTTAGCATTTTTTTAAGTAAATTGACTTTTACTATGAGGAAACACCTAGATACACAAATGAAAAATAACTAAGGTTTCGTTTTGGTTAACAGTTTCACAGACTCTACTCCATTATCCGGCCTTGCTGTAATGGTTGGAGATTGCAAGGTAGAAAAAAATTGTCATCTCATGTGAGCTAGAATACAATACAGAAAGAAGAATCCAATTCATAGTCCACAGTGGCCTAATTTCCTTCCAATAATAATATCCTTTCCTCCTCTGGATTATATCTCCTTGTGATAGTGTCACAGTCTAGGGCTAAAGCTTCTAAACTTGAGATATGG
Source organism: Psammomys obesus (assembly GCF_907164565.1). Taxonomy (NCBI): domain Eukaryota; kingdom Metazoa; phylum Chordata; class Mammalia; order Rodentia; family Muridae; genus Psammomys; species Psammomys obesus. Next base: position 18,031,862 of record NW_026596069.1, read on the forward strand.
AAGGGAATGATTTCAAGATCCACACAAAATCAGACAGCCTTCAGATATTCATAAAGCCATAGGGTTTAGAGAGTCAACTGGATTCTTGTAGAGCAATTAAATCCATGAAATAATCAATAATAATAATTGTAGAAATTTTTCAGTTTGTTTTTGGATCTAATAGTTTGCTTTGAAAAATAATTCAAAAGCTATGTAGTAGATCTGGCTTGGAGACCCTGCAATGTTAGCAGAAGTCTAATCTCTTCTGTATTTCTGTGAAACTCAGCCGCAGCCAGTCCTCTTAGCAAGTGTTCATTGAAGGGAGATTTCCTTAATCATCACAAGGTGCTCACTCATCATTAGCACCCAAAGTAGATAAAAAGGAAGAAATGCATGAAATATGGAATGGCAATAACACTCTCAGCAGCACTTTCTTTTCTTTTTAGTTTTTGTTTTTGTTGTTTAGTTTTCGTTTTGTTTTGTTTTTGTTTTCAGGTTACACTAGTTCATAATTTCTTTTCTTTTGTTATTAATTAATTCAATTTATATCTCAGTCACAGACACCTCCTTTTTCTTTCCAGTCCCACCCTCCCTCCTGCATCCCCTCTCTGGTATTCCTCAGAATAGGGGAACCTCCTTACCCAGATATCCCAGCGCATCTATTTACAAGAGGACTAAGTTTGTCTTCCTCCCCTGTGGCCTGGTAGGAAAGTCCCATTAAGAGGAAGTGATCACTGAATCTTGAGGAAGTAGTATTCCAAGTTGACTGAGAAAGCGTCAGATTGTTTTCCAAAGTGGTTTGTACAAGTTTGCATTCCTACCTGCAGGGGAGGAGGGATCCCCTTTCTCCACAACCTCTCCAGCATGTATTGTCACTTAAGTTTTTGATCTTAGCCATTCTGATGGGCTTAAGGTGAAATCTCAGGGTCTTTGATGTGCATCTCTCTGATGACTAATGAGGTTGAGCATTTCTTTAAGAGTTTCTCTGCCAATAGATATTCCTCTACAGAGAATTCTCTGTTTAGCTCTGTACCCCAATTTTTAATTGGATTGCTTGATTTATTGTTTTTTAAACATCACTTTTAGATATATATCCAGAAGATGCTTAAGTACACAACAAGGACATTTGCTCAACCATGTAGCAGCTTTGTAGCAAACCAGATGTCTATCAATGGAGGAATGGATACAAAAATTGTGGTACTTTTACACAATGGAATACTATTCAGCTATTAAAAACAAGGAAACCATGAAATTTGCAGGCAAATGATAGGATCTATAAAAGATCATCCTGAGTGAGATATTCCAGAAGCAGAAAGGCACACACAGTGTATACTCACTTATAAGAGGGTACAAGACCTAAAGATAGGATAAACATACTAAAATCTGTACACTTAAAGAAACTACAGAACAAAGAAAATATATTAAAAGCAGTAAGGAAAAAAGGCCAAGTAACATATGAAGGTAGACCTATCAGAATCACACCGTACTTCTCATCAGAAACTATGAAACCAGAAGGGCCTGGGCAGGTGTCATGCAGACTCTAAGAGACCACAAATGTCAACCGAGACTACTATACCCTGCAAAGCTTTCAATCAACATAGATGGAGAAAACAAAATATTCCATAACAAAACTAAATTTATGCAACATCTACACAGCAAACCAGCTCTACAGAAGACAGTTGAAGGAAAACTCCAATCCAATGAAAACAACTTCACCCAAGAAAACATAGTGTACAAATAACACCCCAACAAATATTAAAAGAAAACAAGCAATGAAACACAGTAAGACCACCAACTCCAATATAAAAGGAACTAACATTCATTGGTCACTATTATCAATCAATATCAATGGACTCAATTTTCCAATAAAAAGACACAGACTAACAGAATGGTTGCAGAAAGAGGATTCAATATTCTGCTGCATCCAAAAAATGCACCTCTGCAACAAAGATAAATACTACCTCAGAGTAAAGGGCTGGAAAAATGTCTTTCAAGCAAATGGACCCAGAAAACAAGCTAGGGTAGCTATCCTAATATCTAATAAAATAGACTTTCAACCAAAATTAATCAAAAATGATGAGGAGGGACACTACATTCTCATGAAAGGAAAAGTCCACCAAGAGGACATCACAATTCTGAACATCTATGCCCCAAATACAAGAGTGCCTACATTCATAAATGAAACATTACTAAAACTTAAATCACACATCAATGCCAACACCTTGATAGTTGGAGACTTCAACACCCCACTTTCACCAAAGGACAGATAATCCAGACAGAAACCTAATAAGGAAATAAAGGCACTTACAGAGGTCCTAAATCAAATGGACCTAACAGATGTCTACAGAACTTTCCACCCAAAGTAAAAGAGTATACCTTCTTTTTAGCACCTCATGGAACCTTCTCCAAAATAGACCATATAGTCGCTCACAAAGCAAGCCTCAACAGATACAAGATTGAAATAATCCCCTGTATTCTATCTGACCACCATGGACTAAAGCTGGACCTCAACAACAATGGAATTAGAAAAAAGCCTACAAGTACATGGAAACTGAACAACTTGCTGCTCAGTGATAGCTGGGTTAAGAAGGTAATAAAAAAAGAAATTAAAGACTTCTTAGAATTCAATGAAGGTAAAACATACCCTAATTTATGGGACACAATGAAAGCAGTGCTAAGAGAAAATTCATAGCACTAAGTGCCTTCAAGAAGAGATTTCTGACAGCTCATACAAGCAACTTAATCACCCAACTGAAAGCTCTAGAAAAAAAAGAAGCAAATACAACCAAGAGGAGCAGACAACTGGAAATAATCAAACTCACGGCTGAAATCAATCAATCAATTAGAAACAAATAAAACTATTCAAAGAATCAATGAAACCAATAGCTGGTTCTTTGAGAAAATCAACAAGATAGACAAAACTTTAGTCAAACTAACTAAAAGGCAGATAGAAACTATCCAAATCAGCAAAATCAGAAATGAAAAGGGGGACATAACTACAGACACCTAGGAAATCCAAACAATCATTAGGTCGTACTTCAAAAGCCTATACACTACGAAATTCAAAAATCTAAAAGAAATGGACAATTTTCTTGATAGATTCCATCTACCAAAATTAAGTCAAGATCAGGTAGAAAGAGTGAAGAGTCCTATATCACCCAAGGAAATAGAAACAGTCATATACAGTCTCCCTTCCAAAAAAAAAAAAAGGCCCTGGGCCAGATGGTTTCAGTGCAGAATTCTACCAGACCTTCAAAGAAGTGCTAACAACAATTCTCTCCAAACTATTCCACAAAATAGAAACAGGAGGAACATTACCAAACTCATTCTATGAAGCTACAGTCACCTTGATACCTCAACCACACAAAGACCCAACAAAAAAGAGAACTTCAGACCTATCTCTCTTATGAACATAGATGCAAAGATACTCAATAAAATACTTGCAACTCGAATCCAAGGACACATCAAAGATAACATCCATCATGACCAAATAGGCTTCATCCCAGGCATGCAAGGGTGGTTCAACATACTGAAATCCATCAATGTAATCAACTATATAAACAAACTGAAGGAGAAAATTCTCATGATAATCTTCTTAGATGCTGAAAAAGCATTTGACAAAGTCCAACACCCATTCAAGTTTAAGGTCTTGGAGATCAGAGATACAAGGCACTAAAGATAGTAAAGGCAGTATACAGCAAGCCTATAGCCAACATTAAACTCAATGGAAACTTAAATCAATCCCACTGAAGTCAGGGACAAGACAAGGCTGCCCACTCTCTCCATATCTCTTCAACCTAGTACTTGAAGTCTTAGCCAGAGCAAAAATACAATTAAAGGAGACCAAGGGGATACAAATCGAAAAGGAAGAGATCAAAGTGTCACTATTTGCAGACGATATGATAATATACATGATAGACCCCAAAAATTCAACCAGAGAACTCCTTTAGCTGATAAACACCATCAGCAAAGTGGCAGGATACAAAATCAACTCAAAAAAATCAGAAGCACTCCTGTATACCAAAGACATAAGGGCCAAGAAAGAAATTAGGGAAACAACACCCTTCACAATAGCCACTAATAGCATAAAGTACTGTGGGGTGACACTAACCAAGCAAGTGAAAGACCTGTTTGAGAAAAACTTCAAGTCTCTGAAGAAAGAAATTGAAGAAGATCTCAGAAGATGGAAAAATCTCCCCTGCTCATGGATTGGTAGGATTAGCATTGTGAAAATGGCCATCCTGCCAAAAGCAATCTACAGATTCAATGCAATTCCCATCAAAATAACAACTCAATTCTTTACAGACCTTGAAAAAAAGATTCTCTGCTTCATATGGAGAAACAAAAAACTAGAATCCCTGAAATAATCCTGTACAACAACAGATCATCTGGAGGTATCTCCATCCCTGTTCTCAAGCTGTCCTACAGAGCAATAGTAATAAAAACTGCATGGTATTGGCATAGAAACAGAAAGAAGGACCAATAGAGCGGAAGAGAAGACCCAGAAATAAACCCACACACTTATGAATACTTGTTTTTTGACAAAGAAGCCAAAACCATTCAATGGAAAAATGACAGCATCTTCAACAAATGGTGCTGTTCTAACCTACATGTAGAAAAATGAAAATAGATACATATTTATCACCCTGCACAAAACTAAAGTTCAAGTAGATCAAAGACCACAAAATAAAACCAGATACTCTACATCAGTTAGAAGAAAAAGTGGGGAACAGCCTAGATCTCATTGGCACAGGAGACAACTTACTGAACAGAACACCAACAGCACACGCTCTAAGAGCAACAATCAATAAATGGGACCTCCTGAAACTTAAAAGATTCTGTAAAGCAAAGGACACTGTCATCAAAGCAAAAGGATTGCCTACATATTAGGAAAGAATCTTCATCAACCCTTAATCTGTCAGAAAGCTAATATACAATATATATAAAGAACTAAAGAAGCTGAAAAGCAACAAAACAAGTAATCCAATTAAAAAATGGGATATGGAGCTAAACTGAGAATTCTCGACAGAGGAATATTGAATGGCAGAGAAACACTTAAATGCTCAACCTATTAGACATTAGGGAAATGCAAATCAAAACAACCCTGAGATTTCACCTAACACCCATCAGAATGGCCAAGATGAAAAACTCAAGTGACAGTACAAGCTGGAGAAAGTGTGAAGAAAGGGGAACCCTCCTCCACTGCTGGTGGGAATATAAACTGGTACAACCAGTTTGGTAGTCAATCTGGCATTTTCTCAGACAATTAGGAACAGTGCTCCCTCAAGACCCAACTATACCACTCCTAGGTAAATACCCAAAATTCCCTTAATTACACAACAAGGACATTTGCTCAACCATGTTTATAGCAGCTTTATTTATAATAGCCAGAACCTGGAAACAACCCAGATGTCCATCAATGGAGGAACGAATAAAGAAATTGTGGTATTTTTACACAATGGAATACTATTCAGCAATCAAAAAGGAGGAAATCATGAAATTTGCAGGCAAATTGTGGAATCTAGAAAAGGTCGTTCTGAGTGAAGTATCCCAGAAAGATAAAGACAAACATGGTATATACCTGCTTATATAGACCTACAAGATAAACATAATGAAATCTATACACCTAAAGAAGATAAACAAGAAAGCAGACACGGAGTAAGATGATTAATCCTTGTTTAGAAAGACAAATGGGATGTGTATTGGACGTATGACAGGTGTCTATTGCAGAAGACATCTGAAAGACTCTACCAAGCAGCGTTTCAAAACAGATACTAAGACTCATAACCAAACCTTCGGCAGAGTGCAGAGAATCATTTGAAAAAAGGGGGAGTTAGTATGATGGGGAAAGGATAGGAGCTCCACAAGGACCAAATATATCTGGGCACAGGGGTCTTTTCTGAGACTGACACTCCACCAAGGACCATGTATGGATATAACCTAGAACCTCTGCTTGGATGAAGCCTGTGGTAGCTCAGTAACCAATTAGTTTCCCATAGTAAGAGGAACAGGGACTATTTCTGACAGGAACTCAATGGCAGGCTCTTTGACCTCCCCACCCTCCAAGGTAGGAGCAGTCTTGCTAGGCCACAGAGGAGGACTTTGCAGCCAGTCCTGAAGATACCTGATAAAACAGGGTCAGATGAAAGGGGAGGAGTTCCCCCCTATTAGTGGACTTGGCAAGGGGCACGGTGGAGATGAGGGAGGGAGGGAGGGACTGGGAGGGAATGAGGGATCGGGACACGGCTGGGATACAGAGTTAATAAAATGTAACTAATAAAAAATAAATAAAATTTAAAAAAAGATAAACAAGATAGAGGACCTGAGGTAAGACGATCAATCCTCACTTAGAAAGACAAATGGGATGGACATTGGAAGTAGGAGAAAACAAGTAACAGGACAGGAACCTACCACAGAGGGCCTCTGAAAGACCCTACCCAGCAGAATATCAAAGCAGATGCTGAGACTCATACCCAAACCTTGGGCATAGTGCAGGGAATCATATGAAAGGGGAGGAGTTAATATGACCTGGAGAGGAAAGGAGCTCCACAAGGACCAAATATATCAGGGCACAGGGGTTTTTTATGGGACTGTTTCTCCAAACAAGGACCATGTATGGATATAACCTAGAACCCCTGCTCTGATGTAACCTATGGCAGCTCAATATACAAGTGTGTACCCTAATAAGGGGAACAGGGACTATTTCTGACATGAACTCAATGGCTGGCTGTTTGAGTTCTCCTTCCCCCCAAGGGAGGAGCAATCTTTCGAGGCTACAGAGGAGGACATTGCAGCCAGTCTTGAAGGTACCTGAGAAGCTAGGGTCAGATGGAAGGGGGTGGGAGAGGAGTTCCCTTATCAGTGGACTTGGAAAGGGGCAGAGACGAGATCAGGGAGGGAAGGTAGGATTGGGAGGGAATAAGGGACGGAGCCACAGCTGGGATACAAAGTTAATAAATTGTAACGAATACTAAAAAAATAAAATAAAAATAAAAAAAGGAAGTGATCAATAAGCAGGCAACGCAGTCTGTATTAGAGCTATCTGCCACTCCCCTAACTAGCAGGTGAACATGAGGCCTAAGCTACCCATCGGAGTTACCTTCAAATCCCTTTTAAAATAAAAGTTTTATTTGTCTTTCAGTGGAGGTTTTCCTTTCTGTTATTGATTATCAGGATCTGGACCTTCATGAAGCATGGATGGGCTTGGTTGAGGCTTTCCACAAACTATGAAGTAATAGAGAAAATAATAGATTAACAGAGATTTGAAAAAAAATGAGATGCAATGCCAATATTCCATGAAAGAATGGAAAACATTCTTCAAAAACTTGAGTGAAGATCAAAATTTAAAACCAATGGAAAGCTGGAATTCCTGCAACTGCCCAGGATAAATGAATAAATGATGGAAAGTACTTGAAGGGAGTTCCTCTCTGCTGTCTTTCTTCAGCTTACAGGAGCAGGAACACATCATTAGAAACAAGACCTGGCTTGCATGCCTTTTTTTTTTTTTTTTTTTTTTTTTGCACGTTTCTCTACCCAGTAAAATTAGGCCCTTAATAATATACAGACATAAGAACATTGACATTTGTCTTATATACATGTGCACCAATAAATCTGCCATCTAATGGCATTGGTAACACAGCCTCATCTGGAGTCCCTGTCAGTCCTTGACATCTTTCCGTAGCTGATAGATCTCAGTATACTTCTGTGAGGCATGAGGGTTCTCTGTAAAGCTACGGAGATTGGAGAATTTAGTTTTTCTTTCCACTACTTCTCTTGAAGAGGCTTTATTTGGTAATGAGACAGTTCAAGCCTAGCCAAGAAAAAGGGATAAATCCTCATGAACCAAGGTTAAAATGGGAAAGTTTACCTTCATGTAATTAACTTTTATTATTCTCTGTACATAGAATGTTACTTTATTTCACACCAAAATTAGTGTGACATTACCAATTCTAGCAGGCTTCAGTCCATGAAATATTAATGAGTTAGTATTCATTTAATACCTAAGGGAATAGTTTGTATATAGGACATGAGCATAACCCAGGACAGCCATGGGCTTCTGAGGATCACAAGGCTCACAATAGTGACTCTTTCTATACAATAGATATGACTGGACAGAATGGCCACAGGAGTGATGAATATTTTCTCCTAAAATACGAGCAAAGAATTCAGGAAAAGGGAAATGATTAATTCAATATGATTGACTCATGTGGCCAGTGTATACAGCAGAGTGACATTTACATGCACAGCCAGAGCATCTTGTATCTAATTCAAGTTTGGTACCCAATATTGCAGTTACTTTGACAAAGCAATAACACTGAACTTCAGTTTTTCTATTAACAAAGTAGAATGAGAATACAAATGTCTGCCTCACAAGGCTGTGCTACGGAACAAATAAGATTAAATATATGATAACCAGCTTGAACATGTTAATTATTGACATGGGCATTGCTGTGCTCCATTGAATAAGGGTTTCATATTTTAAAGTTAATACCCCTCTTCATTCAACCGTTTAATCAATCATTCAGTAGCTATTTTTGAGCACTTATAATCTCTGAGTACTTTCTGAAATCATACCTGAAGACCTTAAAATAGAATTTCTTCAATATATAAAAAATAAGTTTATGTTAAGATAGCAGGTCCTGAAATCTGATAGATACGGGATTAATTCTTGCTATGGCTTCTAGGACCTGTGGAGAACCTAGAAAAATAATTTTGAAATTAACTGCCTTATTTTCTCCATGTGCAGAAAGATAGAAATAGCAGTGAATGCCTTACATGGCCATCAGGAAGCATGGTCATCAGGAAGCATCAAATGAAAGATCATATAAAGTACTAAGAACAATGTATAAGATATAAGAACCACTCAGTGAGTCCCTGCTGCCACTGTTTTCTATAACAAATTTTAAATCACACTTTTTATGCAACCTATATCTTTTTACCTCTTATTTTTTTTAAATTGTATAAATCTATCTATCGATTTATTAAAATATATTCACTTTTTATCTACACTGCAGGCCCAACCTCATCTCCTCTCAGTCCCACCCACCTTCCCTCTTCTCCACCTATGCCCTTTCCCTAGTCTTTCTCCCCTTCTATCAGACCCTCGCCTATCAGGTGTGATCTTCCTTGGTGGCCTGGCAAGGCTGCAACCCCAGTGAGCTTGTGATCAAAGAGCCTTCCACTGAGTTCATGTCAGAGAAAGCTCCTGTACCCCTTTCTAGGTTTCCCACTTGGAAACTGAGAAGCCTATGGGCTTCTCTGAATATGGGGTCTGGGTCCACTTCATGCAAGGTCCTTGGTTGGAGGGAGTATGAGTCTCTGCAGGCCCCACTAGGCCCAAGTATTTGGCTGTGTTGTTCTCCTTGTGGAGTTCCTGTCTCCTCCAGGTTGTTTTATCTCGCTCTTCTCTCATAAGTTTTCTGGTACTCTGACCAAAGTTTGGCTATGAGTCTCAGTATCTCTTTTGATACCCTGGTGGGTAGAGTCTTTCAGAGGTCCTCTGTGGAAGACTCCTGTCCCGCTTCCTGTCTTTTCCTACATCTGATGTCTAACCTGTTTGTCCTTCTGAATGAGGATCAAGCATCATCCCTATGGTCCTCCTTGTTGTTTAGCATTTTTTAGGACTATAAATTTTACTATATTTATCCTATATTATATGTCTAATATCCATTATAAGTGAGTGTATACCATGTGTATCTTTCTGCTTCTGGATTGCCTCACTCAGGATTATGTTTTCTAGTGCCATACCTTTGCCTGCAAATTTCATGATTTCCTTGTTTTTAGTTACTGAGTAGTATTCTATTGTATAAATGTACCACACTTTCTGTATCCATTCTTCAGCTGAGGGACATCTAGGTTGTTTCCATATTCTGGCTATTATGAATAAAGCTGCTATGAGCATAGTTGAGCAACCATCCTTATTGAATGGTGAAGCATCTTTTGGTATAGGACTAAAAGTAGTATTGCTGGATCTTGAGGTAGCACTATTTCTTATTTTCTGAGAAAGTGCCAGATTGATTTTCAAAGTGGTTGTACAAAGTTGCATTCCCACCAGCAAAGGAGGAAGGTTCCCCTTTCTCCACAGCCTTTCCATCATGCACCATCCCTTTCTTTAGTTTTTGGTCTTAGCTATTTTGATGGGTGTGAGGTAAAATCACAGGGTAGTATTGATTTGCATTTCCTGAATGACTAAGGACAATGAGCATTTCTTTAACTATTTCTTTTTCCATTTGATATTCCTCTGTTGAGAATTCTCTGTAGAGCTCTGTACTCCATTTTTAATTGGTTTACACGTTGTTGGTGTTTTACTTTCTTAGTTATTTGTATATCCTGGATATTAGCCCTCTGTTAGATGTAGGGTTGGTGAAGATCCTTTCCCAGTCTATAGCCTGTCATTTTGTTCTGACGACAGTGCCCTTTGCTTTACAGAAGCTTTTCAGTTTCATGAGGTCCATTTATTGATTTTTGATCTTAGAGCCTGTGCTGTTGGTGTTCTGTTCAGGAAGTTGACCTGTTCCAATGAGGTCAAGGCTCTTCCCCACTTTTTCTTCTAATAGAGTAAGTGTGTCTGGTTTTATGGTGAGGTCTTTGATCTACTTGGACTTTAACTTTGTGCAAGGTGATAAATATGGGTCTATTTGCATTTTTCTACCTGCAGGTACCCAGTTAGATGACGAGTATTTGTTGAAGATGCTGTCTTTTTTCCGTTGTATGGTTTAGCTTTTTCATCAAAACTTAAGTTTCCATGGGTGTGGGGTTTTATTTCTGCATCTTTGATTTTATTTCAATGATATACTGGTCTGTTTCTCAGTAAATGCACCAGTCTGTGATCACCAAGCTGAGGCTCACATTGAATATCTCAGATAACAAAAAAAGATTCAAATGGCACTAAAGAGTGTAACAATTGTTAATACATATTTATCCAAGGTTCTGCAGTTACAGCATTTTATAAAGTAAAACTAACCAAAATTTTAATTTTGTTGATTTTTCTTGTCTCATTGTTATGAAAATTATAGTATTTTTGTACTTCCCTGAATTTAGTTTTCAGTTTGTAATGTCTGTTTTTTTTTTTTTTTTTTTTTTTTTTTGACAAATACTTTCTATCATCTGAGAGAAAAGTCTTTGCAAACTTTCAGAGATTTCTTATACAATGTATTGAGGAATACTGTAAGATTTAGTATGACCTAATTTTCAAAGATCAAGGGAAAACCTTGCTGTATTACTGACAAGAAATCTACTTGGAGCTCAGAGCTTTAAGAACTATCTCAGAGAATAAAGTCTGTATTTCTGTAGTCTTCACTGAAACATAGAAGACCATGGACATCTAAATTAATGAGCACAACAACTCTTCATTTCTTCTGCATTTTATCTTATCTTATTCTCAGACTTATTTACACATGGCCCATGGTACAAAAGCAATTAGTACTTTATTTTTAAAGCAGGAGGAAGAATATTTAAAAGCTTAATGATGTTTTTGTTGTTAATTACATCAAGGCTGTAAGTGTTACTTTTAAACCCATCTATGGCCTTCAAAGGACCTGCTTTAGATTTTACAGGAACAATCGACACACACAAAACAACAACAAACAATAAAATTCAGTAAGGAGTTGGTAGATTTTCCAAATTAGCCTGTGTGCTATTTCATCATTCTGCCACTTTAATATGGATCCTCCTGGCATTCTTTTCCTAGCACCTAAAAATGTCATATCTTAGGTTCTGGCTTTTGCCTTAGTACCCTGGATTGAAGCAGACTGGCTATGGCCTCCTGACCTATTGAAATGTCTCAACGGCCATATTGGATTGTTTTTCCTCAATTCATTTTAATTTATTTTTCACATGTGCTTATATGTTCATGCTTGTGTGGATACAAAAGTCTGTGTCAGTTCTCATGCATAAATGCTCATATGGAAGCCCAGGAAAGGAAGCCTTATGTGATGTTTCTCGGGTACCATACACTTTTTTCATGTTCTCACCAGATTAGATCCAACTGTTAAAGTCAGAATTACAAGGCTACGGAGAAACCTCCACCAAAATTTGACACCAAAACTTTCTGCTTTATCAGTGTTTTATTATGCAAACAATTCTGAAGCTAAATGCTCTCAAATGTTAAGCATGTAAATCTAAAGCAAATGTAAGGTTGTATATAGGTAAACTGGGATATTAAAAAAAAAGAAAATTAAGTCTCTGGTCCAAGTGTAATATGCTGCATTCATTTGTGTGCACAATCTTCTTAGAAAAAAAAAATACCACGTGTTTTGCTTGGCTTGGTCTGCATATTATCTGCATCTAACAAACAAGTTATCTACCAGTGCACAAACACTTGTGACACACAGGTGTGTACACACACACTGTTGAAAATCTAAATAATTCTGCAAGTTGTCTTATTTTCAAAGCCGTGCTTTGTGTAAGCAGATAAAGGTGAAGTTTGAGTTTGATTGACTTCTGGGAAGATTTATATAAGTCTTATTTTATTGGAATCATGAATTCAAACTTCCAATGCCATTTTCAACTATGGAACTTATTTTTCTGTGACCATACCATTAATTTACTTCCGTACCACACCAGCAGAGGAAATTGTTCTCAGAAGATGCAAGTTACGCAAAGGAAAATGGGAACAAACTCCTTGTCAATTTCTCCTTCCATGTACAAGTAAAATCATTCTATAAAACTAATCAACCTTCAAATCATTCTGACAGTTTGGAAACTTACTGTCAATTGTAAATTAGAGAACTTCCTTATTCCGTCAGACTATCTGAAGAAGGGGGCAGGAATCATGCTAGTCACAACTTGAGATTTTTTTACAACATTAAAACAGAGGAAATAGATAAATTGAAACAAAAAGACCCATGCCTCTGCAAAATAAACTGGGCTTACCATTGAAGCCTATGGTCAAAGGTTGTGAAATAGATGAGAATCTCATTTGGAAATTCCTATTGTCGTTTTGTATTTTCGTAATTAAGAATTCACCATGCTGCTGAGGTTGAAATAGAACTATGATCCCCCCTGCCTCAGCTGCTTTGATATTTGGATCACACATTTGTAGCTTAACACTCATATTAACAATTATTCTCAGACTTTTTAAATCACTAATAAAATAAAGAAGCAACTAGCAACTAGCCAAAACAAACAAACAACAAAAAAACTCCAGTTAGCAGAGGATGCAATGCTCTTATTAACTGTGAAGACAGAATTATATAATTTAATTATAATATTGGCTATATTCCCTATCTAGATCGTTTCTTTTATGTCCTTTTCACATTCCCAGTTCACCCTATCGTCCTTTATCTAACAGTGCCATAGGACATATTTCAGGTTTAAATGTGAACTTGTTAGTTGTCTTCCTATGTTGTAAAGAATGTTTCAAACTCATCTTACAGATAGATTAATTTATATAAAGACAATCGTAGTCACTTGTTTACAGTTTTAAAGGTTTCAGTGAGGACTAGTTGGTCTCTTTGGTTTGGGCCTGTGGTGGGGGTATGTAGCCAAGTGAAGTTTCTCATCTTGTAAGGGAATCCCAAAAGACTGCAGTCCCTCACTCCTTAATCTTTCTCTATTTCTAAATAATGTCAGGCAGAGGATCAAACCTTTATAACATGGAGCACTGGGAGAACATTCTAGATACAAACCACAGATTCATTACATGAATGATATATCATCATCAACTCCAATGCTGTCATCATTACAATTTGTAATAAGAGAAGAGACAGTGGTGTAAAATTAAATCTGGTAGTATTTTAAAACAAATGAATAGCAAAGTGCCTTAGTAAGAGATATTCTAAAGAAAAATTAACACAGCCGATCAAATTTCTGTGACAAAAATATCTGTAACAACGACTTGAGAGAGGAAACTTTGATTTCGTTCATGGTTTTAGCGTATTTCAATGCACTCATACCAAGAAAGCATGATGGTGGGTGTGCTTCCTTCCACATCAGGACCATGCCGTGGTATATGGTTCACAGAGACCAAAAGGACAAGACTTCAAGCCAGTTCCAGAAATGGGTATCTTTCAGACACCTGACCCCAGCAAGCCCCCATAACTAGCAAGCCCTCATGTCTCAAAGGATGCACAATTTTCCAAAGGGCCTTAACATGTGGAAAGCAAGAGTTCAAAACTATAAGCTTGCTTCTTTTTTTTCTAGGGTTTTCAGTTGGGCCATTAAGTTGTTTGTATGTGATGTTACGAATTTCTTCTTGCAGGCACTTAGTGCTATAAATTTTCCCCTGAGCACTGCTTTCAATGTGTCCCATAAATTTGGGTATGTTGTGCCTTCATTTTCATTAAATTCTATGAAGTCTTTAATTTCTTTCTTTATTTCTTCCTTAACCCAGCTGTTGTTGAGTAACATGTTGTTCAGTTTCCATGTGGGTGTAGGCTGTTTGTTATTTCTGTTGTTGTTGAGGTCCAGCTTAAGTCCATGGTGGTCAGATAAAATACAAGGGATTATTTTAATCTTTTTGTATCTGTTGAGGCTTGCTTTATGACCAACTATATGGTCTATTTTGGAGAAGGTTCCATGCGGTGCTGAAAAGAAGGTATACTCTTTTGAGTTTGGATGAAAAGATCTGTAGACATCTATTAGGTCCATTTGATTTAGGGTCTCTGTAAGTGTTTTTATTTCCCTATTTGTTTTCTGTCTAGTTGATCTGTCCCTTGGTGAGAGTGGAGTGTTGAAGTCTCCCACTATTAGGGTTTTAGGATCAATGTGTGATTTAAGCTTTAATATTGTTTCATTTACGAATGCAGGTGCTCTTGTATTTGGGGCATAGATATTCAAAATTGTGATGTCCTCTTGGTGAAGAGCAGCAGAAGGCTGGAAATAATCAGACTCAGGGCTGAAATCAATCAATTAGAAACAAAACTATTCAAAGAATAAATGAAACAAAAAGCTGGTTCTTTGAGAAAATCAACAAGATAAACAAACCCTTAGCCCAGCTAACTAAAAAGCAGAGAGAATCTATCCAAATCAACAAAATCAGAAATGAAAAGGGGGACATAACTACAGACACTGAGGAAATCCAAACAATCATTAGGTCATACTACAAAAGCCTATACGCCACAAAATTTGAAAATCTAAATGAAATGGACAATTTTCTTGACAGATTCCATCTTCCAACATTAAGTCAAGATCAGGTAGAAAGACTGAATAGCCCTATTTCCCCAAGGAAATTGAAGCAGTCATTCACAGTCTCCCCTCCAAAAAAAGCCCTGGGCCAGATGGTTTCAGTGCAGAATTCGACCAGACCTTCAAAGAAATGCTAATACCAATTCTCCTCAAACTATTCCACAAAATAGAAACAGAAGGAACACTACCAAAATTATTCTATGAAGCAACAGTCACCCTGATACCTAAACCACACAAAGACCCAACAAAAAAAGAGAACTTCAGACCTATCGCTCTTATGAATATTGACGCAAAAATAATCAATAAAATAATTGCAAACCGAATCCAAGAACACATCAAAGATACCATCCACCACGACCAAGTAGGCTTCATCCCAGGCATGCAAGGGTGGTTCAACATACGGAAATCCATCAATGTAATCCACCACATAAACAAACTGAAGGAGAAAAACCACATGATAATCTTCTTAGATGCTGAAAAAGCATTTGACAAAGTCCAACACCCATTCATGTTTAAAGTCTTGGAGAGATCAGGAATACAAGGCACACATCTAAACATAGTAAAGGCAATATACAGCAAGCCTAATAGCCAACATCAAACTCAATGGCGAGAAACTTAAAGCAATCCCACTGAAATCAGGGACAAGACAAGGCTGCCCACTCTCTCCCTACCTCTTCAACACAGTCCTTGAAGTCCTAGCCAGAGCAATAAGACAACTAAAGGAGATCAAGGGGATACAAATCGAAAAGGAAGAGGTCAAAGTGTCACTATTCGCAGATGATATGATGGTATATATGAGCAACTCCAAAAATTCAAACAGATAACTCCTCCAGCTGATAAAAACCTTCAGCAAAGTGGCAGGATACAAAATCAACTCAAAAAAAAAATCAGAAGCCCTCCTGTATACCAAAGACAAGAGGGCCGAGAAAGAAATTAGGAAACAACACCCTTCACAATAGCCACTAATAGCATAAAGTAATTGGGGTGACACTAACCAAGCAAGTGAAAGACCTGTTTGAGAAAAACTTCAAGTCTCTGAAGAAAGAAATTGAAGAAGATCTCAGAAGATGGAAAGATCTCCCGTGCTCATGGATTGGTAGGATTAACATTGTGAAAATGGCCATCCTGCCAAAAGCAATCTACAGATTCAATGCAATTCCCATCAAAATACCAACTCAATTCTTTACAGACCTTAAAAAAAAGATTCTCTGCTTCATATGGAGAAACAAAAAACCCAGAATCTCCAAAACAATTCTGTACAACAAAAGATCTTCTGGAGGTATCTCCATCTCTGATCTCAAGTTGTACTACAGAGCAATAGTAATAAAAACTGCATGGTATTGGCATAGAAACAGAAAGGAGGATCAATGGAACTGCATAGAAGACCCAGAAATAAACCCACACACTTATGAATACTTGTTTTTTGACAAAGAAGCCAAAACCATTCAATGGAAAAATGACAGCATCTTCAACAAATGGTGCTGTTCTAACTGGATGTCTACATGTAGAAAAATGAAAATAGATACATATTTATCACCCTGCACAAAACTAAAGTCCAAGTGGATCAAAGACCTCAACATAAAACCAGATACTCTAAATCTGTTAGAAGAAAAAGTGGGGAACAGCCTAGAACTCATTGGCACAGGAGAAAACTTCCTGAACAGAATGCCAACAGCACAGGCTCTAAGAGCAACAATCAATAAATGGGACCTCATGAAACGGAAAAGCTTCTGTAAAGCAAAGGACACTGTTATCAAAACAAAACACCTGCCTACAGATTGGGAAAGAATCTTCACTAACCCTTTATCTGACAGAGTATATACAAAGAACTAAAGAAGCTGAAAAGCAGCAAACCAAGTAATCCAATTAAAAAATGGGGAACAGAGCTAAACATAGAATTCTCAACAGAGGAATATCGAATGGCAGAGAAACACTTAAAGAAATGCTCATCCTCATTAGCCATCAGGGAAATGCAAATCAAAACGACCCTGAGATATCACCTTACACCCATCAGAATGGCCAAGATGAAAAACTCAAGGGACAACACATGCTGGAGAGGTTGTGGAGAAAGGGGAACCCTCCTCCACTGCTGGTGGGAATGTAAACTGGTACAACCACTCTGGAAATCTATCTGGAGCTTTCTAAGACAATTAGGAATAGTGCTTCCTCAAGACCCAGCTATACCACTGCTAGGTATATACCCAAAGTTTGCTCAAGTACACAAAAGAGATATTTGCTCAACCATGTTTATAGCAGATTTATTTGTAATAGCCAGAACCTGGAAACAACCCAGATGTCCATCAACGGAGGAATGGGTACAAAAATTGTGGTATTTTTACACAATGGAATCCTACTCAGCAATCAAAAAGGAGGAAATCCTGAAATTTGCAGGCAAATGGTGGGATCTAGAAAAGATCATTCTTAGTGAAATATCCCAGAAGGAGAAAGACAAACACTGTATATACTCATTTATATAGACCTATAAGATATGATAAACATAATGAAATCTATACACCTAAAAAAGATAATCAAGAGAGCGGACATGGGGTAAGATTATCAATCCTCGTTTAGAAAGACAGATGGGATGCGCATTAAACATATGACAGGAGTCTACTGAGCGCATTTGAAAAACTCTAACTAGCAGTGTTCTCAAAGCAAAGACTCATGACCAAACCTTTGGCAGAATACAGGGAATCATAAGAAAGAAGGGGAGTTAGTCTGATCGGGAAAGGATAGGAGCTCCACAAGGACCAAATATATCTGTTCACAGGGTCTTTTCTGAGACTGACATGCAAACAAGGACCATGTATGAATGTAACCTAGAACCTCTGCTCAGATGTAGCCTGTGGTAGCTCAGTAACCAATTGGTTTCCCATAGTGAGGGGAACAAGGACTATTTCTAACAGGAACTCAATGACTGGCTCTTTGGCCTCGCCACCCCCCAAGGGAGGAGCAGTCCTGTTAGGCCACAGAGGAGAGCTTTGCAGCCAGTCCTGAAGATACCTGATAAAACAGGATCGGATGAATGGGGAGGAGGTCCCCCCTATTAGTGGACTTGGCAAGGGGCACGGTGGAGATGAGGGAGGGAGGGACTGGGAGGGAATGGGGGATCGGGACACGGCTGGGATACAGAGTTAATAAAATGTAACTGTTAAGAAAACAATAAAATTCAAAAAAACAAAAAACCTATAAGCCTATGGGGTCTGTTTCTAACTCAAACCTTAACATCACCTTTCACATGAAAGGTGTGCCCTTATGATATAAAAAAGCAGTGGTTTCTCAGAAGATACCTATGTAGTGCACATCGAAAGCAGATGTTCTCAGATATTTCCTAATTAAACTATTTTCTGACAGTTTGACTATAGACATCGGCTTGCTTTGTATAAATACAAAGCAACCAAGAAACAGATTTTAAAATTTGTTTTAATCTTTCGGATGAGGAGTCTCTATGGATTTTTACAACCATCTGCTAACAAATATAACCACTTAACCCCTTCTAAATAGTTTGAAAGAACAACTGATAGAAATTAAGGAGAGAAATTGGCAAGATTAATTTTAACAAAAATCCTCTGTGTAATTTCTCAGATAGATAAAATTTTAAAATAGGCAGAATAATTTGATAAGTGTATCTGGGAACCCACTCTTTTATTGGGACTTCAATGTTTTTGCAGGGCTTTAGTTCTCAGCTTAAAATCTATGAAAATCAAATGAGCTAGGTATACTTTCTCACAGAAAACATGCCCATTTATACTAAAATATTATATAGTAATGTTTTACAGTAAAGTTATATGTATCAAATAGTATTATTATCACTAAGAGTCACCATTATTAATTGATGGTATCTCAAGTATAAGCAAACTTATCAAAAATAAAGAAGTCACAGAAACATCAATAGATTTTGATTAATTATCTTTATACCTATTTAATTATTCCAACCCTGGGTGCTTTTATGTATGCATTAGTAGAACACATCTATGAATTTTTTTTGTGTCCCTCCATAGCCCTTCTCTCCTCCCTTCCCGATCCCACCCTCCCACCCCCTTCTTCATGCATGCCTCTCCCCAAGTTCACTGATAGGGGAGGTTTTCCTCTCCTTCCTTCTGATCTTAGTCTATCAGATCTCATCAGGATTGGCTGCCTTGTTATCTTCTGCGGCCTGGTAAGGCTGCTCTCCCCTCAGGGGGAGGTGATCAAAGAGCAGGCCAATCAGATTATGTCAGAGGCAGTCCCTCTTCCCATTACTATGTAACCCACTTGGACACTAAACTGCCATGGGCTACATCTGTTCTAGGTTATCTCCATGCCTGGTACTTGGTTGGTGTATGAGTCTCTGGGAAGACCCCTGTGTTCAAATTTCTGGTTCTGTTGCTCTCCTTGTGGAGTTCTTGTCCTCTCCAGATCTTACTATTTCCCACTTCTTATATAAGATTCCAAGCACTCTGCCCAACAGTTGGCTGTAAGTCTCAGCATCTGCTTTGATAGTCCTCAGGGCAGAGCCTTTCAGAGCCCCTCCGTGGTGGGTTCCTGTTTTCTTCTTCTTCTGATGTCCTTCCTCTTTGCCTTTTGGGATGGGAATAGAGCATTTTCGTCAGGGTCCTCTCTCTTGATTAGTTTCTTTACATCTATGAATTTTAAATGAATATACATGCATGTTTTTATAATATTGGTGCTTTTTACAAAAGGAGTACAATATCAGAATTACCTGAGATCACTTTTTCAGCTCTGTAGCCATACACATATGACAATTTAAGACCCTATAATAATGCCTCAATTAAAGAAATTTTACTCTTGATTCTAAGAAAGAAACATTGAGGCATTTTAAATATATTTCTTTATCCATGTTGTCACAAAGATTAGGAAAAAAAATGAATTCTGTGTTAACTTTTACTTGAATCATTCATGTACTCATTCATTCAACAGATATTCACTATGTACTTATCCTTGCCAAAACAATCATAAAGCAAAGAGGCTTCCAGCTACTTGAAAAGCTAATCATCTGGAGACAGGAGATCCAGACTTAGAGGCAAGAACAAAGTAAACATGTCCACCTACTCTGTGGTGTCAGCATTTTTTGATGCTGTCATAATCTTCATAGCCACTGAAATCCTTGCCAGTAGAATACCATTCCCTTAATTACTTGACATTTTCTTCAGTTATTTTAGAGTCACTGCAATTTTTTTTTAAAGCAACTAAAAATTCTGGACTAAAGTGTAAATGGACTAAAAATTTCTCCCACTTATCTGTCAAATTTATCCTGAATAGTGCTTTTATATTGAACATGCAAAAAACAAGAGTGAGTTTTAATAGTAATTTGGGAACTGAAATTCAAAAAAGCTAGGTTGTAATTTTTATTTATTTATTATTTTTTATTTCTTCACAGTGTATATCCTTCACAGTGTATATATCATTATATATCCTCATTGAAGCATGCTCCCTCAACTCCCCCAGTCCCACTCTCCTTCCCTCTTTCCCCCAGCCCCTTTCCCTAGTCCACTAAAAGGGAGAATTCTCTACTACTGCTATCTTCCCATAGCTTTTTAAGTCTCATCAGGACTGGTTGGATCTGCTTCCTCCATGGCTGGCAAGGCTGCATCATCAGGGGTGAGTGATCAGAGAGCTGAGTTCATGACAGAGGCAGCCCTTGCTCCCTTCACTCAGAGATCCATATGGAGACTGAGCTGCCAATTGGCCACATCTGAGCAGAGGGTCTAGTAGAGGGAGTTTTATGGAGGAAAAGAGGGGTGGGAATAGAGGGACATGGAGGGAACAGGAGCTCCAGATCTGAGCCCAGGGAGTCCTGCAGAGACTGATGCACTAACAGAGGACATGCATGGAAAGGACCTACATTGTCATTTTTTAAAAGAGTTTTCTCATTACACACCTTTAGAGTTCCCTCCATGACACAAAAATAAAATACAAACACTAAATTTATTTAAAATCGCCCTAAAATTTGTGTTTTCTCTCATTCAGTAAGTGTATTGAGTACTAGCTCTCACGATCTGAAAAGATCTCTACTCCCTCATAAAATATAATGTGACTAGAAGATTGTAACATGAATGAATTAAATGAAATAAGAAATGTCAAATCCAAAATTCCCCACTTATAGTAATGAGTAAGGAAAACCTTTCAAATCTTATAATTAATTATTTTCTTGGTCCTTGTCTTTATTTTCATTAGTAGATCAGTCTGATAAATAATATAAATACCGATAACACAGTTTGTTTTAAAACTATGTCAAAGACAAGGCGTTTACATGACTGATGAGAAAAAGGGAAGGGGATCTGTGGCTGGTTAAAACACTATTTTGTTATATGTTAATTTAATAAGTTTTCTGCATCAAGAATAGACAGACAGAATATAACAGAAGAGGTTAAGGGTTTTACAGGCTTTTATTTAGCATGAGCATCAGAAATGAGCCTAAAAAGTCAATGTATTCTGTTTATTGGCACTATCCACAGGAAAAGTCCCCTTACCCTCTGTCTCTCCGTGTATTTCTCTTTTCCTCTGCTTCCATTCTAAAAGCCTTTTCCTCTATTCTAATACAATAGAGGATGATTTAGCAGCAACACTGCAATACAGTGAGGAGGTCTGGACAATTTCTAACACATGCAGCCTTATCTTGAATATTTGCTTTCTTGCTAGCTGTCACTTTCTTCCAGTTGAGGCCTGATGGCATGTGCTTTGCTATCTCCTGGAGTCGCTGTGCTTTACTTTGTCAGAAGTCTGTTGATGCCCAGGGCTTCATTTTCTTCCCTGACTTAGGGAGCAGGTAAACAAGGGACGGGATCCCTATAGGGTGAAGGGTTGAGTTTTTTAGTGCTCCCCGGGAGACTAGTCCAATACTATTAATTTACTTATTAATTTGGGGTTGGGAAACAACTATGATATACACCTGTGTCTAGGCACAGGTGAGGGGGAAGACACAGATGTTTCTATTACAAGTTGACATAACATTCATACACATTCTTTAAAATAATTTCTAAATGCTGTAATTCAACCATTAGCTAGAAGGCTTAAAAAATTCTCTCTGAACACTTGGATTATAAAATTCTCTTCAAAATACAAAAGAAAACAGTAAATCTGAACACATCTGTCTCTTCAAGTACTCAGTCTCTGTAGACTGTCAGTGTGTGTGATGACATTGATTTCAATTCCTCAGTTTGTAATGGCGGCATTCGGCCACATCTCTCTGAACACAGAAAACACAGAAAAAAACAGGACAGAAACAAAACAAAGAAATTGTACCTTGTCTGCATGAAGCTTGACTCCTGTTATAAGCAAGAGAAAGCTGAGTCACAAATGTCCAGTGGCCTGAAGTTGATCTAATTACTCTGTAATCACTGATATTTCACTAAAAGAGAAAAACGTTGGAATACATCACCAGCAGCTGGTTTTTACTCTTCTGCACTGAAGAGCAGGGAGCCATGTTATTCCAGGCCACTAACACATGAGAATTAAGATCCATGCCTTATATTCTGAGTCCTTTCCTTTGGATGCTGATTTCTAGCTCCCCTTGGTTAAATGATTAATTCATATTCGCAGAGTTACCTTGAGATTTTAATAAAGTAATATTACAAGCAAAATATAGATGCCTAAAGAGATATAAACAGTATCCTTACTATTGATATATTTTATTATCGTTTTCAAGCACTGTTTTCCTGCCTTACCTCTATGTACATATACATTCCCCAAATTGCATAGTACAATTCTCCCTTTGGTCCAATAGCCCAAAACTGACACTTCAGCAATCTTGTATTTTTTTTTCTTTTTCTGAGGTTAGAATATATATATATATATATATATATATATATATATATATATATATATATGTTTTTCCTCCTTCTAAACTCCCCGTTATACCCATTCTTGTTCTCTTTCAACTCATGGCCTCTTTCTTTTATTAGTCATAAACAATATTTTAAACAAGTATATAATTTCACACTTTTTTGAAGAAATAAAGCCAATGAAATATATAAAAGGTTACATGATATACACACCTATGCATTTTACATCTTTTATAGATTTTTATCTGTGCTAATATATTTTGTTAGTATATGTATGTTATGTGATTTATTACTATATTAATTTATTTTTATATTTATGACAAGAAAAAATAAAGACCATAGAAAGTTTTTAACATAGAATGCAAAAAAATAGTCCTATTATATGATCTTATTCAGTTGGACCTGTATTATTTTTCAAAATCCACTGTCTTGAAAATTATGTAAATTGAAATGTATAAGTCTTATTTCAGATGTGTTAAGCCAGGTTATGACCAAGTTTTTGAATCCTAGACTAAACCTGAGATTCAACAGCACCCAAAAATCTCTCTCCAGGAGGACTATGGATATTACCTGTAAGAGCTGTTCTGTCTGAAATGGTTTTGCACAGGGGCATTTTGCTGACTTAGTGGGCCTTCGGATTATTCTTTAACATAGTAATGCCTCATCTTGTAACCTTGACAACAGCAATGGAGTAGTCAGTCACAAGTAAGAGGGAAGTCTAGGAAACAGAAGCAAAAATGAGAAATAAAACTATAAAAACTATTCTACACTATTATGAAAAATATAAAGAACTTCAAGCAGAGTAAAGCCATGTCGTATATGAATATGACAAAAAAGCACAGAAAGAGAGAAAAAGAATCTAACTTTGCTCCAAGGAAATGTCAGTACATGCTTTTCCCATGAGCCAGGGATTAAAATACTTTGATGTGACAATACAGTGATTAGTAAAGTTGAAGAAAGAAATAGAAGACTTGGCATGATAAAATTTTAAATTATATTTGAATAGCAACAAAGCAATCAATCATGACAAATATATCTGTAATGCAGAAAACATGCTTTGGATGAATTTTTCAAAATGCAAAGGGTCACAAAATATGATAGAAGAGGAACCAAATGTGATAATGAAGTGGCAAACACAATCTATTTTCCTGAGCGAAATGCACAACAAATAAAAATGAACGAATAGTCAAAAATAATCGAATAAAACATTCCAAGTAGGTAACAGGAGCTCAAAATGTACAAGGCAAAATTAAGAACAAGACAACAATAGAGGTTTGCAGAGATTGAGTAAAGTGTGACCAGGTTACCTTCAAAGGTGGTTTAGTCACAGCAGCAACATGTAGAATTGTAATAATAAATGTCAATCACGAGTTGAAGTACATTTATCGATTGCCACATGGTAGGTAGATAGCAAACAAATAGACTCTACAGTGAAAGTTTTTCAATACTTGTGAGCATGTATACAAAACACTGGCAGTGACTCCCAAAGATGATGAGTATTGAGAGAAATATTCCTTCATTTTGTTCTATGTGTGTGAAATGTAAACAAAAGTTATGGTGCATTTACAAAGAAGAGAACAAACGGTACCTCATAAAGTGTTTGAGTGCTGTGACAAATTCTCTTATACAGGGTAAAACAATCCCTCTGAGAAGTGACAAGGGTGCAGGAGAGCAAAAGAAGGAAATGCGGTGGGTTAGGAAGATCATGGGCTCAAGTAGACATTTAGGTTGCACTCACCAGTATGCATTGGATTAACTCCTTTGTTCGTTTGTTTCTCCTTAGATGTTTCTACTTATATTTTGTTTAAAGAAATAAAGGGTATCCTGCAGGTGTCCACACAGGTAGTGAACCCACAAAGGGATGAGAATAAAAGCTTGGATCATATTTTGGAGAGTAAACTCCAGAGTTCCAGGCAGTTTGTTGTCAGCATATTTAAAACACAGTAATTTGGGAAATTTGGGAAAAGGTTTCTAGGCAACAATGATTCCAATTCCAGGTGCACAATAAAGTTTATGGTGCAACTACCTGAAATTCGTTTACAAAGTACATGTGGCCATGAAGATGGGTTCTATATAGCTAAAGGGCTTAGAATCTAGTACAGTCTTTGAGATAACAGGTCAACAGTCTGTAAAATACATATGACATCCCATTCAAGGATGGGTTCAAATAAACTGAGAGCTAGAGAGGGGGAGTCTGAGATAAACGTTCTGGGGGATTTCAGTTATTTCTGCCTCTCTAACAAAAGGTGAACTCTGCTACCACATATAGCAAAGAGATCACCGGGCCAAACAAAATCTACTCCCAGACTGCTTTATCTCCTTCCTCCTTTGACGAAAGGCCGAAGTGTGTTTAACATTTCTGGTTTCCCTAGTGATCTCTAAGCAAAAAGATGTTTGTACCTCTAACACAGAAGGGATGCAGTATTACTTGTATTATGACAGTAATATAAATTTCTAAAGCCTTTTCTGCATTGCAAGATTACGTAAAAAAAAGGACATACAAAATTGTCACAAGTTTAATTTTTACAAAGTTTATATGAACCTTGTATATTTGGGTAGGATGCTAGGTCTAAGACTGTTCATTCCTCTCCTATGTCCAGACTAATTTCACACCATCTGAAGAAATGAAGAGAATGCAGCATATGTGACTTGATTGAATGCAGTTGGCAATGGCAGTAGATTAATTTTGTCTGGTCATCTAGCATCCTGTGACTGCTGAAGAATAGCTTCTGTGATTAGAGGATATTTGATATTTAAATTTCCCAAGTAGAATCATGCTAAGTTATAAGCTAATACACACACGACTATGTTTGGAGTCTCCTTCAGCCAAACTTTATGACTAAAAGTTCAGTTCAGAGAAAGGTTTAAGCCAATTTTGAGTTTAAATGAACCAGCTTAGTACCATTTAACCAAAACAGCAAATTTAAAACTACCTATGAGGCTCATCAAGTACTTTTCACCAAATTTTTGCAAGGAAATGACTTTATAAAATTATTTTATGTAATTAAAATATATCTTTTAAAGAATTTTGCAAATACCATCATAAACACTTGATACCACAGGGCATCATATATGCTTCAATTTGTTGTTGTTGTTTTGGGAGACAAGATCCTAACTACTAAGTGTTTATCCCAGTGCCGGAATCTCAAGTAAAGGTTAAAATGAAATACTTAAAATTTCCAAATCAACCAGAATGTGTGAATTTAAAATGTGCACATGGCAGCCCTTATAGTCCTAAAACCTTTCTTTAATAGACTGCTTTTAGTTATCATAATTGTAGAAAGTCAATATCAACACAATTTAGAATTATTTTCAGTTCATAATAGTAAGAAGAATGATTAGGAAACACATAATTAAATCAGATTTGAAGTTTTAAAGCTAACCCTTGTGATGAGAGAGATTAAACATCATAAGCTTCTTATTAGCTTATTTCTGCAAGCAAATTTAATTACTAAGGGAAACTGGTACAATATATCGAGTCTAAATGGTTTTGTTTAATTTGGACAATTTCAGAACAGTTCTGAGATAGTTCATTGCTTTCCAATATAAAACATTTATTTTGAAATCAGGTATTATCATGGATAAACTCCAAAGTATTTCACTGGAAATATCTCAGCATATTTACATAAAACACCTAGATCTTCATTTTTTGTGTGTTTTTTTCCCTCACCTAATAAATCATCACTGAGTAATTTAATAAAAGAGAAGAAACAATTTTCTGACTTAGATGATATGAACTCAATTACGGTTTCTTCACGTCAGTCATCTATTACCTTGGGATGAGCAGACATTCGAGGTTTTAAATGAACTGAGGTCTAGCTAGTTAGTGTACATATTTAACATTTAGATGAGAATTTCAAGGTAAGCAAAGGGAATTCAGTATGTAATCCTTAAATCATCAAAAATACACTCAAACATGTTGTGAACTATCTGGAAATACAGAGAATTAAATTTATCTTGCTTGTAGCATGTTTGTTTATGTTAGATTTTTCTACACACATCAAAAAGCAGATAATTACAATGCATAATGAGGATATAATAAATACTGAATGATTATAAATTAATGCATTTAACAATAAAGAAAGAGCATTGTTTTTGAAGGTTGTTCTGCGTCCTTTTCCTTCCTTAGCTTTTTGTTAAAGAGATGAATCACTTCTTAAAGGTGAACTGGTAGGAAAAGAAAGAAATTAGGTATGTGATAAGACGGACAGCACATTCACAGCAACGGATGACCAAATCAGCTGTGAACACAAGTCAACAAGAGAATATTTCAGATATCCAGGAACTGTGATTAAATTAAATGTCAACCCTCTTTTTTGTTCTTCTTGTAAATATTATATTACTAATAACTGTTTTTAATCAGCCAGTGCTCTAATATGGGATATATTATGTTAAACCATAGAAATAGATTTATGCTACTATTTATATCTTAACTGCAACCATAATCTAATCTAGCAAATAAAGAATACAAAACATTTTAAAAGATGTCACATTTTAGAAAAATATTAATTTCTATTTACATATGCTTAAAACACCAGCAGAAAAGCTGACAAGAGGCCAATCAGGAATCAGATGGAGAAAGGCAGAGGGAGCAAATATATATAGAAGGACCACACATTGACAAGATGACATTCTTTCTTTGGTTATCATGCTAGGTTGAAAGCTACATGACCTCTCCATGTCTTGCTTTGAGGGCAACCACTAATCATATAAGATGTCAGAGAGCATAGGACTTCAGAAACGTTGCTCAAAATGGAAACCTGAAAGTTGAATATATCAATACACCTCACAATTTATGCATAAGTGAATATTAATACTAATGGCATTCTTCCCTTGAGATTCTGGATTCTGTGCACATAGGCCAGAGAACAAATGTAGCTAGTATGATATTTGATTTCTTCTGCAGGTAAGTATATTTAACATGGTTCATAAGTTAAAACCAATACAGTATTTTGATAATTTAGAGTAGGTAATATATATATATATATATATATATATATATATATATATATA
>NW_026596069.1:18059863-18064863 GCF_907164565.1 Psammomys obesus
ATATATATATATATATATATATATATATATATATATATATATATTCTCCTTTAATGCCAACAGA
Source organism: Psammomys obesus (assembly GCF_907164565.1). Classification (NCBI taxonomy): domain Eukaryota; kingdom Metazoa; phylum Chordata; class Mammalia; order Rodentia; family Muridae; genus Psammomys; species Psammomys obesus. The sequence goes on from NW_026596069.1 coordinate 18,059,928, forward strand.
GCTCCAGAAAGGGCTTATACTAAGAATTTTGCATTGAACCTGCAGAAAGCAGCTATCCTTAAAGACATTAGATTTTACTTAGGAAATGAAGCAGACAGTAAAAACAAATTGGTAATAAGTTCAGGAAATTTTACATAGTGATTAGTACTCAGAAGAAAATAAACTAAGATAATAACGAAGTGACTCGGAGAAAGGGTATTTTTATGGTAAGTGATTAGCCATGGCCTTAAAGCTGAAGTTGAGAAATTGGTATCGCTTCTTTACTACATGTAGACTTCAAAAGCAATCCTAAATTATCAGCATCAGTCTCTTCTTGCCAGAGAAGATCGGGAGAGGCCTCTGCCAAGATTTAGTTTGTTTTTGAACATAGTAGATAAGTAAAACAAAACGGTAGGAATTGTATACTGATCCTACAGTAAGTTCACTGTAAAGTTTATAAACATAAACACACATATGCAGAACTGTGTCCATAGGACTATTATTACCAGAACAATATAAAGTATATCTTAAAATTGCCATTTGTGAATCATGAAAACAAAACATATCTGAAATTACACAATAAAAATCAAATTTGAAGGTATACCTTCATTGCAGGTATGAATTCTTTCTGGTAGTCTAGTTTACATTATCACTATTTCACAAGAAATGTCATACACACTTCTTTGAATCATGGATCTCTATCAGGCACAGAATCATCTATTTTGTCATTTTTCTGTTTTATTTTCTGTTCCTGGGTTTATTTTTGGAAAATCAGTGTTTAAATAGTAGTTGTTGAAATTTCTTTTTTCAGAATTTTGAAGATACCTATTAGCATGGTTTTCACAGAGATATAATACACAGCTATAAGAAGAATCCCAAGCTCACCCATTGTCTTTGTAGAGAAATTCTTGAGTTTCTCTCCAGGTTTATTTCCTGAACAGCATATCCATGCCCTGAGTTTCTAGGAACCATCATGGCTCACTTCTCCCAAGGCTGTTTGCTTCCTGGAGCTCTGCTAGCAGATGACAGCTGTCTTGCTCAGAAGTGTCAGAAAATGTTTATGTTCATCTATTCCCAAGGTAATCTATAACTAATAGTTAAAAGTGATCAAGGAACTGTGCCCTTTCCTCAAGAGAAACAGCTCTGGTAGATCCCTCATGCTCCAAAGATGAACCACACTGAGGTTAAACCTCTGCTGAAACAACATACTGTCTCTGCTCTTATGCTTCCCTCATTTCCTTATAGTTATTGCCTAAGTGCATTGCCTTCATAAATCATGACAGACGAATATTAATCTCAGGCTCTCCTTTGAGAAGTCTAATGTTTTTTTGTTTGTTTGTTTGTTTGTTTTTTGTTTTCAACAAGTAGTCATTAAATACTTGCTTAGTAGCTGGATTTTAGCTACACTGTTAAGATATACATATGAATACACTTCTTTCCCCCTTGAGTTTGTGGTGAAGTATAGGACAGTACATAGATACCTAATGAAACTGTGGTCACTCATAAAAAAATGTGTATCAATGTACAGAAAACATATTTGTGTATGAAGTGGAGAAAAAGAGAGATAACAGACTTTGAAGGAAGCATATAACTATGAATCAATCAAGCTGCTATGTATGGGCAAGGCTTAAATGGAAGGAGAATAGACTTGTGGAAAGAGAGAGAGATAGAGAAAGAAAACCACTAGATGAAGGGACTCCTCAAGTATTGTGTGGTACTAAAAAACTATATGCTACAATTTCTGCTGTGTGCCAAAAATTATCAGAGATGCAGGAGGAAATTAATAACATACAGCAATGCAACCTTTAAGACTCCTAGTCTATTTGGATTTAGCATCTGTCTGAGGCTTAAGAGGATTTTTTAAATTATACATAAATAATCAAGTATATAATTTTACATATGATGTACATGTGTATATGTGCATATGCCTACATTAGTTTTTGTATAGCACATGAATGCAAGTGATGTCAAAGGCCAAAAAAGAGCATCAGAAACTATACTACTCTGTAAGTAGCCAAGTAGGTATGAGGAAACAAACCTGTGTCCTCTTTAAGATGATTAAGCACTCTTTGCCATAAAGCCATTTCTCCAGTGCCTCCAGCAAATTCCTTTTTCCCAACTCTGTATTGTGTGACCAGGCCATCCAGCCTTTATCACCAAGTAGACTAGATTATCAGAATGCCCCTCCTTGAAATTGAGCCTGAGCCTGCTGCATCTGTATAGGAGTTCTTAGCATCGGTATAGGAGTTCGTCCAGTTGGGTCTGGAGCATCATGCTTTTATGAAGTTAGTACAAATCATGAAGTTGCTAACTGGGCAGAGTTTAAATAATCTGTCATGACCAACTACTACTACTACTATTATTTTATTATTATTATTATTATTATTATTATTATTATTATTATTATTACTTTTGTATTTGTGTGTCTCATTTGAACATGGGTATTGGGCAAGTGATTCAATTTGTTTATTATAATGTCTAAAAACATTTTATGTGATCTTCAATGAACCATTTATTTTTCTCATTAAGAGCCTTCCACAGAGGACCTCTCAAAAACTCTACCCACTAGGGTATCAAAGGAGATACTGAGACTCATAGCCAAATTTTGGGCAGAGCGCCAGATTCCTTATGGAAGACGAGGGAGATAAAAAGATATGAAGGGGACAGGAACTCCACAAGGAGAACAACAGAGCCAAAATACCTGGACCTAGGAGGGCCTTCAGAGAATGATTGATACTTCAACTAAGGACCATGTGTGCAGAGAACCTAGACCCCATGTTCAAAGGAAGCCCATTGGCTACTCAGTTTCGAAGGGGTTTCCTAGTAAGGGGTACAGGGGCTGTCTCTGCATGTACTCAGTGACTGTCTTTCTGATCACCTCCCTGTGAGGGATGCAGCTTTACCAGGCCACAGAGGAAGATGCTGCAGTCAGTTTTGATGAGATCTGATAAGCTAGGGAGGAGGTCCTCTCCTATCAAGGGACAAGTGAAAGTTCATAGGGGATGATGAGGGAGGGTGCGTGGGACTGAGAGGAGACAAGGGAGGTAGCTGTAGTGGGGATACAAAGTGAATAAATTGTAATAAATAAATGAAATAAAAAATTATGATCATTGCTCTTTCTCATTTTATGTTTGAAGCAAGGTCAGTATTAGGAAGAAAACTGTGAAGTATGCAATACCTATATTCTCCTTTGTGTCGAGAATAGCCTGTAGCTAGTTATTCTGAAATTCTCAGTTCCCCTCTGCTCACATCAAACAGGGTCTCTAAGGCTCAAGAGCAGAATGAAAGCTTTCAAACTATTACAGGTATATGAAGGTCTGATGGCTCTACGTTAAAGGTTAAAAGAAGTCCATTGGCTGCTCAGTTTCCAAGTAGGTTCCCTAGTAAGGGGTAAAGGGGCTGTCTCTGACATGAACTCAGTGGTTGGCTCTTAGATCTTCTCCCCCTGGCAGAGTCACAGAGTTCTCTAAGATAGAATGTTTACATATGTTCTTTCATATTCAGGAGCACAGGGAAGTTCTACATTTACATGTGTTAAGGCTGTATAGATAAGCATCAGATAAACATATTTGTGTGTGAGCACATATGTATGTATGTATGTACGAGGTATGTATGTATACGTGTGTGCGCGCATGTTTGTGTGGTGTATTCATTTGTACTTATTTATTGTATTTGAGGGTGTGCACACATGTGTGTTCATCTGATTTTGAAGTCTATGTGTGAACGTCAAGTGTCAGCCCGGGTAACTCTATTTTGTTACTTGATACAGGGTCTCTCCCTAAACTTGGAGCTCACTAACTTGGCATGACTACTTGATGAGAAGGATCAGCAGATCCTCCCATCTACCTCCAGAGTGCTGTTGTGTGCTCTTCTGCACAACTTATAATATAGGTGCTGAAGATCTGCTCTCAACAATTCAAAGGAGACACTTAACTTACTGAACCATCTCAACTCCAGACCAATGTATTTTTTTTTAATTTAGTGACAATCTTCTGAATGACAAAGACTACCTAACAAAAGGCAAGGAAATGGGTTGTGAAATAGTTGAGAGAAACATAAAATAATTTAAATAACAATAGCCTCACCCCCTGAAGAGTGATTATTTTAGGAAAAAGGCAAATGAGACAGGGTTCAAGGTTCATATGTTGTACCCTGTTGCCCTTAAACTTTAGGTGTAAATCTTCCTCACTTGAGTACAAATAATATAGGAAGACAACATCTTGTTCCAGCATGTCATTCATCAGATCTTTGGCTTCATGTGAACCTTATAGTGCCATCCAATCTCATTTTTTTTCAATAATTGTTAACATAAAGATACTGTCATGATCTCTTTGACCCAGAGAATTATTATTACAATAAAAACAACACATTCATATTTATGGAAAAGCATGTGGTAAATTTCATGAACCATTTTGGCCATAAGAAGAGACTATTTTCTACTTTGGCAGCTTAGCCAATAAATATAAATTTCTCTAAATAATAGAGACTGGAAGGTGGAGAGCAACATATTTATACACTCAAGATATGTTTTTTAAAATATGTTCTGAATTGAAATAGAATTACATCGTTTCCCCCCTTTCTTTCCTCATTCTTTCCTCCTACCTTCCCTACCTACCTTACCTTGAGCTCCTCCCACCCAGCCACTTTAGTTGCTAGCCTCTTTGATTATTATTGTTACATACACATGTGCTATGCCTACACACACATACACACCCATATACATACATACATACATACATACATACATACATACATACATACAGCCTTCTGAGCCTATTTTTGTTGGTGTTTGTATATGGTTTTCCAAGGCTGACAACTCTGCTTTGGACAACCTATAAGGGATTTTCATTGACTGTAGCAGGGCCTCCCCCTCCCCAATTTTTCCCTTCCATGTAACTGCCACCTAATAGAAAACAAGTGTATTGACAAATGGCAAAGAGCTGTAGATTTTTCGTTG
>NW_026596069.1:18065923-18121883 GCF_907164565.1 Psammomys obesus
TGTGTGTGTGTGTGTGTGTGTGTGTGTGTGTGTGTGTGTGTGTGTGTATATATATATATATATATATACACACATATACAACCTTTCACGCATCCATGCATATACTCATGTCCACATACAAAAAGAGAGAGAGATGACTAAAAGTAGAGGAAAATTTTAAATTTTGAATGTGAAATTGCATTCCAATTTTTTTTTTTATCTGTCACATATTTAAAAATACAGTCCTGGATAATTCGGAAGCCATCGATTTTCTTTTCTTTCCTTTCTTTTCTTTCCTTTTTCTTTCTTCTTTCTTTTTTTTTCTTTTTTTCTGTCTTTTTTTTTTGTGAAACGTTGCATCAGCTTGAATATGCCATTTTTATCTATCAATTTTAGCAGCAAGCCAGAGGAAGAATGACTAATAAAGCCTGTCTGCATGCATCTTTGCAAACAGAAAGAGAATATTCTGGGTTGATTGTAACAGAAGTGTCTGGATTACTCTCATGTGACTCTGTGTCAGATATTAGAAGATTTTAATGCATCTCTTTCCCTCCTCAAGTCTGTTTTATGAGATTCCAGATATTCTTCTGATTTTTGTTGTTGTTTTGACAAGAGGTGTAAAAAGCACTTTATGAGCAAACTCATGTATGTTTTGGACTATTTCACTCAGTGGAGCTTGAGGGAACTTAATCAAGAGGGCTTTTATAGAGCTTAATGCAGAAAATAAAGCCAAGAAAGTAAGTACTGAAAATAAATTACCTTGAAACGGTATAAATCCTTTTTATCTGTCTGTCTATATTTAATTTCTTTCATTTTCACATGAAAGAAGATGTTGCTTGGGAGAACAGGGTTATATCTCAAGATTTAACCTAAGTCTCCTGATTTTGCTGCTGGTAAGATAATGCCTTGCCTAAAATCACTGTGGCCTTCTCTTGTCCCCCATGCTAGTAAGTACTTCTGCCTCAATTTTAAAGGTTAACAATAAATTGCTCATACTTTTAATTTCCAATAGTTTTGAACACCACTATCCAGCTGCACATGCTAATTAGAATACGTAGACAGAGTCTGTATGAGCACATATAGATTGCTAGTTAATGCCTTTCCTCTGAGATCTAAGTCAGAGGGGGAAAAAAAAACACTACATGTATGAGAGTTCTTGCATGGTAAAGTAGAGAAGAGACTAATGTTTGTTTATCTAGAAATAAGTCTACTTTCAAAACCTACATCTTCTTGAGCATTTTTGTTCTTTTTAAATTCTCATTTGCTAAAGAACTGTAGCTGTTGGTTTAAACATTGGAAATCCAGGGCATTTTTCATGCTTTTCTTTTAGGGAATTTCACACAATCAGGAAATTGGAGCTCTGAGACCTGGCCCAGTTCCACCTCGGCTTGAGGTCATTAGTGTCACATGAGTCTTCCTAATGTCTGTGCATTATTTGTTATACTATGCTTTGTCTTCATCCTGATTTCTCCTCATCACTAATGAAGTATGCAGATTTGGGTTTCATTTCTTGCTGTTCCCCCTTCCAAAAGGCAGTCCTCACTGCCTCACAGTCTCGTGAATACCAAGCAGGGGAGGCAGCATTCCGATGAGAAACACTTCCCAAGCTCTGAGTCAAGAGCTTATTAAATTTCAGGCCACATAAAATGACATGGGAAGTAATTCAAGAAGCAAGCACCTCCTGAATGCAGCTCCATGGGGGATAAGTTCACCACCACGTTATAATTTACACCCCTATCTTTACAAATCCCTTCTATATCATTTTCTGTTTAGTTTAAAGGCCTGGTGTGAGTTCTGTTGAATTAGACCTGAATCCCTGGGCCATGGTGCTCTGTTCACATCTGCCCTGAGCACTGTGTGGCAAAGCAGCTGCCACCAATGTCAATGGAGTTCTATAAAGATTAATGGGGCACCTGAAAAGCAAAGAGGACTTTGAGTGATTTCAGGGAATTCAGCCTCCAGAAATCAATTTCCTTGAAACTGTCCTTGCTAATTAAACTGATAGTATTTGACACTCCTCTTTGTGAAAAGCAAGCTGCAGGTATAAAAATCAAGACATTATTGTGATCCAGGATACTAGTTCTTCTACAACAGTGGGTATGCTGCACCACACAGACTTGTCTGCACGTGTCTGGGAACTACGGTGTGAAACCTAACTCATTTTTGCAGATTAGACAAAAAAATCAAAGAGTATTTTCTGCTTCTCACTGTCACTATCAAAATGTGCAAAGCCAGTGCATTGTTGCCTCAATATTTTGAACTCTACCTGACACTAAAAACATAGTTTCAGAGTGCCAACAGGAAGAACTGCATTACAGTCTTCACACTACATCGGTAAAAGTATCGTGTGTTAAAAAATGAGAGCAGGAGAGAAAACCACTTTTACATTCTTAAATATTCAATGAACATATGGAAAATATTAAAAATTAGTATTTTCACTTCATTTCCATAAAATCCCATAAAAATGGTGACTATAGCAGAGTTCTGTAAAAGCCCCCTTATAAAAACAAAAACTCCATTTCACAGTATTTTAAGTTCATGTAATTCTAGTGCTTTGTTCAGCAACTGCCTCTCTGAACATTTACAAAACCTTGTGAAAATGCAATTCCAAATGAAAAAAAATAAGAAAAGAAAAAAAAAACTTAATAAAACCTTTAAAGCCATATGATTTTCCATGCTCCTGACAGTTCTTCATTGTCTACTTTTTGAATCCTTATTGGTCCTTGATTTGAATCTTTTATATTTAGAAATTAAGACTGACATTTCTTACTAAAGGGTAAGAAAACAAACAAGTAAACAAAAGAAGCAAAGCTTGCTTATGTAAAGTTTATTCAGTCTGATAGTGTGGCTCAGAAGCCACCATTTTGTATTCATTACTGTATGGCACCAGCAGAGCATGGCTGAGGAGTCACAGTGCCTAGGAAATAATGTAGTTGATGCCTGACAGCTACAGGACTTATAGAAATACAGCATATAACATTCTAAGAATCCATCTATCTTTGTTTTTCTGTCTCTCTGACTGTCCCTCTGTGTATGCCCCCCCCACATTACCCTAATAATATACTCATAAGTAATTTTCTCCTCATTCCTATTGTCATGTGACTCGGTCCATTGGCCCCACACACAACACCCTTGATCCTGCCCATGTTTAGGACTTTCCTAAAAAGCAATTCTTACAGTTTCTCTGGCTTTTCTGACTGCCTTGAAGGTCGCATGACCTGATTCCACTGATAAAAGCAAATGGAGATATCTAAAAATTAAGAAAACAAATACTATAGAGAAGCCAAACTCAGCAATTCCCGTTAGAGAAAGGAGCCAATGAATCAATTGCCATGGGTAAAGATGCTCTCCACCTACAAGGCACAGTGATTTGAACCTGAGGGAGCCCTGTTCACAGTTGCTTGTGCATGAGGGTGATTTCACACTTGTGATAGAGAAAGTGGCTGTTGCTTTAATACTGACATGTCTGAGTCAGCAGGTTATTCCATGTCACATTCTCTTAGCCTGTTGACAGGAGAAGTCAGTTATTTTGATCACCGCTCTGACAGGATTTAGAGACGGAAAAACCCACTGTGTTTCCCCTGTCTTGTGTCATTACCAGACAAATTGTCAGGTGAGGAGGGAAGGTCAGTGTTGCTCACAATCAGTCTGTTGGTGATGACTGTCAATGTGTTCAACATTCTTCCTACTACAATTAGTTCTGCAGGTGTCAGGCTAAGAGGAGAAAAAAGGGTTAACACACACATAGGACTCTCAAAATAATCAGTGACAAGAAAATATGTATTTTGGGTCAATATAATTTTTTTTCCAAATAATGCTTAGAATGTGTGCAAGTCAGAAGACCTAGTAAGTGGGTACCTAGTAAGGGGAACACGGACAATTTCTAACATGAACTCAATGCCTGACTTTTTGACCTATCCCGACACCCAAGTGAGGAGCAGCCCTGCTAGGCCACAGAGGAGGATTTTGCAGCCAGCCTGAAAATACCTGATAAGCTAGAGTCAGATGAAAGGGGAGGAGGTCCTCCCCTACCAGTGGACTTGGAAAGGGGCAGGGAGAAGATGGGGGTTAGAAGGTGGGTCTGGGAGGGAATGAGAGAGTGGGATACAGCTGGGATACAAAGATAATAAACTGTAACTAATATTAAAAAATAAAAATTTAATTAAAAAAAGAAGAAGACCCAGTGGACATATGATGGGTGAACTGTCCTCATGCCTGCCATATTTTCATTCTCTAAGGCTAACATATAGAACCTGCCTCTGGTGTTACTTTTATATAGAAGTTCATTCAAAATCACACTACAGTTTTACTCTGATACTTCTGTATGTGCTTATATATTATATATACATATATGTTATTATACACATTATCTATATGTATATATACTCTATATTATATAGTAAGTACTATATATAATATTATACATAATATTATATATATATTATACATATATAGAGAAACAGATTTTAATTTGACATTTTTTTTCTGGAGAAAGAAGAATGAAGCCTAAATTAGAGTTGGAGAAAAAAGTAAGACTTTATGAAATATTCAACATTACTTCTGAACTTTTGTATCTTTCATGACACAAATGTAGATTTTTTAAGAAAGAATTTTCCCAATTCTCTTCTCTGCTGGCAATGCTCAGGGGGCAGAGGCCAGTGGACTCAATGGAGGCTCACTATCAATTAAATATGATCATCTTCAACCTTAGGAGAAATGATCTCTTATTATAATGTTACTGCAAGAAAATATACTCTAGTTGGCTCACTTTTGACTTTAATCACATAACTTTGCTGTTGTATAAATCAAGACACTGGTCCTGCACACATTTTTGCATGTATTAGTCTACTTTCATTCCTTTCTGTATTGAAACAGCTTCATGCTGGTCCTGCATACTTTTGGCATATATAATGTACACTATGAAAAGTATAGCATTATTGATAATAGAATAAGAAGTATTTGGATATGAGAAATGTTCATTACAAGCATGAGATATATTACATATTATCGATATCTAATACAATCACATATGTTTTTACACATAGAGTAGATAGCATGAGTCAAGAGTTCTTAGACAATTATTCTTAACTTTTAACTTTTGCTCTTGCAAAATTTCTTGAGTAATTAACAAAGTTATCCATGTGACTTTGTTAACTGATTTTTGACAATGTTAAAAATATGAATTTTCTTTGTGAAAGTTCTGTCTTGAAACTCTGCTAGCTAAACATGAATATCATCAAAGAATAGCTGCAATTTCTCTATAGAGAAACACTACATGGATTTTTGAAACTTACCTATTTTCCACCATGAATTAAAATTGTGTTTTTTTTGTGTGTATAATCTTACTTTTCCTCTTTCTATCTTTCTTTGTGTGTGTAGGAGTGAAGGGGGTTCTCTGCATCTGGGCTGCAAAAGCCAGAGAAGAAATGCAACCCACTGTGGCTAGAGTTACTGACAGCTGGAAGCCACTATGTATGTCCTGGATTTGAACCCAAGTCCTCTAGAAGAGCCACAAGTGTTCTTAACAGCTGACCCATCTCTTTATTGAATCCTAACATATTTGAGAAAATGCACAGAATCTTTACCCCTCTGAATACAGCATGCATTTGTATGCTTTAATGCATTTACATTTATATAGGACTACCACATTATGAATATCTAAATGTTAACCTGATTTTGTTTGAAACTCCAAATAGTTTGAATAATTTTTCAACATACAAGAATACACTCATGTGACATACATTTTCTCTTCAATATCTATATATACTATTAAAAATAGAAATTCAAGTTGTATAGGTGAGTGAATCTTGATCCTGCAAGGATTTGGTTAAGGTTTTAATAATTGACATGTTTCCATTGGTGATTATCACCAGTTTTTCTAGAAATTTCACCTGGGCTCACAGGATTTGAAGATGAAATACAAATTGCAAATGCAAAAGCACTAAATGGCATACTTGACATATCAAACTTAAGCCTGATGTGAAGACAAAAATTAAATGCTGAGTGTGGACTGTGGGACATCCATTTCCAACAGTGACTTTTTTTCTGTCCATGGGGTCCAATTTCAAGACACAGTTAATTAATGATAATCATAGTCAGTTGATTTCATTAGTATTTACATTATAGGGTAAAGCACGTGGTTTTCAGTGTTCTGAGAGTCTGTGATTTACATACAACTGGCGTGAAGATGTTGCTTATGATAATATGAAAGTAATTTAATTTGTATCTAAGTGAAGATTTTACTTATGCCTCCCTAAACCCACTTAGTAAAAAATGAATATTAACTTTTAATAAAATACCTCTTAATGCATTATTGCCATGCATTAAAGTGAAAGAAATGGTACCATCTGACTACCTCAAGTCTATGAACAGAACTACTCCATGATATATTTCCTTAAATGTGAATGATTTAATTGAAAGTATAAATTTTATGAATTACATGTACTTACCAGAAATAGATGGAATTACATTTACTTACTAAAGATAGCAGAATCTATGGCAAGAAAGATATTTCAAACAACCGGTTCACATATAAGAAATATTCTTTTTATCTGTTGGATTTTGAAATTTTTTTAATTTTAATTTTTTAAATATTAATTACAGTTTATTCACTTTGTATTCCAGTTGTAGCCACCTGCCTCATACCCTTCCAATCTCACCCTCCCTCCCTCATATCCTCCCATCATCTCTCCAAATCCAACGACAAGAGAAGACCTCCTCCCTTACCCTCTGACACTAGCCTATCAGGCCTCACCAGGACTGGCTGCATTGTCTTCCTCTGTGGCCTGGTAAGGCTGCTCCCCATTTGGGGGCAGGGGAAAAGGTGATCAAAGATCCAGCCACTGAGTTCATGTTAGAGACAGTCTTTGTTCCCCTTACTAGGGTATCTATTTGGGCACTGAGCTGCCATGGGTTACATCTGTGAAGGGGTTCTAGTTTATCCCCATGCACAGTCCTTGGTTGGAGTATCAGTCTCAGAAAAGACACCTCTGCCCAGATATTTTGGTTCTGTTGCTCTCCTTGTGGAGCTCCTGTCTCCTCCAGGACTTTCTATCTCCCCCTTCTTTCATAAGATTCCCTGCACTCTGCCCAGAGTTTGGCTATGAGCCTCAGCATCTGCTTTAATACCCTGCTGGGTAGTCTCTTTCAGAGGCCTGTGTGGTAGGCTCCTGTTCTGTTTCGTGTTTTCTTCCTCTTCCAATGTCTGTCCAATTTGCCTTTCTAAGTGAGGATTGATCATCTTACCCTCAGTCCTCCTTCTTGCTTAGCTTCTGTAGGTGTACAGATTTTAATATGTTTATCCTATATTATATGTTTAATATCCACTTATAAGTGAGTATATACCATGTGTCTTTCTGCTTCGGAGAAAACTCACTCAGGATGCAGTAAAAAACAAGGAAATCATGAAATTTGCAGGCAAATTGTGGGTTCTAGAACAAATGTTTTTGTTTTTGTTTTAAGAATATGCTACTTTGAATTTTAGCTCCTTTTTATGTGATGATTTATTTTGATGTTAAGAGATTAAATGTGAAAAGAACAAGCTGTGGAATCAGCCACTGCAGAAGAACACTTTTTTCCCCCTAAAAGAACAAAAGACTTTGCTATTAAAATCAAGAAGAGAAGCCTATACAACCTGGGGATTTCTATAGAAAAAAAAATAGAACTCAGCTTATGTCACAAGCCAAGAAGCAACACAATCATTAAGATGGTAGCCAGAAAACATTGTGACACTGAAGAGCGAGAGTTCTAGGGATGAATAATTCACCTAGTTAATATATTTTTTCTTTTATTTTTCAGATTATAATTACATTCTCTTTCATTTATCGAAAACTTCCAATTTATATTTCATTATTTTTTATAAAAATTCTTGTCCTCCTTTTAAAATTAATTTAAATATACTCCTAAATATAATATGGTCAGTCTGCATTATATTACTTGAACGTTTTTAGAGCTAAATAACTGGTATTGAGCAACCAATTAGTATGCACTTTCGTTGAGAAGAATATTTCTTTCCCTGCCAGCATTACTTTATTGTCTGTAGTTTTTGTATAGGGTTGAGGTCTCCTGGGCTTTCCCCACCCAATATGACATATCCATTATTATCCTTTTTCAGCTTATGTTTAGGCACTCTTTTTGGTGTGAATTTAAGGCTACAGCCTCTAACATTACTAGGAGACACAGTCTCCCAGCAAATTCTTGATCCTCTGGCTCTTACTATCTTTCTGCCCTTCAACAGTCTTCAACATTCCCTGAGCCTCAGGCACTGGAGTGTCTTGCAGATGTCTCTATTGTGACTGATCCTCATAACTCCACATTTGATTCGTTGTGGATTTTTTGTAGTTGTCTTTATCTGTTCAAAGAAGTGTCCCTGGTGAAGACTGAGCACCATGACTTCACTAGCATGGTACTTGACTTGAGTACTTGACTAAGTTCCTAGTACCAGGCATTCTTCTTGGTTAGTGGGTCTTATTACCAAGCAGAGAGCTGTTGGTGACAACAGTGTGGTGGATGTGCCACTATTGCAGCCTAGAATTATCTTGCCATGCTAGTTGTTGTGGTTTATAGGTCTTATAGCAGGAGTATTGAGTGCTTTCTTCCTTTGGAAGTTTGCATGGGACTTTCTGGAAAGTCCATGAAATCTAGTCCTCATGAGGGATACATTAAGTTTAGGGCCAGATCAAAAGACTCTGTTTCTAAACTGCATGATATCTTCACAAATAGGAATTTATCTTCCATCTCTGAGTTACAACCAAGGACAATAGAAGTAGGCTGTATGTTTTGGAAATAACTTAGACATTTCTGAACAATAACATAAAAGGACTCTTTATGTCTGGCATTAAGGTTTTTGTTAGGTGTTATTTGGCTGTTGGAAGAGACATTGCTAGCCCAGATGAGGATAATTCATCTGAACTATATAAGAACATTTATAAGTAGAATTACATCTATTATGCATTTGTCTTAGGTTAATCATTTATGACCCATTATAAATTTTTCAGATATCCTTAATATTATTTTGAATTATTCCTTTCTTCTTCTGTATTTACTTCACTCCCTATACTCCAAAGAGCCCTAATCAGATTAATTATATAATAATATTCACCTCTCTGTTTCTCCACAAACTTTCATACCCTAGGAATGATTCCTCTTTATTTTCATTCTTTCTGTAGTTAGTTTAGGATATGTTTCTCACGTCTGAGGATCTGGCATTCGGAACCTCGGATAAGGAACAACACGTGGCACTTGTCTTTCTGGGCTTGGGTTAACTTACTCAGTGTTACCTTTTCTAGATCCATCAGTTACGTACAATGTTCATGATTTCATTTTTTTATAGTTGAATTGTATTTCCATAGTATATATGTACCATAGTTCTATTATGCATTTATCAGTTTAAAAACACTGAGATTGTTTTCAATTCTTAGATATGTGAATAGAGCGACAATGAACATACCTGAGCAATATTTTTGGAGAGGGTATTCAATCCTTTGGCCATAAGCCAAGGAATTATACAGCTGTATATACAATTCTATAGCTGGGTCATATGATGGATTTATTTTTACCTTTTTGATACTTCTCTACACTGATTCCCATGGTGGTTGTACCAGTTGGCAATCCAACCAACAGTGAACAGCAAAATCCTTTCAGAAATTCTTGCCTGTTGTTTAGATGATCTTTGTCATACTGGTGAGCATAAAAAAATATGGAACTTATTTTATATGCATTTTCATAATTTCCAGGGAACATGTTTAAGAATTCCTGAATAGGTCCTGGACCTATATTTTTTTAAATGAATTGTTTGTTTGTTGGCTCTCTGTTTCCAGATTTTGGCTATTACAAATAAAGCTGCTATGAACATGATTGAGCAAATGTCCTTGTTGAATGGTGGAGCATCTTTCAAGTATATGCCCAGGAGTGGTATAGCTGGATCTTGAGGCAGCACAATTCCCGTTTTCTGATAAAGCACCAGATTAATTTCCAAAGTGGTTGTACAAATTTGTACTCCCAGCAGCAATAAATGGGACCTCATGAAACTGAAAAGCTTCTATAAAACAAAGGATGAAAAAGAAGAAAACGACAGCCTACAGACTGAGAAAATATCTTCACCAACCCTACATTTGATAGAGGGTTTGATATCCAGAATATATAAAGATACATTTGATATCCTGAATATATAAAGAACTCAAGAAATTAGACACTGACAAACCAAATAATCAGATTAAAAATGGGGTAGGTACAGAGCTAAACAGAGAATTCTCAACAGAGGTAAAGAAACACTTAAAGAAATGATCAACATTCTTAGTCATCATGGAAATGCAAATTAAAACTACTCTGAGATTTCATCTTACACCCCTCAGAATGGTTATGATCAAAAACTCAACTGACAACACATGCCAGAGAGGATATGGAAAAAAGGGAATTCTCCACTGCTGGTGGGAGTGTAAACTTGTATTATTACCTACCACTTAAAAATGTGATGATAAAGTCTGTAAGATTGTCACAGGTACAAGATAATTTGAACACAGGGAACTTCCCAGAGACTCATACTCCAACCAAGGACTATTTGTGGAGATAACCTAGAACTCCTGCACAGATGTAGCCCATGGCAGTTCAGTGTCCAAGTGGGTTACATAGTAATGGGAAGAGGGACTGCCTCTGACATAATCTGATTGGCCTGTTCATTGATCACCTCCCCCTGAGGGGGGAGCAGCCTTACCAGGCCACAGTAGAGGACAATGCAGCCACTTTTGATGAGAACTGATAGACTAAGATCAGAAAGGAGAGGAGAACCTCCCCTATCAGTGGACTTGGGGAGTGGCATGCATGCAGAAAGGGGAGGGAGGGTGGGATCGGCAGGGGAGGAGGGAGGGGCTTATGGGGGGATACAAAATGAATTAAGTGTAATTAAGAAAAAATTAAGAAAAAAAAAGATTGTCACAGGTAAAAGCACTTACAATGGAAGTTGAACATCCTCAGTTCAGTCCTGGAATCCATGGTGCAAAGAGACAGCCAACTCCTGGAAACTCTCCTCTGACCTCTCTCTGTTCATATGTCATGTTCTACCACTAACAATAATAATAATAAAAAAATCAAACACCAATAAAAAGGTGTAGGTAGACTTGCCAATTTGAAAATTTTATAGGTTGAAGAACACTTCTGTGTAACACAGACGAGAGGCATATACAAAAGTGTACTGATCTGATTCACATGGATGAGGTATCGACTTCCTCATTGTTGTTAAATATTGCAACAACTTGGAAAAGAAAAAGACATTTATAAAGCACGGATGAAAATAGCTGTAATTGGTTTTCTAAACTATCTGAAATACTCATAAGAAGAAGCTGCTGAGTTAATGTTAAAGATGTGAGTTGCAGATGAAATTTGCTGATTAATATTTAATTTTGCAGGAGTAACACATATATTGAATTAAATATTAAATAATGTTATTTAATAATTTCACGTAATGATTTTCAGTCTTGAACATTTATTTTAATGTTTTCTCTACAAATTCTAAATATTTAATTCCTTAAATTCAGTTACTTTGTTATTAAACAAAGATTTAGATTAAAAAGCAGTTATCATCTTCCCAAATCCAAAATAGATATTAATTCTAATTGATGTTTTCAGATTCATCCCTTCTCAACAAAACAAGCAGAAGTTCTCACAATAACGGAGGCGAAATTGGTATAATTGAGTAGGAGTTTGTTCTATTAGTTTCTGCAAGTCATTTTTAAATTTATGCAGAATTTATTAAATAATGTTTACATAAGGCCTAAATAGAAAATTGAGGATTTTAATAACATAATCTCAAAAGACGCTTTTCTGCCTATACTGCATACTTTTAAATATGGTTCTATGTCCATGTCATCAAAGGTTTCAGGAAAGTGAGACCTACTATACAACACCCCACTGAAGAGATTGCCATGACACACATTCTGCCACTCTTGTTCCCTGCGTTTCAGAGTGTTTTTAATTTCTTTGAAAGGTGTTTTGACTGGGAATGTGTTTCAGAATACTTGGGGTGAAAGAGAAAAATGAAATCAAAAGCTATGTGAAACAAAAACCCAATTTTTACCGCTTTCTTTTTTAAATTTATTTTTATTTTATTTTTTTTTAATATTAGTTACAGTTTATTAACTTTGTATCACAGCTGTAGCTCCCTTCCTCATTCCTTCCCAATCCCACTCTCCCTCCTTCATCTCCTCCCCGCCCCTTTCCAAGTTCACTGATAGGGGAGGTCTTCCTCCCTTTCCATCTGACACAAGCATATCAGGTATCTTCAGGACTGGCTGCCATGTCCTCCTCTGTGGCCTAGCAAGACAGTTCCTTCCTCTGGGGGATGGGGGAGTCTGTGGTTGAGTTCATGTCAGAAATAGTTCCTGTTCCCCTTACTAGGGCAACCCACTTGGTTATTGAGCTACCATGGGCTATATCCGAGCAGCAGTTCTAGGTTATATCCATACATGGTCCTTGGTTGGAGAATCAGTCTCATAGAGGGTCCCTGTGCCCTGATATATTTTGTCCTTGTGGAGTTTCTGTCCTCTCTAGGTCATACTAACTTCCCCTTCTTTCATATGATTCTCTGCACTCTACCCAAGGTTTGGTTATGAGTCTCAGCATCTGCTTTGATACACTGTTGGACAGAGTCTTTCAGAGGCACTCTGTGGTAGGCTTCTGTCCTGTTACTTGTTTTCTCATACTTCCCCTGTCCATCCCATTTGTCTTTCTAAGTGAAGATTGACCATATTACTCTGGGTCCTCTTTCTTGTTTAGCTTCTTTAGGTGTACATCTTTGAGTAATACTTATTCTATCATATAGGTCTGTATAAGTGAGTATATACCGTGTGTGTCTTTCTGCTCCTGAGATACCTCACTCAGGACGATCTTTTCTAGATCCCCTGCAAATTTCATGATTTCCTCATTTTTGATTGCTGAGTAGTATTCCATTGTGTAAAATTACCACAATTTCTGTATTCATTCCTCCGTTGATGGACATCTGGTTTGTTTTCAGGTTTTGGCTATTACGAATAAAGGAATAAAGCTCAAACATGGTTGAGCAAATGCCCTTGTTGTGTACTTGAGCTTCTTTTGGATATATGCCTAGGAGTGGTATAGCTGGATCTTGAGGAAGCTAAACAAAGAATTCTCTGTAGAGGAATATGGAATGGCAGAGAAACACCTAAAGAGATACTCAAGGTCCTTAGCCATCAGAGAGGTGCAAATCAGAATGACCCTGAGATTTCACCTTACACTCATCAGAATGGCAAAGGTTAAAAACTCAAGTGACAACACATGCTTGAGAGGTTGTGGATAATTGGGAACCCTCCTCTATTTCCGGTGGGAATGTAAACTTTTACAAGCACTTTGGAAATCAATCTGGTGCTTTATACCAATTTCATTCCGATATAAAAACTTAAGACAATAAACTTAAAAAAATGTGGTATCCCATAGAATAGCCGAACTCATCAAATCATTAGTGGTGTAAACACAGATGCACATACACACATGTACACACATACATGAATACACATATACTCACACACCTATGGTGTGTGTGTGTGTGTGTGTGTGTGTGTGTGTGTGTGTGTGTGTGTGTTATAGGGATTGCAGAACACTTGGAATGATTAGAAAGATCCGCAGCAGGTAAAGACCACACTTAGCTATGATCCTGTGTAATTGCTATAGGAGTATCATTGATGTCAATATTAGGAAGAAATAGCTTGACAGAGAAAACCGAAAAGAACATTACAAGAACAAGTTTAAAGAACAACAATGCTATGAAACCATAGATAACCCCAAGATTACTGACATGCACATACACTACGGACACATGTAGAGGTCAGAGAATGACTCAGATATAGGTCTCTACTTTCCACCTGTTTCAGGCAGGGTATCTTACTGTTTCTTGTTGCATGTCAGGCAGCTAGGCACATTGTCTTCTTCCTGCCTCCACCTCCTGTGTCCTGCAAGTGCCTTGGAATTATAGATGAGGGCTGCCCCTTCTAACGTGACCTTGGTTCTGACCATCTGAACCATCTTCATGTTTGCTAGACAATCACTTTTACCCACTGAGTCATCTTCATGACTCCAAAGTCACATGTTTAAATGGAGGCATTCGCAGTTACGATTTTCTTTTGTGGTTTTTCGAGCCTGGGTTTCTGTGTAGCCCAGGCTGTCATGGAGCAAACTCTGACTTGGTTAGTTTTGCTATATTGTTTCTTCATTTTCATTCATCTCAAATATTTTACAGGTTCATTCTAAAATTTTTTATACATTTTTTTTTGTTTGAAGTGATTACTTAAGACAAACCCGAACTTCCCAAAGTTCCTCTTTGCTATAAAATTCTAATATTTTCCAGTTGTTTGGGATGTAGTCATAAGCAGCTATAGCCATCTTTTGACTCATTATGCCAAAGCTGGCGTTTATTCTCACTTACATTAAACTCTCCCCTCTAAACAAACATGGTGATTAGAGAAGTGAGCCACCATAGCTGACAAAATTTCTAATTGTAATCTCAACATTTAATTGATTATGTTAACTAAAGTCTTTGTTCACTCTGTCTAGCATCAGATTGTTCTCAAAAGATTTTTCTATTCTCTTCTTTTTTCCATCATGCAGATGGTTCTTACATCTTTGTTTGAATATCTAGTGATTCTTTGTTTTTGTTAGAAACTGGGCATTAAGGTAAAAACATCACAGAAGTATCAGATGTCAGAATCTCTCATCTTCATCTCACTTTAGCTTGTTATTGTTATTTTCCTCACTTTATTCCTTGTGACTACTGAAATTATTTGCGTTAAGCCTAGTAACTATGGTGCAAAATCTGTGTCTTTAATATATACCTACAGTAACCTGGAACAACAGTTTTGACAGGACTCTCTGTGTCTTTTTAGTACCAATCTTAGCTATCAACATTCTCTTAATGACCAACTGGATTTTTTACTATTTTAAAAAATGCACTGAGATAGAAATCCCTTCATAGACAAACGCATTCAAGACCAACCTGCTCTGAAGTAACACTTCCACAGAATAGTATTTGACAATTTGTCTGATGGTAGGATGGCTGTCTCTGCCGTTCATTCTGGAAAAGTAGCTAGTCCATAGTTTAGCTTAAATCTCCAATAGGTCTGCAAAATTCTACTTTCAATTTAGGTTTCTGTCTGGTTTCTCTACTGTATTTGTTTTGCTCTCTCTCTCTCTCTCTCTCTTTGTGTGTGTGAGGGAGATTAAAATGCTTTTTTAAACTTTAAGCTTTAAAATTCCATTGTAAAGGAAGTCAATTTTTTAAAGCTGCTTTTACAAAGCTTTCAGCAAATACATGATAGAAATAATTTAATACACAAAAGGTTTATCAAGGCTCGCCATTTAGATAGTACCAACATACTGGAGAAAGTGTGGTAGAACAGTTCAAATCATGGCAGCTGAAGTATGTGATGGAAGCTGCTTATCTCATGACAGATCATATAAGAGAATGAATGGCCAGAGACGGGGGCCAGAGAATAACCTTAAAAATGATTATCTTGCCCACTTACTTATCCTGTTAAGCCTGACTTTCTGAATGTGCCAGAACCTTCCAAACTAGAACTGACTGGCAAAACCAGCTATGAAAAAGCATTCAAATCGTGAGTCTGTGTAGTGCATTCAAGAATCAAATTATACTGAGAGAGTTGCAGGCCTCCCTCCTATCAACTACTTCTGTTTCTCTCCAAGCAAAAATGTTGAAACTATGCTTCTGAAGCTGAGTTTAGAGGAAAGTAATTCTATCTGAACAAGTTCTAGTATCTGAACTTTCAACAGATTATTGGAGCAACAACACTAGCCACATTTAGCATTTTTTGGTATGCACTCTCACATAAACAAACACAAAATGCGTTATCACCAACACCACATGCAAAATATACTTATATCTCTAAAGGTCTCTCGCTAACTTAACATATTTAAAATTGTACAAAAGTTCAAACTTTATTTGAGTTGGTTCTGATAATCTCTGAACTGTGAATGTATGCAATATCAGAACATAACTTACAGACTTCCTATAATACACAGAGTAGAAATTCCCTTTCCTAAAAGGAGAAGAGGACAATAGCCAGAAGATGGCTTTAGCCATCTGAAAATCAGCAGGGGAGACAAGCCCTGAATCTTCGTGTCCTGCAAAGATCTGCACTCCAGCCATCTTGAGAAGACTTGCCTTTTCAGTGCTGCTCTTTGTGTCATGTATTACCCCTCTGGCGTGGAACTACTCAGCCAAAGCAGCACTTCCCGTTTCATGTGGACCCTCTATGCTCCCACAGAATGTTCGAATATGTGTCCCATTGTCTGCATGGCAAGTTGGTCTTCGCTTTCACGGATTTTCACAAAGGCCTCTCAAGACTGACTTGAAGAGAGCCTGACTTGTTGTTGGCATTTGTGGTTTCCAGGAACATTGGTGAAAGCCTCCATGACATGTTTGCAAAACAAGAATGATACTGAAGATAACACTGAGTTCTATCTCCAGCTTGACAGATAGCCTTGATCTCCTCTGAGTGCCTATGTCTCTGAACCTAGGAAAACATTTTATTCTAATCTACATTTCAGATAGGACTTTCCTGCTGTGGCAATCTCTGTCCAGGCATATTCCATTAAATTAATTTGCATTTTATACTCTTGAGCTTTGCACAGGAAATTATTACCTCCCCAAGACACAATTCCTATTTTCAGAGTAAAGTGCAACTTTTATCTTTCATTTTTCTAATCTCGTTAATGCTTACCTCAACTCTGTACACTGCTTTGAACTGGTCCACGCACCTCTCCTCATGAAGCTACACATTTTTACAACTTTCTGTTCATTCACTGTAAATCAGTCTAAAAGTCGTGAGCAGTAAATGATGCAGTCTCAGTGCTGTGCCATCTTGAAATGTGCTCCTCTGAACAGATTAGTTCATTGCTTTTGCATTCACCTTCCAATTATTGCAGGACATGGAAAGCATAGGCATATCCTTTCCAGAATATAATATAAATGGCCTCCAACCCAGTTGCAAGAGCATCCCTGTTCCCTGCTAAAGCAGTGTTTATTCTCAACATCTGTCTAT
This sequence comes from Psammomys obesus, assembly GCF_907164565.1. Classification (NCBI taxonomy): domain Eukaryota; kingdom Metazoa; phylum Chordata; class Mammalia; order Rodentia; family Muridae; genus Psammomys; species Psammomys obesus. Next base: position 18,082,966 of record NW_026596069.1, read on the forward strand.
ATTCTGCTTTTCAAACTCTCATCATACAGTATAGAAAGTTGTGCTTACAGTAGTCTCTGTACGATTCCCAATTTACCATATTCTTATGGTAAATTAGGCCTGCAAACCACATAGCCTGTTACCAACAACTTCTTTTTAACTATAGATTTTTTTTGTATTAATTTTCCTTGTTAGTGTGACTAAATGTTTGACAAGAATTAGCATAAAAGTTGAAATATTTCTTTGGGTGCATAGGTGAAAGAATGCAGTTCGTCATTTGAGAAAAAGCATGGCACCTTCATAATGTAATCTTACTCAGTTTACCTACTTTCAAGATTTGCATCTAGAAAGATTATAAGTTATAGGCATTATGGAAAGTTCTGTCATAAACATTAACATTCAAACATCTTTTATCCATAATGATTCAATCTCTTCTGAATATATTCCTAGTTGTGGGACTCAACAGTCCCACAGTCCTGCAGTAGTTATGTTTTTTAAATTTCAATTTCTGAGGACACTTCATAGTACTTTCCATAATGTCTGTATTGATTTACATTTGGGTCAACTATATATATGATTCTTTTTCTCTAGCTTCTCAGCAACATTTGTTTAATATTGTCATTTTGAGATAGCCATTCCAAACGATGTGTGAAGCTATGTCCTTTTGTTTTTCATTAACTTTTCATGATGACTCATGAGGCTTTTCCACATATTGTTGGCCATTGGCATGCTAGTTTTGAGAAGTACATAGTCATGGAGTTGATTTCTAATGGATTTACTTGTGATGTATTTGCTGTTCAGCCTTTGAGTTCCTTATATACTCCCCATATTAATTCCTTGATGAGTAAATAATTTACAAATATGCTGTTTTTCCACAGGTTGGATGTTAAATTTGGTTAATTGGCTCCTTTTCTACATAACAGTTTCTTTATTTAATAAAAATAATGTCTTATACTAATTACTCAATTATACATATGGTGATGATTCTATATTGTGACAACTAGGAATAGCGCTTCTTCAAGATCCAGCTATACCACTCCTAGGCATATACCCAAAAGAGTCTCAACTACACAATAAGGACATTTGCTCAACCATGTTTGTAGCAGCCTTATTTGTAATAGCCAGAAGCTGGAAACAGCCCAGATGTCCCTCAGTGGAGGAATGGATGCACAAATGTGGTCTATCTACACAATGGAACATTACTCAGCAATAAAAAACAAGGAAATCATGAAATTTGTAGGGAAATAGTGGAATCTCGAAAAGATCATCCTGAGTGAGCTATCGCAGAAGCAGAAAGATGCACACGGTATATACTCACTCATATAGTCATATAATATAGGATAAACCTACTAAAATCTGTACACCTAAAGAAACTAATCAAGAGGGAGGACTCTTGCTAAAATGCTCAATTCCTATCCAGAAAGGCAAAGAGGATGGACATCAGAAGAAGGAGAAAAGAGGGAACAAGTCAGGAGCCTGACACAGAGTACCTCTGAAAAGCTCTGCCCTGCAGACTATCAATGCATATGCTGAGACTTATGGGCAACCTTTGGGCAGAATGCAGGGGATCTTATGAAAAAAGTGGGAAACAGTAAGATCTGGAGAGGACAGGAACTCCACAAGGAGAGCAACAGAACCAAAAAATCTGAGCACAGGGGTCTTTTCTGAGACTGATATTCCATCAAGGACCATGCATGGAGATAACCTAAGACCCCTGCACAGATGTAACCCATGGCAGTTCAGTATCCAAGTGGGTTCCATTGTAATAGGAACAGGGACTGTCTCTGACATGAACTGATTGGCCTGCTCATTAATTACCTCCCCCTGAGGGGGAAGCAGCATTATCAGGCTACAGAAGAAGACAATGCAGCCACTCCTGATGAGATCTAATTGACTAGGATCAGAAGGAAAGAAAAGAAGACCTCCCCTATCAGTGGACTTGGGGAGGGGCATGCATGCAGAGGGTGGAGGAAGGGAGGGATTGGAATGGGAGGAGGGAGGGAACCACAGGGGGGATACAAAGTGAATAAAGTGTAATTAATAAAGAAATAAAAAAAGAAACTTTAAAATACTTCAGAGTAACCACCTTCTATTGATTAATAAATTTAAAATTTAAAGTTAAAATATTTTATTCTGTAACCTATAAAAACATTCAACATATCAAGATAGAAATAATTAAATATGCTAACTAGAGACCTTGAATTTTGAGGTTCAATGTTTTGTGCTATAGTTTTTAATTAAGTAGTTTCTAGTGGTATGTTTTTGTGTATGTTTTGATTTGGTATATGTGCAACGTGCTTCTTCATTGTACTCACAGTGGTCAGAAGAGGGTGTCACATCTCCTACAGCTGGAGTTATGGATGGTTGTGACCTTCTTTGTTGGTTCTGGGATAAAAACCTGGTTCCTCTATAAGAACAAATGCTCTTACTCAGTGGGCCATCTTTCCATTCAATATTCTGTCTTTTAGTTATTCGTTTCCTTTGTAAAAACTCATATCATAATACTATAAACAACAGGCTTGGACATCATATGTATCATTTTACATGAAATATTGTAACATTCAGGTGCTGTCATACTCTAGGATTTAAAAACAAGAGTAGTAAATACAGCATGAACAGGAAACATTCAACATTTGAAGTGACAAAAAGGTTGATTAAGTTAGTGATTGCAACAATTACAATTGCAAGTTGTCTCCGTGATGCGAATCAATGTATGAAGACTACATCAGACAACCTGGTTACTGCCTGAGTAAGCACAGTCAGCCGAGTGGGCAGAAGAAATCTGTATGTGCCACTGCTGACTTAATTTGTACAGTGAAATAGCTTTGGGGGTCACTGTAAATGCAAGTTTAATGAAGGAGGCTATCTCTCTCTTGACATTTTTTTTTTTCCTTTCCAGAGAAGTTGAAGTTTTTTTTCAAAATTTTAGAAAGTCTTAAGGCTAATTCCTAAAATGACTAATAGTTTTGGACCTGGACCACTCTGACAAGAAATATGTGGATTTTGTCCCATGCTTTATATTTGTAGGCCTAATAACTGTGTAATTATTTTTTAATTATAAGGCAATCATTTGCTGGCAACTACAAGTTTTTCATTTTTATGGTAATTCCAAGTATAACCATATAATTTGCAGGAAAAGAAATAGCTATGCAATTACTCTGTATTAACACAGTAATTACCAAATATGACCAGGCTTATTTGTGTCTTATGAAATAGAGACTCATACACCTGCATACTGCAAATTGCATAGCAGCTATGTGTGCTTTCTTCATGTGCTTTCTCATAAGAGAAAAGGCAGCAGGGTTGGTTTTCATTTTACCGTATCACTGTAGTGACTTAGCAGTTAAATATAGCATTTTGTCACAGTGGCTTCCCTATGATTACATGTAAATTGCTCCTTTTTAGAAAGAGAACATCAATTTTATAACCGTGAGACAGGGTTGTTCAATGGGTAGATCAGAGGCTTTATTATCAAATAAGTATGCATTAGAATTCCCCTTGCTCTGTTCATGAACACTGGGATTTGAATGATTTCATTTCTTCATCTGCAGAAGAATGTGGATTTATAAATTCAAGAATATTGTTAAGACTAAAACATGTTCTGTAACACTGCGGTAGGCTTATTGAATCAACAGTTCACTTCACAAGTATTTTAGAGACAGGCATACACATCACTGTCACATGGTGAGCTAGACCCTATAGCCATATACAGCTGTCACAAAGTACAAAAGTTCTTCCCCAGAGTTCTGTGGATTAGTAAGTCTGAGAAGAGCATGCCAGCGTGTTTAGATTCAGGTAAGAGCCTTTTTCCTGATTTGGACACGACCATTTTCTTTTCACAACTTCCCATAGCAGAAAAAAAAAGGGGGGGGGGGGGGACCACTATCTCCAATAGAACTGCAATACCCCAGGTGCCATTCTAGCTAAAGATACGTTTACAACCATTTCAACCTTCCTTTCTCTAGCTGAAAGAAAACAACAGGGAGGCTAAGCTGCCGCCTACATAACCGAGCATTTTGTGGGTGCTGTGAATTTTAGAAACCAGGCATCCCCATTGCCTGCCGGAGGGACCCAACAACAGCAGGACTCGCCACAATCCCACTGTTGCCACAGCGATCGCTTATCCTCCCCCCAATGCATGTGCTACATCCCCGCATAAAGGGGCCAGTCCCTCCTCTCCCTGCCCTTCCCCAGAGGCAGCCTCTGTACAACCCTCCTCTATGAATAACCCATGCTGCGTGGTGTGCCTTTGTGGAGTCCATCGCTTAGATCGGTCGGCTCTCCTGGTGCTTGGGCTGGATCCACTTCCGGGGTCTGAACCACACACCACGACCCCATTTCTAGCCCACTTTCTAGCCCTATTTCTAGGCTCACTTTCGTGCTGATCGAATACTCGGTGCTCCATCCAAGAACTGTAGGTAACCCTCTCAACTCCTTGGTTGGCTCAAATGTTTTCCTGGATCTGAGGAATGAGCGGCCATTGAGCATCTGGCTCCCCTCTTGTATTCTTGAAGACAAAGGTACCTCCAGCTTCTATCTTTTTATGATTGATTGTCTTCGTTGTCCTCCACCACTGACCTTTTCCCTCGGGTGGAGCTTCATTTTTCCAGCACGGCTTTTCTCTCTCAGAAATCTTAGCATCAAGTGGGCTTTGTCTGTCCGAGTTTTTAGCCCTGGCCCTTGCCCAGTGCTGTGTCAACATGCAGGGCAGCTTGTGCCTTCTTCTTTCAGTCCCTCCTGTGTCCCGGGGATGTCTTGGGACTCAGACCTGTGACTCTTCTTTTCACCATGGTAACTCTTGTCTTCTACCATACCTCCAAGCTGCCCCTGGGATGCATTCTGGAAAAATACAAACCCCTACACTTAGCACCTGACTTAAGGTTTTCTAAATTTATGTTCTTTTGCAGCTGAACCTGGCCCCAATACTCCTAAAAAATAGACATAAATAGATAAACAATAAAATGCCATAAAAATTTAATGGTACTTAGATCCTGGTATTATATGGGACCTATACAACCACTGCCAGCAATGGGGTAAATGGAAGGAGGTTCTCTACATCTAAGCTTTCTCTTCACTCCAAGCCTTCCCTCTGTTCTTCCTGTTCCCCTGCTAAAATCCTTCTAGCTATGAACTCTCAACCAGAGGAAACCTCCACTACCCTTTATCCTGGTAAGAAACCCTCTCCTTAGCAGCCCCAACCCACAGCTCCCTCTCTAGCAATAGGCTGCTCTAACCATCTTACTCTGGCGCCTCCTTTCACCCCAGCAGAAGCCTTTATTCTTTCTACTACTTGCTCCTGCTCTGCAATGGGACCCCTTCTGTCTCTCTCCACCTGGCCTCACCAGGCCTCTCTTAAGGGGGGTTGCTGGAATGTATGGCCTGGTCAGGGTACATGTGTCCTTTACATTAAGCAAACTGTCTCAAACTGAAAAACAACTGGGGTCCTAAAACTCTAAGTGTTCTACTTTCATTAAAGAAAGGACTTCTTTGTTTGTTTGTTTATGTATTTATTTATTTGATGCATATGAGTGCTTTGTTTTCACGCATACCAAAGAGGGAATCAGATTTCATTACAGATGGTTGTGAGCCACTATGTGCCTGGGAATTGAACTCAAGACCTCTAGAAGAGCAGCCAGTGGTCTTAATCGCCCAGCCATCTCTCCAGCAAACTACATGGACATTGGAAGAGGGAGAAAACAGGGAACAGGACATGAACCTACCACAGAGGGCCTCTGAAAGACTACCCAGCAGGGTATCAAAGCAGATGCTGAGCCTCATTGCCAAACTTTGGGCAGACTGCAGGGAACCTTATGAAAGAAGGGGAAGATAGAAAGACCTGGAGAGGACAGGAGCTCCTCAAGGAGAGCAACAGAACCCTCCCCTGCAAAAAAAAGTAGGCCCCGGGGTCTTTTCTTAGATAACCTAGAACTGGCACAGGTGTAGCCCATGTCAGCTCTGTCTCCAAGTGTGTTCCCTAGTAAGAGGAACAGGGATTGTCTCTGACATGAACTCAGTGGCTGGCTCTTTGATCACCTGCCTCTAATGAGGGAGCAGCCTTACCAGGCAACAGAGGAAGACAATGCAGCCAGTCCTGATGAGACCTCATAGGCTAGAGTCAGATGGCAAAAGAGGAAGACCTTTCCTATCAGTGGACTTGGAGAGGGACATGGGAGGAGATGAGGGAGGGAGTGTGGGAGTGGAATTGCATGAGGGAGGGGGCTATAGCTGGGATACAGAGTGAATAAACTGTAATAAAAAATTAACAAAAACTCAAGTGACAACACATGCTGGAGAGGTTGTGGAGAAAGGGGAACCTTCCTCTTCTGCTAGTGGGAATGTAAACTTGTACAACTACTCTGGAAATCAATCTGGCGCTTTCTCAGACAACTAGGAATAGCGCTTCCTCAAGATCCATCTATATCACTTCTAGGCATATATCCAAAAGAGGCTCAAGTACACAATAAGGACATTTGCTCAACCATATTTGTAGCAGCATTATTTGTAATAGCCAAAAGCTAAAAACAACCCAGATACTCCTCAACTGAAGAATGGATACAGAAAGTATGGTACATCTACACATGGAATACTACTCAGCAATAAAAAAAAATATGAAATTTGCAGGTAAATGGTGGGAACTGGAAAAGATCATCCTGTGTGAGCTATCCCAGAAGCAAAAAGACACACACGGTATATACTCACTCATATAAACATATAATATAGGATAAACCTACTAAAATCTGTACATCTAAAGAAACTAATCAAGAGGAAGGTCTCTTGCTAAAATGCTCAATCCCCATCCAGAAAAACAAAGAGGATGGACATCAGAAGAAGGAGAAAACAGGGAACAAGATAGGAGCCTGCCACAGAAGGTCTCTGAAAACTCTGCCCAGCCGACTATCAAGCATATGCTGAGACTTATGGCCAACCTTTGGGCAGAATGCAGGGAATCTTATGAAAGAAGTGGGAAACAGTAAGATCTGGAGAGGACAGAAGCTCCACAAGGAGAGCAACAGAACCAAAAAATCTGAGCACAGGGGTCTTCCCTGAGACTGATATTCCAACCAAGTAGCATCCATGTAGATAACCTAGAACTGCTGCACAGATGTAGCCCATGGCAGTTCAGTGTCCAAGTGGGTTCCATAGTAATGGGAACAGGGACTGTCTCTGACATGAAGTGATTAGCCTGCTTTTTGATCACTTCCCCCTGAGGAGGGAGCCTTACCAGGCCACAGAGGAAGACAATGCAGCCACTCCTGATGAGACCTAATAGACTAGGATCAGAAGGAAGGAAAATAAGACCTCCCTTATCAGTGGACTTGGGGAGGGGCATGTGTGGAGAAGGGGGAGGAAGGGACAGATTGGAAGGGAAGGAGGGAGGGAGCTATAGGGGGGATACAAAGTGAATAAAGTGTAATTAATAAAACAATTTTTTTAAAAAAATAAAAAGAAAACAAATTAATAAAATGGCTTCTATGATAAAACTTCAATTCCTTGAGGAAATTGAAGAAGATATTAAACGACAGAAAGATCTCCCATATCCATGGATCGGTAAAATTAACATAGTAAAAATGACCATCCTACTGAAAGCAATCTAAAGCTTCAATGCAATCTTTATCAAAATTCCCCAAAATTTTGGCTTTCTTGGTTCCTTGTGGGGGTCCTGTCTCTGGTCCTTCTATATCCCCCTTCTTCTGTAGGACTCCCTGTGCTCTGTTCAAAGTTTGGTTGTGAGTGTCTGCATATACAAGGGTTATTCAGTAGGGAAGGAGGACTTCCTTTATCAATGAACTAGAGACCGATATAGGAAGAAGACAGATGGAGGGTGGAGATGAGGGAAGGAGCTACAACCAGGATACAAAGTGAATAAATTGAAAAAAAAAGGAATAACAATATATGACTCAATTCTTACCTCTCAGCATCAGCATATACATACATACACACACACACACACACATATATACATACATACATACACACACATATACACGCATACACCACACATACATGATTCCAACTAAGAACCTACTTCCTGAAAATTGCAGGAAAGTTCTGGAATAGGCTAGCGTACATGCAGATGAAGTCCACCAAACTAATGCAGCACACCCAGCCAGGGGTGAGGTGGTCCCATTGGAACTACAATACCCCAGGTGCCATTTTAGCTAGAGCTCAGTTTATAACTTGCCTCCTGTCTCGTCTCCATAAGGCTGCCCTTAAACCAGTAAATTATGAGAAGACCCAAGAGTCACCTAGGACAAACAAGAAAACCTGTCTCAATAACTAGAACACCTCATAAAAGCACTCTTACAGCATATCAGTCTAGACCAAAAAACCCAGAGCATAAAACAGCACCTCATGGCCTATTTCTTTTCCCAGTTTCTCTGACATTAGGGCTAAGCTTTAGCACTTGAAGAGTAGACTGCTACTCCACAGGCAGAGGTCTTAGCACTGGCCTTTTGGTGTACCATGGGGAGAGATGTGAAACCCCTCAAACAAAATACCAAATTATGGTCAAGGCCATTCAACCAGCTTCAGCAACACTGTCGTCTTTCTTCCAAACCCTTGCTTCTTCCTCATCACCTGCTCAATACCGTATTCTGTCATCTCTGCTCTCCACTATGGAATTTTACTGACCACGCACTAACTCCTGTCCATCTCCTACCAACATTGGAGATCAGGGCCTTTCCTCCTCTCCAAGATTCTTCACCCCTTTCCTTAAATGGCAGGGCCCCTTTAAGGTAATCCTTGTGATGCCAACAGCCACTAAACTTAAGAACCTCCTTCATTGGAATCACTTATGCCACCTCAAGCTCTTTGCTGCCTCAAGATAACTTTCCTTCCTACATACCAACCCCAACAGGACCCTCCTCCCTTAGGTTTCAGAGGACACTAAGATGGATCATGTTGTCCCTAGTCTCAGAAGAATGAGGTTTGACTCTTGCAGACACACTTGACTCTACTGGATTGGACGAATATCTGCTCCCTTCCTCTTCTTTGCTTCTGTCCGGGGTAACTCTTACATATGGAGATTTGAGGTTCAAGAAATTTTCACTCATAACACAATCCCTCCAAATAGGGTTGGGAAATTGTTCCACAGCAGGCTGTCAGGAGCCAATTAAAATTCATACCACCCATATTTACCCCTTCTGCTTCACTTAATGACATTTCCTTTTCTGCTTCCTCTATGACCAGACAGAAAGTCATTGTAAAGAGTGGCCAGACAGATACAGAAGCTGCCCATGCTGCTCTTGCCAATACCATTCACCAAACATGTAACCTTGCCCTGATTCCTCTTCTCTACATCTCTATATCTGGGACCCAGGAGACCGCAAGTGAGAAATGGGCATTGCTAGTATACTCTGTGTCACTTCAACCCCAGACACCCGATAGGCATCAAGAGAAAATATATTCTGATTACCCATCCACTGGAGATAAGGGCAAGCAAAAGAAGTAATTAAACATTCTTTCAAGGTAATTGCTGTTTTTGACATCCCCTCTCCTAAATAATACAAATCTGTCATTTTGTCTCCTGCTTCAGACTCTGACCTCAGCCTACAAGCTCCTTAATGTCGCCTAACCTGGATGCTTTGGAGAATTCTGTCTGTGTATTCCTTCTGGGGCTAGTTCACAAGTGCCACTTAATAACTTCTTCTATGAACCTGTCAAATAACCCTACTTTACCACTCACCTCCTTGCCTGTTTTAGGACCTGGAGCTCACTGAAAAAAACACCTCAGACTCAAATAGTCTGCAAACAGCAAAGAGTGTTCTATTCTGCAGAATCAAGTGCACTGGGGTTTCACCTCTGCAAAGCAAAATGGTGAAGAATCCTGAATTGAGCTCACAGGTTTGTTTTCTAGGTACTCAGGTGAATTTCAGAGTGGATTAGGTAATCTTTAGTATGATTGGGGCATTCAAACTTAGAAGTGTGAGTGGCTTTTGAGGTGGTCAGCAAACTTTTGGGTTGGTCATGAGTTAAGAAACCTTTTTCTTCCAGTCAGAGGTCCAGCAGAAGGTCAGTGGCCTCTGATTGCCTGCTGATTTTCTGTGTTTTTTCCAGTAAATGTTAACTCACTTCTTGGAAATGGGGACGTAGGCCTGCTTCTTTTGACAGTGAACTGAGGGCGGACATGGAGTAAGTCCAGACCGTCTATCTGGCTCCCACATCCTGAGCCTGGTATTGCCATGACTCCCTACCTTTCTCATATCATCCTAGAAAGTAGACAGAACAATAGAGAAGTACCCCTTCAATGTAACCTCAAAGAAATCATCATGTTCCATTGGCCAGAGATCAAATGTCTGATATGGTCAATAACAGACTGTAATTCCCAGCATTATATGAATGTCAGATAATTTTACAGTGAAATATTAGTTCAAACTATTAAGCTTAGATTGAGGGGGTTGTAGAAAAATGGGTCTTATAATAAGAGCTTAAACATATTTATATAATTTGATTCCTAGTACATAGCAACTGATACCAAATGAAGAAAATGGGATTAATATTAAGATCATAGACATTTATGTTTAAATGCCTCATATTGCCTTTATCTGAGATAGCAAGAATTTTTTTTTCAGATCTGAGAGAATGAAGTCTCATAATTTATTGAAATTCACTTAGTGCCTGTCAGCCATCACAATTTATTGCAGTGTTGTCCAGACAAGCCAGAATATCATAATAGGACACAATGTGATCTATTACAGAATAAGCCAAGAAAAGAAGAATTTCAATTAGTGTGAAAATGAGATTGTTTTATGAATATAAAAGTAAAATATGTCCTATTATTCATTTCTTAATCTGAGATGACCTGAGATTTAAAACAAAATGAATAGAATATATTCTTCAAGCTGGTATATAATTTGAAGTCTTTCATTATCTATTAAATAAGTATAGAGTGATAATTTTCCCATCTAATTAACAGATAGATAGATACTATGAATACTTCCAGGAAAGTAGGTTATTGGAAATGCTCCTATTCCATTGGAACCATCGCTATTTGCTAATTTTATAAACCCAAATATTTGAAAAGAGTGGGTATATCTTTTCAGGAATCTGCAACAGCTCAATGATGCTATAACAAACACTTTCTAATGTCTGAAATATCTGGTCAGTTAAGAATGTGAAAGGAAAACTCTTCTGGCTAGGCAATTTACTTCATTCAAAAAACTAAAAGTAAGTCATGCATTCGTTATTTGCTCAAAGGACACCTAAAGGCAGAATCATGATGCATCTCAGAGCTCTGCTGTTAGTGATATTCTATCTCACAAGGGATTTCCAGCCTCAAGAAAATTTGGTTATCTAGCTTGCTTTTGCCTCACACACGGTCTCTGCCCTAGATTTGATAAAATGAGTCACACATTTCGGACAAGAAAAACACTGAAGAAAACATGGGCAGAAAAGGTATATTGAAGGAATGAAGAAAAATAATTGTCGTATGATAATTAATATCAGCATTATAGAACTAACACTTGAATATTCTTCACTGTGTGCCTGAGTTTGCTTCATTGCTTAGAGGACTGTCCCTTCACCTTTATTTTAATGACATTTCCACTATTAGCTTCATGAAATCTGAAAAATAACTCTTTGCACCAGACTTCTTTATAAGCCAAATTGTATCACACAAACTGAGTTACTGAGCAAAATATCTGCACCTATATTATTAAATGCAAGATGTTTTATCATCTTGGATCTGGATAGTATAAGCCATTCTTAAATTTGAAATAGACATTGCTTTTAGAGCAGAATCAATTAACTTCAATACTTCAAAATGTCCATCTGTGACAGAGAAGTATTAAAACCTTAAGGTCGGAGAAGCACATTTCACAGGAAATGGCGTAGTTGTTACACGCTTTCATCTCAATGTGTCCCACGTTGTCTTAGGAAAAAGATGACAAGGCATTTCCTCATAAACACGCCATGTCAAAACATATATTTTCCTGACCAAGGGGTCCCACTGCTTTTACTGCCCACTTGCATCCTCCCTGCCTACTTCGTCAGCTAGGCCTCAGGAGCTTTGCTATTGTCAGAACACAGCAGGTATCAGGCTAAGTGTGACCTCCTGTCCTTCCTTCCTTCCCAGTTCATGATGGGAACAGGGCCTTAATCACACCTCTGGTGGCTAAAATATCAGGAGAGTTTGCATTTTGTCGCTATAGCTAGAAACAGTTTAACAACCTATGGATAGGCAGAACACTGGTGTGAATGCTGCCCTACTCTCAAGGCTCAGGACCTGCCTGCTATTACCACTGTGAATTTCTAAGACCTGTGAATGAGACTGAAGGACATTGCAAAGTGTGGATGTTAGAGGCCATGGCTGGAAACATTATAGTGGTTTCTTGTCATAAACAATATGTAGACCCAAATATATTTGATGAATGCAAACCTTAGTTTATACATTATTGGATCCTAAACTGAGTAGAGAAAAACCTTGCTTAAGGTCAGTTGGTCTCTAATCTGATGATATGCTCCTTGTGTTTCTGTACTGTGGAGATCCTGCTGGGAAGGCTCAGCAGTGCCAATGCAGGAACAGGTGGGAGACTAATACAGAAGTAGAGACAAATATTGACAAATGGACTTAGATCCATCAAGTTGTGTCAATTCAATGTAGTTTAAAAAATCAGATTTGGCTACCATTTTCTTCTCAGGAGAAATTAGGGGGAGATATTACAGTTTTATGGTCACATTCAATTCTTAGGATTAGTCTCATTTAAAACTTTGGACATCTTACTACTGTTACTAGTTATTAGTGATAAATTTTCTCTTCTCTAAGTGGAGATAAATATGAAACTCTCATTTCTTGGTGCAGAAGGCAGTGAATTTTTTAATTTTTATTTAAATTTTATTGTTTATCAGGACTAGGAAGGGCAGGTTTGTTAGTGGGCTTGTAAAGGCGCCTTGCATCCTAAACTTCACAGGAAAAGTAGATCAGAACCAGAGTACTCTGAGACATGAGCAAACATTCCATGAGCTTCTTCCCCTCCCCCTCTTTGTTTCTGTTTTTCCTCCTATCAGTATGAATAATAGGCACATTTGTGTTGTCCTCTTAAATATTTAAACACAGTATTTTGGAAAATGCAGGTTAATTTTGCTGTGATCCTAAAATTTTTCCAGATGTATTTTTCTAATTCCCACAATCGTGAATTTTAATACCAGAGATGCATATTTATATGTCATGATATTCTAGAGGGTCATATTATCTGGATTTACTTTGCCTCCAAATACACATTTTTTTTTTTTTGCTCCATTGAGGACAATATCACATCTACTGGTTTAGAGAGTTGTTATTAGAAGGCTTCTACATGAGACTAGAAAGTGTAAGACAATGACATTGTGTTTCATAAGCAACATAACAATATTATTCTGTGAAAATATGTTTCCAAAATTATGTCATTACATGTATGTGTTTATGCACAACCACAATATAAAACACACTTCCATGATTTAGCATGTGGCTATTTTTATTTCTGAATAATTTATTCTTGTTATTTTTATGAGAGCGCATAGTAACTGAGGCTTCCTAAAGCTTACGAACAGGGCAAAGCAATTCTACCTTCCTGAAATAGATCAGGAACAGGGCAAAGCAATTTTACCTTCCTGAAATAGATCAGTTCCCAAAGCCAAATGGAGAATTTGAGAGCTTAGAACTCAGAAACAAGAGGCAATGCAGAAGTCCTCCTACTGTGTGTTTCATTGGAACATAGCATGAAAACATAGCACTGGGAAATCATGAGCATTACTCGAATGTCATACAGTGACAGAGAGCATTTATTATGCATTTATTACCCAATCACCAACAACGCTATAGCTGTCTTCCAAGTAGTACAGAAGAAGTTGCAACAAGTACAGCAGTTTAATTCTTCTCTACCAAGTAGATTCTTTCCCACACCTGTCATTGGTCAATTTACCCATATTCAGAGAGCAGCAGGCTCTTTGATGCACTCTTCCTGGGTACCCTGGAGGGTGGGCCTGGGAGATGAGGTGGGACATTCCAGCAAACCACAAACACATGCAGCCTTTCCTATGGTTCTACAGACAGAATAAGCAGCTAATACATTTACCCCAGACTCCACACCACCCTAAGTCACTTTTTTCCCCACAGTTTAATAGTCCTAGATTTCAAAATCCATCATTTGAGCCTTTATATCAAGATTTGACAGTCCTATTAAAGTAATTATTATGCATTTGTTAGTATCAATGATGATTATGTAGAGACATTACTTCATGTTCTAAGTACATTCTTAATGGATCTGCAAGCAAGTCCCAAACCTGTCATATCTCTGTTTATATGAACTATTCAACAACTTTCCTCACCATAAAATGGAGTCCATTTGTCTTTAGAGATGACTGGTGAAAGGCAGGGTCTCATCTAACCAGACAATACATTTAAAAGACACTTTTCTTGAATAACTGCTTTTCAAACTTTCTCTTTAGCCCACTGTTTAGTAGGTGATTATTGCCCTGCCTGCAGCCATGCTTTGAAATAAGTGGAAGTGTGCTGTGGAGCATGGCTGAGCTAGAGTAGGGAGAGATGCTCATTGAAGATACTGAGCTGTCATCACATTCCACTGCTTTGATAATACACTCTCCAGCCCAGAGCTGCCAAAGTAAATCACAGAGGAAAGTAGAGGATAACAGATCCAGGTAGTCCATCCATTCCGAAAAAGTCAGTGAAAGGGAAGTAAACCAACTTATAATTTGGAGACAAAATTAACAGTGGCATTCTAACTTTCTTTTTTTCTGTTTGCTTTCGGAGACAGGTTCTCACTCTGCAGTCTGGCATTCTCTTTTTTGACAAGGCTGCCTTGGATTCCCAGAAATCTTTCTGTCTCTGCTTCTAGAGACAGGAATTAAATCCATCACCATTGTCAAACACGAATCTTAAAAGATATGTTTCCTGTGGTAAAATGCTAGGTAAAAATTTTAAAAATGGATATTTTGAAATATTCTCTTTAAAAGAGACTTGGATTAGGCCTGGTGTGGTGACTTGACAGGTAAAGGCCAAGCATGGCAACTAGATTTGGATCCCCAGGACACACATGGTGTAAGGATAGAAACAGAAATGACTTCTTCAGGTTGTCCTCTGTTCTCCACATGTGTGTTGTGGCACATTCATACATATATACCCCCACACACTCACTCATATGCACATGTATCCCAAATACACAAACAGATATACATACATACACAAATACTTACACATACAGATACAGACACCATATGCACATAGATACACCTGTACACAGATACATATAAATAGAGTCTCTCACACACACACACACAGCTTGATTAAATGAATATAATTTAGAAAACTGTTTGGAAAAACTCTATGCAGGATTACAATTAATTTACCTCAAAGGGTAGTCTTTTTGTATGGGTAGAAGCAAATATCAACTTCTCTCTTTCTAATACTTTAATGGGTCCTCCTGCATTTTCCATGCCTCTTAAAAATACCTATAATGATTTCCTTGTTTTAAGTAGCTTAGTAGTATTCCATTGTGTAGCTGTACCACAATTTCTGTAAACATTAGTCCATTGAGGGACATCTAGGTGGTTTTCAGATTCTGGCTATTAAAAATAAAGCTGCTATGAACATAGCTGAGCAAATATCCCTTTTGAGTGGTGGGGCATCTTTTTGATATATGCCGAAAAGTGGTATAACTGTATCTTAAGGTAGGGCTGTTCCGAATTTTCTGAGAAAGAGTCAGATTGATTTCTGAAGTGGCTATACAAATTTGTACTCACACCATCAACAGAGGAGAATTCCCTTTTATCCACATCATCACAAGCATGTGCTGACACTTGAGTATTTGACCTTAGCCATTCTGATAGCCATTCTGATAGAGTCATGTTGGTTTGCATTTCCTTGATGACTAAGTGCATTGAACACTTCTTTAAGTGTTTCTTTGCCATTCTATATTCCTCTTTTGAGAACTCTCTGTTTAACTCTATACCCCAAGTTTTTAATTGGATTATTTGGTTTGTTGGTGTCAAATGCATGGAACTAGAAGAGATCATCCTGAGGTAATCCAGAAACAGAAAGACAGGCATGGTATACACTCACTAAAAAAGTGGATATTAGCCGTATGAAACAAGACAACTATCTACAGACCTAAAGAAGCTAAACACTAAGGAGGACCCTAGGGAAGATGCTTAAATTTCATTCAGAATGTCAAACAGGATAGACATCAGAAGAGGTGGAAGAGAAGAAACAGGATGGGAATCTACTATAGATGGTCCTCTGAAAGGATTCACCCAACAGAGGATCAAAGCAGATACTGAGACTCATGGTCAAACTTTGGGCAGAGAGCAGGGAGTCTTGTGGAGGAAGAGAGGGGCTGGATTAGAGGGACATGGAGGGAATAGGAGCCCCACAAGGAGACCAACAAAACTAGAACATCTGAGCCCAGCAGGTCCTGTAGAGACTGATGCACCAACGAAGGACCATGCATGGAAAGGACCAAGGCCCCTGGCTCAGATGTGGACAATTGACAGCTCAGTCTCCATATGGATCTGAGGGAGGGGATCAGGGGGCTGCCTCTATCATGAAATCAGTTGACTGCTCTCTGATCACTCACCCCTGATGATGCAGCCTTGCCAGACTATGGAAGAAGAGGATCCAAGCAGTCCTGATGAGACTTAACAAGCTATGGGCAAGTGGCAATAGTGAAAAACTCCCCTTTTAGTGGACTAGGGGAAGGGATGAAGGGAAGAGGGAGAGAAGGTGGGACTGAGGGATTTGAGAGAGGAGGTTTCAATTGGAATATATAATGAATAAATTGTGAAGAAAAATTTCAATATTTTAGAAAGTTGTAAAAAGAGAACTTGGACTGTCAATCAATGGTAGAGAGCTTGAGTAGCACACTCAAGCCCTGGTTCAGTCCCTAAGACCAGAAAAAAGAATAAAGTTTTCCATTTTTCTGTCTAGAATCTGAGTAAGAAATAGAATCTATATATAGATCTACTTCCTTCCTTTAAGAATGGAGGCTTTTGAGAGAGATCTGGGAAATGGGCAGTCATGGCCGTAAGCATTCAGTTATTGTATATGGAGATTGTGTTTGAGGTATTCTGGATAGCTGGATCCTCTTGGTTTTGTTAGTTGCTTCATTCATCACCTCTTCTAACTTTGAAGTACATTGGTTCGACCTTACTCAGTGGACTCTAAAGTTATCGTTTGTGGAGGCTGACATTTACTCAGTAATGGCCACTGGTAAGATATACAGACAATGAAAAACATCTCTGTCCTCCTGTAGGAAGTAATCCCAAGAAAAAGACAATGAGACTATCAGCAAGGGGAACATGCTGGGAATTGTACCAATGTGGCTATCTCAGCCAATTGTAAATACCGCAATATAATACCAGGGAACAAATTATAGTAAATATATTTCTTATAATTCTGGAGACTGGAAATCTAAATTCAAAGCAGAAATCGATTGTGCTTATTTAACCATAAATCTAACCCTAGGATTAGATGTTTCCTGGTTCATTGGTAGTTTCTTTTCTTGAGGTTTTCTCGCGGCACTGGAGGTAAAGAAGACCCATTCCTACTACAGCCTCCAGCTTCTTCCTTGTCTTTCACCTGCTGCAACCTCTCCATGACGTGGAACTCACCCCTAGATCTGTTCTAGGAGGCCCAGCATAAGGTGGCACCTTCTCCAGTGTCATAGAGAATCTCTAGAAAGGAGCTTCATTCGTGCCACATAAACAGCACAGATGTGAGCATAGGAGATAAGTGATAGATTTGGCTAGCAACACAAATTAAAAAGCCAGCCTTAAGGGAGAAGGGTCATAAGTGTTATTTGATTCTTTATGGGGTTAGGAAAAAACTAGTCAAGGGAGAAAACGAAAAATGATGTAAAGCTAAAAGCAAGCTCCCACTTTAAGGGTGGCTGATGTGTTTTCACCACAGGCGCTTTCCAGTACATTTCACGAAGTACTCTACCAAAGGCTAGCCAGGAAGACCACAGACAAAGGACAGAAAATAACATTAGCACTCTGACATCCCACTTTGACTCAAACTGTTCCCACTGAAGACAGAGATGGTGAGAGCTTTTAACAGCGTCAGTTCACAGAATCTTTTCAGTGGTCCTGTATTTGCCCAGCTCTCACTAGCAGATCTCTCTCTTTTGCACCCACTTCTAAAATGAAGTCATTTGTGTCGTTACAGCAGCTCCTTTGGTTTGTGCCAACTCAAAGAGAAAGGTTTTGTCAACTCTGCCCTGAACACAGCTTTATTTGACACCTTAATCCTAGCAAATCTCACCTCCAATTGATGTCTGATTTCTACTTTATTAAATCAAAGCTTGCATATGGCCGTATGCTTCAGAAGGGAGTTCACCACTTCCATCCAAATGTAATATAGGCTTTAATTACAGGAAGCCCTGTCTGTGTATAACAGACATTTTAAGCTCTAGGGAATCTCAGACTGCTTCTTACTCCTTGTCAGAGATAAGATAAATGAAGCCTTCCCAGCTCCTGACTACCTCTTAGAGAGGGAAGGGTAGTTTAAAAAATTAACTCTTCTTGTGGTGAAAGCTACTTGCCATCAGCTTCTCACCACATTTGTTTTATATGATGTGGAAATTAGAGAAGAATCCTCAGACTTTTAGGAGATTAGGGTTCATCTTCCAGTTTTCCATGCCTGGTCCTTGGTTGGAGTATCAGTCTCAGAAAAGATCTCTGGGCCCATATTTCTTGGTTCTGTTGCTTTCCTTGTGGAGCTCCTGTCCTCTCCAGGTATTTCTGTCTCCCCCTTCTTTCATAAGAGTCTCTGCACTCTGCCCAAAGTTTGGCTATGATCCTCAGCATCTGCTTTAATACCCTGCAGGGTAGAGTCTTTCAGAGGCCCTCTGTGGTAGGCTCCTTTATGTTTTTAAGGAAAGCAGAGCATGGGATGAACTGTTAATGCTACAGAAGTGAATGCTGATACTTTAATTAAAAATCCCTGCATCGATTTACAATGACCCTTCAAAAGCAGGGAACTAAGAGGCAGATGTAAGACAATAAGATAAATATCAAAAAGATGGATCCTTACAGCCTTCCTGTATCTGATGACTTAGCTACCTCTTCTGTTTTCACACGAAACCTGTTCTGCACAAGGAAAGCAGAAGGATAAGTCATGAAAGAAGGACCGAGTGATAATAAGTATCATCAACCTGATATCAGCCCTGTATTTAAGGGCTTTAATAACTTTTTAAAAAGTAGTATTCAAGGGAGAAGAGGGAAGGAGGGTAGGATTGGGAGGAGAGGAGGAAGAGGGCCACAGCCGGGATACAAATTGAATAAATTGTAGTAAATAATAATAATCATGAAAGAACAAAAAGGCAGTATTCAGTGGCTTGCTGTTCCCCTCTTTCTACTCATCCTGCCTGGCTAGGAGGTGGTCACTTCAATCTTCACATCGCCCCCTGTTAGGAGTCTCAGCTACAGTCACACCCATGTCCTCCCAGGAGCCTACCCTGTAGCAGGCCTACAGAGGTGGCCCCTCAGTTTTCCCTTCTTGTTACTAGCCCTCTCACTTCCCACCCCCTTTCTGCCCACATCTGATGCCCACTGTTATTTCTCACCCCTTTTCCATCTCCTGCCCATTTCTCTCTCTTCATCCATGGCTGTTGTTTATTCTATTTCCCCTTCTGAGTGAGATTCAAGCATCCTACCTTAGGCTGTCCTTGTCACTTAGCTTCTTTGGGTCTGTGGATTGTAGTATGGTTATCCTTACTATAGGTCTAATATCTGCTTCTAAGTGAGTACATACCATGTGCATCTTTCTGGGTCTGGCTTACTTTACTCAGGATGATCTCTTCTAGTTCCGTCTATTTGCCTGCAAATTTCATCATGTCCTTGTTTTTAATAGCTGCATACTATTCCATTGTGTAAATGTACCACAATTTTTGTATCCATTCGTCATTGAGAGACATTTAGTTTATATCCAGTTTCTGGCTGTGATGAATAAAGCCACTATGAATATAGTTGAGCAAATGTCCTTGTTATATGGTAGAGCATCTTCTGAGTATATGCCCAAGAGTGGTATAACTGGGTCTTGAGGCAGAACTATTTCAAATTTTCCTAGAAAGTGACAGATTGATTTCCAGAGAGGTTGTACAAGTTTGCACTCCCACCAGAAAAAATTACTCTCTGCACAAGAAGGGCAAGAATAAAGAGAAAACAAAGATTGACGGAATGTCCAACCACTAATTGTCCCAACCTGAGATCTCCACCACAGTAGAGAGCCAGCCCCTGACACTATTAATGATGCTCTGCTATGCTTGCAGACAGGAGCCTAACATGACTGTCCAAGCATGCGGCGGAACATGCAGGTCCTGTGGGCGTGTTGGGGAAAAGACGGAAGGACATAGAAGAGACAAGAGCCTCATAAGATGACCAATAGAGACAAGTAACCTATACCCAAGGGGACTCACAGCACCTGAGACATCAACTAAGATGCATACATGGTCTGGACCAAGGCTCCCTGCACAGATGTGGCCAATAGGCAGCTTGGTCTTGATGCGGTAAGTGGAGCGGGATGGGGGCTGTTTCAAACATGGATGCTATTGTTTGCTCTTGGATCAATGTGCCCAGGCAGGGCTGTCTTGCCTGGCCTCTGGGAATGAGGATATGCTCAGTGTTGATTTGACTTGATGTGCTGGGGAGGATTGATACAGGGTGAGGGGGGCTCCCCCTTTTTGGGAGGGAAAGGGAGAAGGGAAAGGGAAGGAAGAGAACAAAGGTAGGGGTGGGAGGAGAGGGAGGGGATGCCCTTGGGATGTAAATTAAATAAACTGATAAAAAAATTGAAATGGCTGTGCTCTATCCGTGTAGGAGAGGACGCAGTGAGGAAAAAGTTGATGATATGAAGTTTGAATACAAAGGTTAATTTTAACTATACTCTGTCAAGGTCACAAGTTTCTGTGGCACAACAACCTGTACCTAAACTGTGTCTATTTGCTAATAGCTGTAACTCTTCAACCCTGAATTTGCTATTGCAAGTGAGTTCTCCTCCATCTAAAGGGTTGCCCCCAGCTGACCCCACTATTGAATGAAGGTCTCCAGCATTATGCAGAACATAAAACTCAAGCACCAAAGACTGGCCCTTGATGGAGTACTTCTGACTTCTCACAGTGCTGAATAGGAGTTGTTTAAACAGGTTCAAAGGCAGAGTTTTGGATTCGTACATTCAGCCACCCTTGATGTTTCAGGCCTTTCTTCTAACCAAGGCCAACACTGCATTTAGATTTTCACAGGTTCCTGCTGAGAAGGGACGTTTTTCTCAAATGCACCTGGGGCCACAGTGAGACGTTTGAAATTCCTCTAAGCCAGGTGTCCAATTGATAGGTTTAGTGACACCATGTTATGTAGGCAGCTGCCATAGTCCACTTTAAAACTCACTGATGTGTAAGAAATGCAAAAGCTGACAGTCTTTTACGAAAGCCATTAGCAAACTCTGCCTGGAGAATTTCTCAAGCATGCTTCAAAGAGACAAGTAAAAAATAATACAAATCACACACACACACACATTTTCACTGAGAACTACAATAGGGAAACATTTCATTTTGGCAAAGTATGCAGTCTGTGTTACAGTACAGAGCTCCAGCTCTGTGGTAGTAATGATAGATATAATTAGTATTGTGGTCAGTTGACTCTTACATTCAAAAATGAGTGGAAGGACCTTCAGCATATAAGCTCAACACCTCTAAATTTTAATTTATCTCACCAGAAAAATCAGAATAATTGTCTTATTTATCTGGCTGCCATAAAACTATACCTACAGAAGCCAAGAATGGTGGTTCACGTCTGTTACCTTAGCACTAAGAGAGGCAGAGGCAGGTGGATCTCTGGGAGTTTGAGGCAAGCCTGGTTTACAAAGTGAGTCCAGGACAGCCAAGGGTACACAGAGAAACCCTTTGTCGAAAAGCCAAAAATCAAACCAATCCAAACCAAACCATAAAAGTAGAGAATTCTGTGAACAGTTTTATAATTATTAAAAGTACCTTCTCTAGAAAGAGAGCTTTTATCCCTAGAAAGAGAGGTAACCCACAAATGAAGGAATAAGCAGAGAAAAGGGTGATCTGGAAACATCATTGTCACCAAATAACCTGAGTTCAGATTAAATAAAATAAAAAAAAAACATAAATTGGGAATTGGATACGATGTGTTAATTTCTTCTGCACGTTATATTTAAAATAGTTTGTTAGCATTATGACAGAGCTTTGGTCTGGATCTGCAACTCTGGTAGCTAATAGAGGGGACAATTATGACAACAATTTGCTACCTCTTCTCTTAACATGTGCCCCCCTCAAAAATTAACTTAAGAAAAGAAAATCAAACAGAACAAGGTAATAAGGGATTATTATGTGAAAGACCAGAACTCCTACGAAGTGAAATATGGAGATTTATTAATACATAAAGAGATTAAAAAAAAAAACAGATACTTTATTTTTCTCTGGTCCTAAGAAGTTTGTGCAGTACATCTGTTTAACATTTGCCTCTCACCTATCACACCAATTCCACGTATTTACACATATATGGTGCTATCTAGTTTAACCTTGCTTAATTATTAACGTATTTGTATTTAATAAATATATAACATAATCTTTAAAAATACTGAAATAAAGTACCTTCATGATTAAAAATATTAGGACTCACGATAACAGGCATTAACTTAATAATAATTAGTTTACTGTGGACAAGGCAATCATACCACAAATACTACACACACACACACACACACAAAAACATGTATCTAAATCAATGTCAGATAAGTAAAAGTTTAGTATACTTAGAGTGTCTCGTTTACGTAATTTTACTCACTCTAGCAAGACTTGTATCGTTTCATAAAAAAAAAAAAATGACTAAATGGCATTCCCCCCCCCCCACGAATGTCTGTGCTGAGTCATTACCAAAACCACTTCCATAAAAGGAAAAAAAAAAAAAACCCTCCTTTTTTATCCCTCAGAGGATATCTGTGCTTCAGGACTTTTGGAGAATATGATCTTTGTGGTTTATCGCTATTTTTAAACCAGAAGACATGATACATCCCACTAGAATGAGTGCCTGTAGCCAGATGTGCTCCTGACAGGGTTCTCTTTATTCCATCAGTTTCATGCTGGGAGAGCTTCGCTGTCGTGATTCTGTGCATCCTGCCCTGATACTTCTGATTTCCTTGTTTAGAAAAATCAAGCCAAAGTGGACTGTTCTTACTTTTAAAAATAGTGTAATGCGAAGCCTGTGATGTCTCTTATCATCACAGGTTGGGCAGTCAAATTACCTAATATTTTGAGTTCGGTTAATAATTTTTCTGTATTACGTACAGAAGCTGTTTTAAAAAATGAAAGCATAAACCGTAGAGACTGGTGTGAAGCAGAAGTGAAAGTATATAGTTGCAGAACATGTCAAACACAGCAGAGGAGGCCCATGACTTTTAAATGTCACAAGTAAGAAAGATAAATTGGGATGAATAATTATTCAATTAGTAAAATAAACATAACACTATTAAGAGATGCAAATATTCAACTGCAAGTAAAAATGTTTGAGGATATAATGCATATTTGCCAATGCCATACATATTTACCTAGACTTATTTAGTATATTTTCAGATTTAGCATAGTTCATACTCACATTTAGTAAATTCTTTGAATTTTTATATGCAGGCTGAAGTTTCAATTAATTTCAATAGAAGGCTCCAATTCCTCCTTTACAGACAGAATACCATCTATTCCAAACTTTGTTCTTCAGCAAGGCTAGTGATGTGACTGTGGAAAACAGAACATGTAGTCATTATTGGAAGTTGCTATGGTAATAAAAAAAGCCTTATGTAAAAGCAAATTAACATAGTATCCATCCATTATATTCCATTCATCTAATTCTATAAAGCCTATTTTAAAACTTAGGAATAAAAATGACCCTAGGATTCTGGATTCTACCTTACACCCATTAGGATGGCTTAGATAAAAAAAAAAAAAAAAAAAAAAAAAAAAAAACCCAAACGGAAAAAAAGGGGGAAAAGAAACGGCAGTGTTTAAATGTGTTGGCATGAAGAGAGTTGTAATATACCCATCTTATCCTTCAGTCTGGGTGTTCTTTGCTGTTGCTTCCTCATTCATGGCTGGCTTGGGCAATTAGTTTCTCTTTCTTTCTTTCTTTCCTTTCTTTCTTTCTTTCTTTCTTTTTTTCTTTCTTTCTTTTTTTCTTTCTTTCTACCTTATCAGAATAACTGAAATTTGATCAGTTGATCAAATAACAATTTTTAAACTGTTTTCTCTTTTTTACGTGGGCTTTGACTCTGTTCATTATTTGCTACTTTCTATTTATCTTTAGTCATCATGAGCTTATAATTTGAAGAATTTAAAGGGCTTTTAATTTTTTAAAAATGATTTCTGCTTTACAGAATCTCTGCCTCTGGGACCCCATGTGATCTAGGGACTAAAGTCTAAGGCATCAGAGTCATCTAAAAGTAATGAATGCCAGGCTGGGTGCATCTTTGGTCAAAAGAGTACTTGCCTATTATACAAAAAGCCCTGGATTCAATGGTAGTACAATATGTAAAATTCCCAGAATACAATTAAGCAAGTGGGGTCCATAAGTCTTTTTTTTTAAATGAGGGCTGTAAAATTAAGCATCTAAATGAGTCTGTTGGCAAAGAAGAAGGTTGGACATTCCCAGATAGAATTTCACAAGAACTCTCTGGAACAAGGGCCATAGGTACAAAGGCATTCTGAAGTTGACCTATGACACATAATAGTAAAAAAAAAAAATACACCCTTGGGTGGAGATTTAAGATGCTCTGAAATGAGCAGACAGGTACTCCATAAGAAGACCAAGAAAGCCCATTCTATATTTTATTAAATTTTAATTTTTTATATTAATTATGGTTTATTCACTTTGTATCCTAGCTGTAGCCCCCTTCCTCATTCCCTCCCAATCCCACTCTCCCTCCCTCATCTCCTCCCATGACCCTCTCCAAGCCCACTGATACTGGAGGCCCTCTTCCCCTTCCATCTGACCCTAGCTTATAAGGTCTCCTCAAGGCTGGATGCAATGTCCTCCTCTGTGGCCTGGCAAGGCTACTCCCCACTCAGGAGAGATGATCAAAGAAAAAAGCTACTGAATTCATGTCAGAGAGAATCCCCATTCCCCTTACTTGGGCAGCCACATGGATACAGAGCTGCTATGGGCTACATCTGAGCAGGGGTTCTAGGTTATATCCATGAATGGTCCTTTGTTGGAGTATCAGTCTCAGAAAAGACCCCTGTGCATAGACTTTTTGGATCTTTTGTTCTCCTTGTGGAGCACCTGTCCTCTCCAGGTCTTACTATCTCCCCCTTCTTTCATAATATTCCCTGCACTCTGCCCAAAGTTTGGCTATAAGTTGCAGCATCTGCTTTGATGCCCTGATGGGTAGAGCCTTTCAGGGGCCCTGTATGGTATGCTTCTGTTCTGTTTCCTGTTTTTTCCTTCTTCCAATGTCTATTCCACTTGTCTTTCTGACTGAGGATTGAGCATCTTACCCAGGGTCCTCCTTCTTGATTAGCTTCTTTAGCTGTACAGATTTTAGTATTTTTATCCTGCATTATATGTCTAATATCCACTTATAAGTGAGTATATACCATGCGTGTCTTTCTGCTTCTGGGATATCATACTCAGGATGATGTTTTTTAGATCCTGCATTTGCCTGCAAATTTCATCATTCCCTTGTTTATAATTGCCGAGTAGTATTCCATTGTGTAATTGAACCACAATTTTTGTATCCATTCCTCTGTTGAGGGACATCTGGGTTGTTTCCAGGTTTTTGCTATTACGAATAAAGCTGCTACAAACATGGTTGATTAGCTGTCTTTGTTGTGTAATTGAGCATATTTTGAATATATTCCTGGGAGTACTATAGCTGGATCTTGAGGTAGCACTATCACTAATTGTCTGAGAAAGTGCTAGGTTGATTTTCAAAGTAGTTGTACAAGTTCACATTCCCACAAGCAATGGAGTGGGGTTCCCCTTTCTCCACATCTCCCCAACATGTATTGTCACTTGAGTTTTTGATCTTACCCATTCTGATGGGTGTAAGGTGAAATCTCAGGGTCATTTTGATTTGCATTTCCCTGATGACTAAGGACAGTGAACATTTCTTTAAGTGTTTCTCTGCCATTCGATATTTCTCTACAGAGAATTCTCTGTTTAGCTCTGGACCCCATCTTTTATAATAAATTCTCTTACTTTGCTGCTAAAAAACAAACAAACAAACAAACAAAGAAAAAACCCTCAAGGGATAACACATGCTGGAGAGGGTGTGGAGCAAGAGGAACCCTTCTTTATTGCTAGTAGGAATGTAAACTTGTACAACTACTTTGGATATCAATCTTGAGCTTTCTCAAAAAATGAGGAATAGTGCTACCTCAAGATCCAGCTAATCACTCCTGTACATATACCCTAAAGATCCTCCCCATTCAAGAAGGACATTTACTCAACTATGTTCACAGGAGCTTTATTCATAATAGCTAGCATCTGGAAACAACCTAGATGTCCCTCAGCCGAGTAATGGATACAGAAATTGTGGTACATTTACACAACAGAATATTACTCAGTAATTAAAAATAAGTAATTGATGAAATTTGCAGGCAAATGTATGGAACTAGAAAAGATCATCCTGAGTGAGTTAACCCAGAAGCAGAAAGACACACATGGTATATATTCACTTATAAGTGGATATTAGCCATATAATGTAGGATAAGAATACTAAATTCAATAGACCTAAAGAAGCTAAACAACAAGGAAAATCCTAGGGAAGAAGCTGAAACGTCACTCAGAAGGGCAAACAGGATAGACATCGTATGTAGGAAAAGACAGGGAGCAGGACAGGAGCCTTCTACAGGGGGCCTCTGAAACACTCTACCGATCAGGTTGTCAAAGCAGATGCTTTAATTCACAGCCAAATGTTAGGCAGAGTGCAGGGAATCTTATGGAAAAAGAGAAAGATAGAAAGACCTGAAAGGAACAGGAACTCCACAAAAGGACCAAGAAAGCCAAAAAATTTGGACCATGCATGTTGAGTTCTAGCCCATGGGCAACTCAGTCTCCATGTGTTTCCTCGTAAGGGGAGCTGAGGCAGTCACTGGCTTGAACTCAGTTGCCTGATCTTTGATCACCTTCCCCTCGTGAAGAGGCTTTCCTGGGCCACAGAAAAAGAAGATCCAGACAGTCCTGATGAGACCTGATAGGCTAGGGTCAGCTATTAGGAGAAGAGGACTTCCCCAATCAATGAACTAGGGAAGAGATATGGGGTAGAGAGAAGGAGGGAGTATGAGATTGGTAAGGGATGATGTAGGAGGATACAGTTGGGGTATAAAGTGAATAAATGATAATGATAATAATAATAATAAATGAGAAAACTTAGGATAAATATGTTACCTCCTGCATTTCATTTTTATACAAATTTTCCAAATATTATCATCATTAAGCATTTTATAGATATACTATGTCTACCCGAATTTGAATATCTTCAGTTAAACAAATAAATCAGAGGATCTTTCTTTCATCGACCTAGACTATATCCTAGAAACATAATGTCATTGGTCTATGTTCTCTCTCCATCCTTAGTTTATTTCTCGTTAAATCCCAATAGTCCCTCAACTCAGTTATCATCTACCAAGGGAAGATATCCCCCATGTCTGTTACACAATCCGTTCCTAAGCTTTATTTTCATACTTTGAAATAACACTGAGATAACAATTTTCACCAGCCCTCACATTGTCCCCAGTAACCAAGTTGGACGCATATATTTTTTGAGTGTAGTCATGGCTCACCACAAACCTCTCTGCTTTTATATGATTAGCCAGCGTCCCTGTTAATAAGTAGCCAGTGTTACTTCTGAAGCCTTCCAGGACTTTTTATTCCATATCAGCTTAGGGCTTCTCTTGTCCAGAGTTTTCCTCTGATTCACCATAATGCCACTTAATACGTCCTTCTTGAGAATTAACTCTATGTACTTTTCCAAAAATGTGTATGATTTTTAGCTATTTTACTCAATTAAAAATAGATTTTGGGTGTTTTTTTTAAACTAAAATATATCTGAAATAAAAGAGGCACAAGCAGGAGGTACAGATTAATATTGCTTGGTGCTAATCTCTCTTTGCTATTTAAACGTCCTTACACAGACACACTCATGCTTTCACACTTTGTGTGATTGATTATTTAATGCTTTCATTCCTACACTCTGAAGTCATGAGCCAGAGTTCAGGGACCATCATATTTTTCTGTGACTTGTGCTCTCAGTGCTTCCAATAGGTCACATTCATAACAGATAGAAAAATGATAGATTATGCATGTTAATTAGGTGAATTAATGATAGGGAAATGTAGAAACCCTATTGTTTTGTTTCCTCATATTATTATGATGTGCTATTTTAGCTGCTCCTAGTTCTGTAATAAATTATGCACTTTCTGTCTGTACTTCTTACAGGGTCTCCATGAAGCAGTCCAAATATTATATTATCTGTTTTTATATTAAATTCAGTATTCTTCTTGACAAAGGGTATAAATTTATTTCTCCCTAAAAGTAAAATGTAATTGAACAACAATCATTCTACTCTAGTCTGCTAAACAAACATACAAGTAGCATTTTCTGTAGGTTTATATAAACAGCAAAAAAAAAAAAATGAACAATGGCTGTCAACACATTTGGAGGGGCTGTGGAGTCTTTGAGTCTTGCCTAAGTCTTCCACTTAACAGCTAGTTTCTTGCTAGAAGCACTCAATTAACTGAGTGGTGCTATGTATTTGTGTTTCTGGCCCAAGGCATATCTTCTCAAGAATAGCTGGCCATCCTTCTGGCTGAGAGAAGAGCATGTTAAGTTCATACCCCCTGTACAGTACTGTCATTTCTTCCCCAGCTGGTTTAAGAGAACCTCGAGATTCCTTTACAAATTTACAGGAAGAAAACCCCAGGTACACAAATAAATAAAGTGATAGCATACAGAAATGACACATTTTCAGATCTCTTCCAAATGAGCCCTGGGCTAGAACACTGTGTTTAGTTGATAACCAGTGTAGACAGCTGTGTTAGCCACATTCTTCTTAGCTTTCCCTGGTTCAGGCAAATGAGAAATTCTGCATGGCCTCATACATGATGTAATTAAAATAAGTACTCTATGCTGTAAATTCATCTGCACTTTCAATTTCTAAATTCTGAATCAAAGTGGGAAGGATCTCTTCTTTTTGGGGGTCATCTATTTGTACAGGAATCTTAGGGTGGTCACTGAAAGTAAGTGACCACTGAAGACTAGCCTGAAGGAAAGAAGATAGAGGCGTTAATATAATTACTCAGCAGTGTCTTATATATACCAAAGATCTCATTATCAACCCAGCTTCTTCTCTCACATTTCAAAGTCAGCGATCTTTAACGTATATCAGGTTTAACCCATGTATCTCTTGCTGAGATGATTATACAAAAAAAAAAAAAAAAAAGAAAAAAAATGAATTGTTCAGAAATAGAATAGTTCCAGACATACACAGAATCTGTGCATTGCCTATTATTATTACTGAATGCCTCTTTTGGTTCCACTTCCCTAACTCTGTCTTCTCACATAAACCTAAATTTGATCCGTGAAAGTGGAGATGGCTCTAAGTTTACGATGCTGTCAGACCTTCTTCTTTGTGTCTTCCTCCTCCTTCTCTCCCTCCTCCCCTTCCTCCTCTTTTTGAGACAGAGTTTCACTCCATAACCCAGGATGGCCTGGAACTCACTCTATAACCCATTCTGGTTTCAAACACATAAATCCTGCTATCAAGTCTCTCAAGTGCTGGGATGTGAGCGACCACATTCAGCTTCAGGCTTCCTGATATTAGCCTTGCTTTATTGTCCACTCAAGAAATATCAGAAATAGTAATTTGCATAAATGTTAGTGCTGTAGATAAAGACAAATGGAGTTCTGTATCATAGGGAATGGAGTTTCGGTTGTTCAGATTTATTTTAGGTGTGTTTATATAGTGCCAGGGATCAAAACCAGAGAGAGCCTTGTGCATGGTAGGGAGCCATTCAACAAACTGAAGCCGCATCCTCAGCCCTTCTTTTCTTAATAAGAAACCTCATCTATCCACATCCATGTGTTTGCCTCAGGAAGCACTTCCTGGTGTTTTACATTGGCAGAGCTGCCTCAAGAGAGTTAAGACACGGATCACCAAACAACTGAAAGTAAGTTAATGAGAACAACAGGACCCAGGACTTGTTGCCAAATGAAAGTCTCTTGGCTTTTTTTTTTTTTTTTTTTTTTTTTTCTGACATGAAGCAGGGCTGTCACATTTAACAGAGGCAGGCAGAACACCCGCTGCATTTGCATTCATCATTGTTAGAAGAATGCACATTTCATACTGTTGACATGGCGGGTGCTTGTCAATGTGAAATATATACAGCATTGTGAACTAACTCTCCTCCCTCAAAGATTTAATTAAGTTAATTGCATACCATGACTCTCTTTCTATCTGCTTGATTAGTGTCCAGTGAAAAATTAATTGTTGCCCAATCCCTTGGTGATTTATTTTTTTCCCAGGGACAACAGAGTGTACAGTCTCTTTATATTTAGAATCTCTGTGGTGGGAATGTGAGTAAGCATTTTGGAGAAGTAAAAGCAAAGGATTTGTAATGAATGCTTACCCATCTTGATGAATTCCCTCCTGCTCAATGTCACTATACACCTGCCTTATTTGTTAGTGGCTATAATGTATCATTAAGTCCTACATGCCAAAGCATTGGTTTTTGCTTTTCCTTCATTCCAGAGTCAGTATCACATAATAATTAAGTATACCAACTCTGAAATTCAGTTTCCGGCAGTACCTGTAAACTGTGTGAATTAGAGCATTCTATTTAACCTTGTGTGCTTTGTTCTGTAGCTATAAGATGAGAAGGGCAATGTCTGTTTTATAAGGCTGCTGTGAGGATCCTGCTTGAACACATATAAAGTACGTAACAGTTCCTGCAATAGTGTGGAATTTAATAAATGGCAATGTTCACTCTTTTGTGTGTATTTTATAACTCCCAAAGGGAAATCAGTTAACCATATGCTTTGTACTTCTGCATAAGATACAGAAGGAGAAGATGTAGCATGAGGAATTTTATATCAGATACACATCATGTTAAAAAAATAACAGACAATATGTTGATTCTTAGGTGATCTCAGAAAAAAATATATACTCCAGTGTACACATTATCATAGCTTTTGCTCTTATCAAGAATAATACATACTTGATGTCCAAGGTCATATTTTTCAAGTTTTCAAAATTAAAATTAGTTTAAAGGGTTAAAGAATTACCTAGAGCATGTTTACAAAGTGACACTAAGTTTACCATAGAGATATAATGAATACAGACATTTTGACTCTTGGATGACTTCTACTAAGTCACTTCCTGTCTCCAACAAATCTCAGTGACAGCATTTGTAACTTAACTTCAAAAATATAATGGTACCCACCTTTCCAACATTTCTTCACTTGGACTCAAAAGAGAGCAGAATCTCTCATAGTTTTCTGATAGATTAAACTGTTGCTTTATGTTACTAATAATGATTGTTTCTTAATTCCGTGCACACATGTAATGTGCTTTGATCACACCGACTCCCCATTGCCTCATCTCCAGTCCTCCTCTTTTCTCCCCATCACCATTCTCTTGCGATTTCAGGGCTTGTTTGCTTTCTTTCTTGCTTGTCTTTTTGAACCAAGGAGTCTGTTTAGTGCTGCTAGTGCTTGAGTGGGTAGAAGGGTGTAAACTATAGTGTGGATAGCTACAAAAGCTGGATTTCTGTCCCCTAGCAGTGGTTAATTGCCAAGAGAAACTCAGATTCTGTCTTAACAAAACATACAATGGGAAATGACTCTCACTTGAAAAATAAAAATGAGTAACTGACATTCCCATTTAATTTTCCTTTTTAAATTAATTAATTTTTTATTAATTTTATTTTTTTCACTTTGTATCCCAGCTGTAGCCCCCTCTCTTGGCCTCTCCCAATCCTACCCTTCCTCCCTCATCGCCTCCCATGCTCCTCCCCCAGCCCATTGATAGGGGAGGTCCTCCTCATCAGGACTGGCTGCATTGTCTTCCTCTGTGGCCCAGTAAGGCTGCTCCCCCCTCAGGGGGAGGAGATGGATTAGCCAGCCACTGAGTTCATGTCAGAGACAGCCACTTATTAGAGAACCCATTTGGACAATGAGCGGTCATGGACTACATCTGTGTATGTCTTCTAGGTTATCTCCATGCATGGTCCTTGGTTGGAGGATCAGTCTCAGAAAGGAACCCTGGGACCAGATTTCTTGCTTCTGTTGCTCTCCTTGTGGAACTCCTGTACCCTCCAGATCTTTCTATCTCCCCTTCTTTCATATGATTCCCTGCACTCTGCCCAAAGTTTGGCTATGTGTCTCAGCATAGGCTTTAATACCCTGTTGCGTAGAGTCTTTCAGGGGCCCTGTGTGGTACACTCCTGTACTGTTCCCTGTTTTCTCCCATTTCTGATTTTAAAACTCATTATCACCTTTTCAATATTGGACCTCAGTGGGAGCAATTGAATCTTAAAGAACTTTCCAAATTTAGCTGATTGATAACTTGATAAAGAAATAATCCACCAAATCTGGTCACTGTCAAATGGTGTTGGCCTAGATACAGGTCAAGAATGAACATGTATGATGAGGTTTCTTGATTGAATATTCATTTCCCTTAGGCCTTCTCCAAAACTGACATTGTACACTGTTGGATATAGCTGAATCTTAACTCATACCATGAGCTGAGAATTTAAACATTAACTGTTCCACCAAGAAGCCGTTCCTGCCTTACTATAGTATAACTATAAATGGATACTATTCACTCTCTTTATACCTCATTGTATAACATCTGCTTAAATCAAGGAAGGGATAACACCAGCCATCTACTAGAGAAGTCTCTTTGCCTTGTTTTGTTTTAAATAAAACTTTTACAGATAGAAGTACATTCTCTACTTAACTAGCCATATATAAATTATCAAATGCTTAAAAATAAACATGCAACAACTCCCCAATACAGCAAGGGAATAGTCTGAACAGCAAACTGGTTGTTTAAATAACTGTCACAAATGGTTTATTCTTCTACTGAGAAACAAATTATCCCATAGATTCAGACTCTTGCCAAGTTTCACACTGTTGGTATGAATCATAGCAGTCTGGGACTACAGCCCTTGTTGTCCCAACTTTTCAAAACATTACCTTATCAAGCTAACTTACTTAATTAGTTTTGAGCAAAGTAGGAGGAAGAGTGGGTCTACGCTACAGGTCCATAACCAGCAACAAAATTAAGTCACTATTAGGTGTTTTTAGGTATTAGGTATTTTTAGGTATTTTTCATCGAAGAACAAGCAGCATTTACATCAAAATTCAAAGGATGACAAATGTGTGTGTATGTGTGTGTCTTAACCTTATGTAACTTAGAAATGGTGATCTCATGATAAGTAGAACAATCAACAAGTTCATCTGAAGTGTGCCAGCTGCTCTACCTGTCATTGTTGCCCTATTTGGAAACTCCATACAATTATTGAATCTTATAGCCATTTTATCTATGCTCTCTCCTCTTATGTTTCAACCTTTCCACTAGCACTAAGCTTCCACTTCTTCTTTTCCAAAAAAAAAAAAAAAGCTTTTCAATTTTTAGTTTCCTATTGACAATAGCTCTCAACACACGATCACTGATCTAGAAGTATTCATTGAATGAAAACATAAACATTTTATCAGCACAACTGTCCTGGACCATGCATAAGCACACTTAAATTTTTTTTTCATTTTCCATGCATCTGTGAAGTAGGAACCAGATTAATTTTGGAAGAAAGAAGACTGAATTTCAGAAGGTTTTCTTTTTCTTCTCTTGTATCGTATTTCTCTTCCCATCAACCTACCCTCTAAAAAGAAAAAGAAAAGAAAAAGAATAGAAAACAAAGTAACAAAGAAAGAAAAAAGAAAGCTAATAAATGAACACTGTCTCCACTACCAAAGAAACAGTTTTTTTTTTTATTTTATTTTATTAATTACACTTTATTAACTTTGTATCACCCCATAAGCCCCTCCCTCCTGCCCTTCCGGCCCCACCCTCCCTCCCCCTTCTTCATGCATGCCCCTCCCCAAGTCCACTGTTAGGGAAGGTCCTCCTTTCCTTCCTTCTGATCTTAGTCTATCAAATCTCATCAGGAGTGGCTGCATTGTCATCTTCTGTGGCCTGGTAAGGCTGCTCCCCCCTCAGGGGGAGGTGATCAAAGAGCAGGCCAATCAGATTATGTCAGAGGCAGTCCCTCTTGCCATTACTATGTAACCCACTTGGACACTAAACTGCCATAGGCTACATCTGTTCAGGGGTTCTAGGATAAATTGTGGTACATCTACACAATGGAATATTACTCAGCAATGAAAAATAAGGAGATCATAAAATTTGCAGGTAAATGGTAGGACCTGGAAAAGATCATCCTGAGTGAGCTGTCCCAGAAGCAGAAAGACACAGGCACACACAGTATATACTCACTCATATAGACATATAATATAGGATAAACCTACTAAAATCTGTACACCTAAAGAAACTAATCAAGAAAGAGGACCCTGACAAGAATGGTCAATCCCCATTCCGAAAGGCAAAGAGGATGGACATCAGAAGA
The DNA here is from genome assembly GCF_907164565.1 of Psammomys obesus. Taxonomy (NCBI): domain Eukaryota; kingdom Metazoa; phylum Chordata; class Mammalia; order Rodentia; family Muridae; genus Psammomys; species Psammomys obesus. The sequence continues at coordinate 18,117,570 of NW_026596069.1, forward strand.
AGAAGAAAACAGGAAATAAGCTAGGAACCTGCCACAGAGGGCCTCTGAAAGGCTCTGCCCTTCAGACTATCAAAGCAGACGCTGAGACTTATGGCCAACTGTTTGGGCAGAGTGCATGGGATCTTATGTAAGAAGTGGGAAGTAGTAAGATCTGGAGAAGACAGAAACCCCACAAGGAGAGCAACAGAACCAGAAAATTTGAACACAGGGAACTTCCCAGAGACTCATACTCCAACTAAGTACCATGTATGGAGATAACCAATGAAACTTTTAAAGTGCTTCTTTCCGGTCTTTGGGAATCAACAGTCCCTCCCGAGCTTAGAAGGTAACAGTGTTCCAAACCAACGATTAATTATACCAATTAATATATACCAACAATTAATAACACAAAAAGCCATGAATTTGAAAGATAGTTAAGAGGTGTGCATAGAAAGTATGAAAGAGAAAGGGGAAATTATGTAATTATATTAAAATCTCAAAAAAAAAACAAAACAAAAGAAAAAAACTATTTTAAAGTCACAGGGAAACTAAACTCTGTAATCTCAAAGATCCAAACAGACAGTTACTTGAACACCCACCCTACCCCATGTTCCACTCTGACTAGAACCTTGACTCCTTGGAGTTTCCTGACATTGCAGCAAATGCTTTTAGTTATATTTCCCTCAGGCCTCCTTGATTTATTTTTCAATGTTTACCTTGAACATAAGAGAAAGAAATTTATGCATCAAAACTGGTTAGAGATTTGCTACAAATAAGAAATATGTCTACCCTGAATTTAACTAATGCATAATGTGTAGATGCATTGAACATTGTATTTGATGTCATTAATTGGTACAGTATTCATGTTTTGTTTAATAGCTAAAAACATAAATAAATAAACCAAACTTATCATGAAAATTCATTAGATTTAAAAATTATTACTAACATTTTCTGAGCCACTTGTTTAAGAATGTAGTATCAGAACACAGACTTGGTTCATGTCTCCTTTCACAGACACTGTAAGGCACATCATTAAGACACTGACTATGGGTCCTCAGTTAACTAAGTCTTCAATGTCATGCTTTCGTGTGGGAATACAGTTAACATCAGAGAGGATATTGGTGTAACACATGCTCCTCTCTAACCCCTTCATTTGCTTTCTGCTTGAAAATAAGATCCTGTCTGCTGGTTCTTGATCTGAACCGCCACCCATCTTCAGAGACCTATAAGCAGATCCCCACTTCTGCCACATGGACTCTGACCTCTCTTTTCAGAGACTCAGCCATGCTGTCTGTCTCTGCTACTAAGTCCTGAACTTGCCTTGGAACTCTCTGCCATGTATTTGGATTTCTGTCTATCTGTTCATGGTGTTAACAATTCTTCTAAGAAGCTCCTTAATCCCAAAGGATCCATAGTGATGTCCTCTTGAATATCCAGTCTCGTCTGTCAGTTTGAAATAATTTTCTCTACTTCATGAAGACATTTATTCATATATGTCATGTCTTTGGATTTTCTTTACTTATATATACTTTTTTATGATTGAGAATTTGTGCCATGCTCTGGTGATATTCTTTTGATGTGTAAAGATATCAATAGAAATAGAAAAGCACCAATATCTAATGTTTGTTTGACTTTTTACATGCCCAGCACTATGTTCTTTAATTGAATGAATACTCTTTTATGGTACCAATATTCTACAAGTTTCTGAGTTAAGGTTTTATTTCTGTGAAGAGACACCTTGACCATGGCAATTCTTATCAAAGAAAGCATTTAACTGGGGCTGGCTTACATTTTCAGAGTCCTAGTCCATTATCATCATGGAGGGAAGCATGAGAGTGTGCAGACAGACATCATGCTGGATGAGATGAGAATTCTACATCTTGACCTGCAGGCAGCAGAAGGAGACTTTATGTTACAATGGGCTCAGCTTAAACATATACAACTTCAAAGACCACCCCTACAGTGACACACTTCCTCCAACAAGGCCACACCTACTTCAACAAGGACACACCTCCTTATAGTGCCACTCCTTATGGGCCAAGCATTCAAACATATGAGTCTATTGGGGCTAATCCTATTTAAAGCACTACACCAAGAGAGATAGCATTAACTCCTCCTTTTGAAGAAAAACTCAAACACAGAAAACAGCATTGCCAAATACACTGCTACTGTGCAATTCTGGTCTTTTTGTGACCTTCCAGGGGTGAAAATGATGACAATGAAGAAGAAGAAAGGAAAGGAGGAAGAGAAGGAAGAGGAGGTGAAGGAGAAGAAAATGGAGATTGAGAAGAAGAATGGGAAAGAAAAGAGAAGATAGGAAATGAGATGAGAAGAGAGGAAAGAAGAGATGAGAGCAGAGGAGGGGAAGGAGAGGAGAGGAGAAGAGAGGAGGACAGAGGAAGAGAGGAGGGGAGGGGAGAGGAGAGGAAGAAAAGGAGGAGAAGTAAGAACAGTAGTCGTTGCAGTAGTAGCAGTTGAGGGGCAGAGAGATGGACTCAGCAGTTATAAGCACTTGATGCTCTTACAAATGACCCAGGTTTGATTCCCAGAACAAACACAACATAGAAAGAGATCACTAGAAGACAGAAAGAGATCACTAGAAATTGATGTCCAAAGCCTTGGCTTCTTCATCTGTACAGTGAATATTTCCAGTAGTTCCTTTCCTTGTTAAATCAGTATCCTTCTCACCCTGATCATTCCACCTTTATAAAAAGAACTGAACCTTTCATAACAAGCATGTAGACTTACAAATCTGGGCCACCAGACTTGTCTTTTCAGCATGCTGTTCTGAAAAGTTCTATTAAAAGTTTGCTTTACCCTTTACAATTTAAACTCTAGACTAACATAATTTTATTCAAGGCTTTCTCAAATCACCCAGGGCTAAATTACTCCTCCCTCTGAAGTTTCTATGTTGTAATCTAGCTGTGGAACACTGCTATTCACTAATATCCATGATTATTTCCTGGAAATTATAAATATCTTAAAAATATTGCTGAATATGCTCAGTTATCTTCTGAATATACTCTGAATATAACTGAATGTACTTAATCATTATATCATAATACTCAGTTATAATTCCTGTATAGTACCATGAAAATTTGCAAATATTTGTATGCAGAATAATTCATTCATTGAATAGATAAGATTATCCAGAAATAGAATTTGGCTGACTGAACTTTATATTTGAACATATAAAAATTGATACTTGATACTAATCAAAAGCAAATCATTTGCCTAAGCCACACAACTGATTTCTCTAGAATCTTCCAGGTAAAGGTCTCTATTTGTTAGTTGAATGAGTGAAAATGGTTTCTCTGGAAGTGGGCTGGCCACAGTTCCCCAATTATGAAAAATCATTATGTCTTACTTATTTTTTGTCATCACGATGTAATGCACTCATAATTTCATTTCCTATATGTAAGATAAAAATGAAAGTATTTCATTTGAAAGGGGATAGAGGACTGTGTCCTAATCTATGGGGAAGATGACAAAAATAATTTCTAGGTATTCTGTAAAAGTATCTCAGGAAAATCCTTGCTTCCCTCCCCTTCTGCTGCAGCAAGGAAGCATGCATCCTTTAATGCTATAGTCTCACATAGAGAAACTCCATTCATCCTATATTACATGTGATATGACGCAGAAACTGTCGTGCAACTGTAGTCCTAGCTCTCAGAATCCCAAGGCAGAAACGCAAGAATTCTGAAGCCAGCCAGGACAACGCAGTTGCCTCTGTTTCATTTCAAACAACAAAAAAATAAAAACAAAAATAAGTGAGAAGCAAATATTGGGGATGGGAAATCTATATTGCAGGAAAGCTCAGCCTAATCTGTTCATTTGATAACCTGCTGGTTATTATATCATAAATTTAGTTATAAAATTAATTATTTAGTTACAAAGTACCTGTTACACAAAGCTAATATAACCTAAGGTTTTGCAATAGGTGCTGGGTCTCTATGTAGTACACTTCTTTGCTTAACTTTAGAGAGGTAATTCTGAAGAATCCTGTGAGACAGCCCAGACATGTTGCTCCAGGAAACCTTGTTGACTTTTTGGATCATATGGCCCTCTTCTTGTTCCCGTTGCATCATAGGCTTCACATTATCTAAACAAATATAATAGCTCATGCAAATAATCCCATTCATTTACCCTTATTCCCTCAGCTTTCTAACTTCAAGCACTTTACAATGGACCTGTATATTTTTAATTGTTTTTTTTCTTCTTTCAATTGCTAGTGCACAGTTGTCCCATAAAGGCCAACAAGACTGTTTCATTGTCTTTCTTTCTTTCTTTTCTTTCTTTCTTTCTTTCTTTCTTTCTTTCTTTCTTTCTTTCTTT
>NW_026596069.1:18121893-18123571 GCF_907164565.1 Psammomys obesus
CTTTCTTTCTTTCTTTCTTTCTTTCTTTCTTTCTTTCTTTCTTTCTTGTGTCCTGGAGAAGAAGAGCAAAGCTATACCTATCACAGAGAATTTCTTTTGAGCAGCAGTAGAAGGAACAACTGTTTTTCCTCCATCAGTGTGTTTATGAGCATCCATTCCACATCTCCCAGTGCAGGAAGGGGGAGGGTGACTAATCTTCCTGACTAAGTCTCCACGTCTTACATCAGTGTCTTAGTATGTGTAAGTCATGTCTGTTGGGGAATAGATAGATACTGTAGAAGTACCTTACAAACACTGCCAACAGCCACAAGGGAAAAAAGGGAAATTTACAGTGTAGGACTCCAGTTCCTGCTCGATTCTGGGATAGACATAGAAGCGTTTAAACATGATAAATACACTGCCATTCAGGGTTTGCTGTTATTTGGCTTATACTCAACTTTTAAAGACAATACCAGTCATGCATAAGATGTACTGAATGCCAAAAATTATAGTAAGATGAATTTAGATTTGAGAGGAAAAACTGTCTGCCTTTGTTAAGAGGAATAGCTGTTTTGGCTCTCATTTTTCCTCACCCAAGAAATTAAAGCAGAGCCCTCTCAACTTCCAAATTCTCTGATTTTATGAATGTATAGCCAGATACACTTGTTCTGGATGAAAAACATACCATTTTACAACTAATTTAGAAAACCACCATGGTTAAAATTTTTATGATGTTGATAACTGGGCAGGTCACAAACTGTTTCCCAGAATTATGCAAAGCACTTTTTAAAAGCCATGTCATGATTTTCACGTGGTTTTGAAAGAAGGAAAGATTAAGAAACTACATGATTCAGTGTCTTCTATAACAACTGTTCAAAACCATGTGTGTAGATAAATATAAGATCAGAAACAGTTTGCACTCACGTTTCCATTGAATATTGAGCACGCCTATGTTTGCTATGAAAAGAAATATCAAATCTAATATTCAACAAGCAGACACCATGTTTTGGAAACAGAATCAAAAATAGCAACAGTCATCCATACCTGTAGGATTTCCAAAGTTGATTATTAACACAAAACAAACAAACAAACATGATTGAATAGTTCTGTGAAAATAGCTCTGTCAGTAAGGAGCCTGCATGGCAAGAATGAGAACATGAGTTGGAAACTCAGAACACCTATGACAAAATTAGGCACAGTGGAGAAATTTATAGTCCTAGATGGGGTGAAAGAGATAGGTACACCTGGGGATTACTGGCCAACCAGCCTAGTTTTCTTGACAAAGTTCCAGGACAGTTAAGGACCTTGTCTCATTAGACAAGTGAGCAGCATTTGAGAAAGTTCCTTAACTTTCATGCACATGAATGAATACACACACAAACACACATACACACACACACACACACACACACACACACACACCATACCACTGAAGGTGAGAAAGTATATATCAAACAAAAAAACTTGAAAGAGGCCTGGAGAGACAGTTCATAGGTCAGGAACACCGTCTGCTCTTGTAGAGGACCCAAGTTCACAACCAGACACCCACATGGTGGTTCACAACTGTCCCAGGAAATCTGATGTCCTCTTCTGGCCTTCATGTGCACTGCATGCATTCAGGACAAGGACATACATGTAGGCAGAATAGCCAGACACACACACACACACACACACACACACACACACACACACACACACA
>NW_026596069.1:18123581-18286580 GCF_907164565.1 Psammomys obesus
ACACACACACACACACACACACACACACACACACACACACACACACAAGGTTAAAAATAAATGTTTATTTCCTGTTTAGCTTCTGTGTCAATTATCTGTCCTTTGGCGAGAATAGGGTGTTGAAGTCTCTCACTACTAAAGTGTTGGGATCGATGTGTGATTTAAATTTTAATCATGTTTCTTTGACAAATGCAGAAGCCTTTGTGTTTGGTGCACAGATATTAAGGATTATGATGTTCTCCTGGTGGATTTTTCCTTTGATGAGAATGAAGTTCCCTCTCCATCCCTTTTGATTAATTTTGGTTGAATGTTTCTTTTATTAGATATTAGGATGGCTACTCTAGCTTGCTTCATAGGTTGCTTGGAAAATCATTTTCCATCCCTTTACTTTGAGGTAGTGTTTATCTTTGTTGCAGAGTGTGTTTCTTGAATGCAGCAGAATGTCAGATACTGTTTCCACAACCATTCTGTTAGTCTGTGTCTTCTTATTGGAGCGTTGAGACCATTGATGTTAATAGATATTAGTAAGCAATGATTGTTAGTCCCATTTATTGTGGAGTTGGTGGTGATTGTGTGTTTGTGTGCTTGTTTTCTTTGGCTTTTTTGTTGTGCTGGTGTTTTTATCCTGTGTTTTCTTGGGTGTGGTTGATCTTGTTGCTTTGGAATTTTCCTTATAATATCTTCTGTAGGGCTGGAATGCTGCATATATAGTTTAAATTTAGTTATGTTTTGGAATATTTTGTTTTCTCCATGTATGTTGATTGAAGTTTTGCTGTAAATAGCAAGGAGGACCCTAGAAAAGAGGCTGAAACCTCATTCAGAAGGACAAGCAGGATAGATATCAGAAGTAGGAGAAAACAGGGAAAAGGATAGGAGCCTATCACAGAATACCTCTGAAAGACTCTTCCCAACAGGGTATCAAAGGGTATCAAAGAGGATGCCAAGAACCATAGTAACTTTGAGCAGAATGCAGGAAACCTTATGGAAGAAGGGGGAGATAGAAAGACCTGGAGATGGACAGGAGTTACACAGAGACAAACAAAGCCTAAAATCCTGGACCCAGGCAGTCCTGCAGAGATTGATACTTCAACCAAGTACCATGCATGGAGAGGAACTAGACTCTTTACTCAGATGAATCACATAAGCTGCTCAATTTCCAAGTGGGTTCCCTAGTAAGAGGATACAGGTCTGTCTCTGACATGAACTCAGACATGCTGGCTCTTTGATCACCTTTCCCTTGGTTGTGCAGCATTGCCAGATCACAGAGGAAGACTATGCAGCCCGTTCTGATGAGTTCTGACAGTCTAGGATCAGACAGAAGGGGAGGAGGTCCTCCTCTATCAGTAGACTAGGGGAGGGCTATAGGGGGAAAAGAGAGAGAAAAAGGAGGAGATGATGGGGGAGGGGCTACAGCGAGGATACAAAGTTAATAAATTGTAATAAATAATAATAAATTAAAAATTTAATGTTTAAAGACCTGGAAGATCATGGAAGTACTAATTATTACTGTGTCAACTGGGTAATAGTGAAATTGGAGGAAAAAAACTGGCTCAGAAATAATGTACTTGAAAAGTATTCCAGACCCGTGGGCAGTATACTAAAACAAGCATCAACACAGTGAAATGCAAGTACTCGACATAGATACAGCAATGAAAGAATGAAGAAATTTGCTTACTCTAAGAAATGAAAAGTGATATGAGGAGGAGGGAGCTTGCTGGCTAGTCTCACTGTCAATATTTAAAGTCTCTTCAAAGTCACAAGGGAATAAGGGGTTCCACATTGGCCAGAAGCCAAACAGTTTGATCAACCTTAAAAATGTTAACAGTTCCTGCTCTCAGATTGTTTAAGAAAACACTCCTGTGATGGAGTATATTGTTGGTGATATATCCCTCCCTGAGTAGGCCTTAGGATTGACTATTATGGGTTGGGTATGCTGAAGTTTCTGCAATTTCAGGGCAACTGTTAATTGTTCCCCAGAGACTGGCCTTGTGTCTGGAATTTTACTGATTTCCAACAAAGGTTTATATTAAATTTCCCAGCTAAGACTGCTATAAGGATGATTTATACCAACATCTGTCAGAACTTTCCATGTGACAGAGCGATTTAACTTACAAAATAGTTCTACTATCTCAATTCTGATAGTCCATTTCCTGAAGGTCTTTGTCACAATGTTTTAATTTAATGTTAACAAGGAAAATCCATATTGTCTTTTTCTCTAGGCAACTTGTAGATTTCTTTCTACTTTCTCTAGACACTTAAAAGATAACTGAAGACAAACGAAATGTTTTTCCCTCACTAAAATCACCACTCCAGAAAGCAGCTCTATTAAGGCACCTCCTTTCTTCCTGTGTCTAAATTATTCTTCCATTCCTTCATTTATTTTATATCTATTTTCTTGTTAACAATATCAAGTAGAAGCCTGCCTATTGAGAAAACTTGTGAGCAAGATCCTTCAGAGATGTATTTCAGGACTAACAATGACCATTCAAACAAATTAATAAGGCAATTCCATATGATGGTAAATGCAGGAAGGAGAAGGAAGGACGAGGGCTGTGAGAGAGATAAGAGAATTGGCTAAATTAAATAGAATGTTTAAATGTGACTATCAATGAATTAATCTGACTTTTTATAAAGAAGCCTTTAGCACCTCTCAGATAGTGGATGAAAAAGGTCAAAATTTAGTTTATTAGCCAATCACTGACGCTCTGCACACACACTCTGACCTCAGCAGCAGGCATGGTGCCACCCAAACAGATGGCCTTCGATGGTACTGGCCAACAGATTATGTTGTCTATCAATCAGCTTTCGTTATCTCTGTTCACCTGTGAGCTTTGGAAGCTCTATTCATTTTACAGCCTGGTATCTGGTATCTGTTGGTAAATCAGGGGCTGAGATATGACAGCAATAACGAGCATATATTTGAAAGAAACTTTTAGATGCTATAAAATGAGTTAGTCTACCAAGAGCATTTGGGGGCAAAAGGGAGATTAGAATGTCCTGTACAGTTCACGCATACTATGTTCGCACATAGTGTGTTTCATGTGGCACTTAGTATCAATTTAATATTTATTGCTTCTCGGCCTTTTGTTTAAAAGGGTTCAATTTTGTTCCACTGAAAGAGGCATAGAGAACTAATGTGAATAAGATCAACAACACCAATAGGATGATGAGAGTTCAAAATTGGGGTTCTTTTCAGGATTTTGACATTTTATCTTGTTTATAGTTTTTATTATGTATTTCAGTTACTAAATATTAATAATTATGCTTGATATAAAATCAAAGATATATCCTTTGAAATGTTTGTAGTGAGGATATGTTGTATGTTCAATCTAATGTGTGTTAACAAATTCTGCCTTTACTACTTTTTCTACATTTAAATGTTAAATGTAGAAAATTCTGAGTCCCCTGAGGCTGACATTATTAACTCACAAAATTCATTTTTACGTTTACTTTTTATCCAACTACAGACAATAAAAAAGCTTTTTATTTATTTTTTATAATTTTTACTTTTTTATATTAATCACAGGTTATTTACTTTGTATCCCAGCTGTATCCTGCTCCTTCATCCCCTCCCAATCCCACCCTCCCTCCCTCATCTCCTCTCTGTCCCTTTCCAAGTCCACTAATAGGAGAGGTCCTTCTCCCCTTCCATCTGAACCTAGTTTATCAGGTATCTTCAGGACTGTCTGCCATGTCCTCCTCTGTAGCCTAGCAGGGCTGCTCCTCCTTTGGGGGAGGGGAGGTCAGAGAGCCAGCCATTGAGTTCATGTCAGAAATAGTCCCTGTTCCCCTTACTAGGGTACCCACTTGAGTACTGAGTTACCATGGGCTACATCTAGAGGTTCTAGGTTATATCCATACATGGTCCTTGGTTGGAGAAACAGTCTCCTAGAAGACCCCTGTGCCCAAATATATTTGGTCCTTGTGTAGCTCCTGTCTTCTCCAGATCATACTAACTCCCCCTTCTTTCATATGATTCCCTGCACCAACCACTTTGGAAATAAATCTGGTGCTTTCTCAGACAATTAAGAATACTGCTTCCTCAAGATCCAGCTATACCAGTCCTAGGCATATATCCAAAAGATGCTCAAATACACAACAAACATTTGTTCAACCATGTTGGTAGCAGCTTTATTCATAATATCCAGAACCTGGAAACAACCCAAATGTCCATCAATGGAGGAATGGGTACAGAAATTGTGGTACTATTACACAGTGGAATACTACTCAGCAATTAAAAACAAGGAAATCATGAAATTTGCAGGCAAATGGTGGGATATAGAAAAGATCATCCTGAGTGGGATATCCTAGAAGGAGAAAGACACACACAGTATATAGTCACTTATAAGTGGGTACTAGACCTATAAGATAGGATAAAAATACTAAAATCTGTACACCTAAAGAAGCTAAACAAGAAAGAGGACCTGGGGTAAGATGATCAATCCTCACTTAGAAAGACAAATAGAATGGACATTGAAAGTAGGAGGGGGGGGCCAAGATGGCGGCGCTGGGAGAACACTGTGTCTGAGAAGCGGGACAACACACTCCGTGCAGCAACCAGGAGACTGAACTCTGGGCCCTAAAACAACAGCTATTGTGTTTCCCAGGTGAGGGGAGGCTCCCACAGCGTGGGAATCAGTTGGGTCCACTCTTGGCTGCCCAGCCAGAACCCGGAAGAAAACCCGGCTAACACAGGCTTTGGGTCTCCAGGCTGATGCCGCAAGCATGTGTGTCCCAATCACTTTACCAGGCTGATTGGTGGGCACAACGGTGCCAGAGACTGGGAGTGCCAGTCGCAAAAATCCCCACGGGGAAGGAAAGTTGCTAGACTGATCACGGGTCACCCAGTCTTTCCCTGGAAGGTCTCACTGACCATGGGTACCCTCCACCATCACAACTGAGCTCCCGCCATGCACAGAGAGCAGCTGCGTGCCCAGCTCAAAATCCCTACTCCCTCTTGGGAGGAGGCGGGAGGCAGCCAGCAGAATCTGCCACAGACCACATTGTCTGTACCCCAACCGGAGATCAGGGCTGAGAAAACCCAATCCTTTCCGGCATTCCCCCAAACACTGCCATAACTCTGCCGCAGGGGAGCAGAAGGATAAAAAGGCTCACAGCAGCTTCACAGTGCCGGGACCCCAGTGCTACCCGTTGCTCCTAGCAAACAAACTACAGCTCGGGATCTGGGGATCTGGGGATCTGGGGATCTGGGACTGTGGTCATTCTACACTTCCTGAGATTCTCCTGGGTCCAGCGCAATAAGGTCTAGCAGCAAGTTCTATCACCAGCGCCTCCCCACCGACCCATGGCAGAAAAACCCCAGGCTCAAGATTGGACTGAGAAGCCCCAACCCCTTCTGGCACTCCCCTGAGAGCACCTCCATAAGCTTGCCCTAGCAGAGGGGAAGGTCAGAGGGGAAGGACAGAGAGGCAGCCTGCCAAGGACACAGCACCCCCTCTCCAGCTCACCCAGCGGCCCCTAGCAGAGAAACCCAAGCTCTGGATCTGAGGACGCTCAACCCTACCCGGTACTCTCTCGAGATCAGCAAACATAGGTTCTACCACCAGGCAGCTTCTGGCAGAGAGATCTGGGCCCAGGATCTGGGATTGAGAACACTCAACCTAACTCTTTCCCGTAACACCCAAGGACCAGTCAACATAACCCCTCCTGGCAGAGGGAAAGGACAAAGAGGCAGCACACAGGAAAGGTGGACACCGAGTCCTGCAGCCACACTGTCACAGAGCTGACTGTTAGCCTACCCATGCACTTCCGCATCAGGACCAAATCAGAGAGTAGTGAGCAAGGGGAACCCCTGTGCATTCCAACTGGTCCTGCAAGAGAGTGCGTGAGCATTCTAGGGAGAGATTGCCCCAGACCCAGGGCCTCTCCACAGAAGCAACCAGACGAGATCCTTGCTACCCACACCCCTAGTGTGGGCATCATAGGGATTCTTGGGATAGTGATCCCAACGTTGAAGCCTCTGCCTTGCGGGTCCACCAGTGTAATCCAGGCAAACAATCTCTGGATCTCAGAAAGAACTGAGTAATAGTGGCTTGCAGGCCACTGCAATAGTCAGAGAATCCGTGCATGTACACTGCACCCGCTAAAAGTGCACGCGAATAGCACCAGTGTCACATTCCTTACTTAGGCAAAACTGAAACCACAGTGCACACTCCCAAACCAGTGAACCTCTCTCATCTTCCTGAAAAAACAGTCCAGAAAACAGAGAGGGTCATAGCACAAACTACAATCTCGAGGAACAAACAGTGAGGATTATAAATAACCAGATGGCTAGAGGCAAAGGTAAGAACACTCCCAACAAAAATCAGGACACAATGACCTCACCAGCAACCCCACAAAACAATGGACACTTCAATTCACTAGATACACAAGAAAACGACCTCAAAACTATGTTTCTCCAGCTATTAGAGGCACATAGAGATGAAATGAACAAAGCCCTCAGAGAAATAGCCAAAGAAATCGAGACTAACCAAGAGGAAACAAATCGTGCTCTCAGAGAGATGACCACGAAAATTGAGGCAAACAGAGAAGAAATGCACAAAGCTCTCAAAGAAATGTCCACACAAATGAAGGCAAATAAAGAAGAAATAAACAAAGCTCTCATAGAAATACAGGCAATTATACCCAAAGAAGTAGAGGCACAATTAGTGATACACAGAGAGGAAACGGACAAAAAAAAAATAGAAGCTATCATTGAAAAGCAGGAGTCCACATTCAAACAGATGAAGGAAATGGTGCAAGACATGAAAACAGAATTAGAATCAATAAAGAAAAGACAAATAGAGAAAAACCAGGAGCTGGAGAACATAGAGAAAAGATCAGGGACTACAAAGGTAAGCATCACCAACAGAATACAAGAGATGGAAGAAAGAATCTCAGGAGACGAAGATACACTTGCGGAAATTGACACATCTCTCAAAGAAAACATAAAATCAGAAAAGTTCCAAACACAAAACATTCAAGAAATCAAGGACACCATGAAAAGACAAAACCTAAGAATAACAGGAGTAGAAGAAAAAGAAGACATCAGGCTCCAAGGTCCGGAAAATATTTTCAAGAAACTTATAGAAGAAAACTTTCCCAACTTAATGAAGGAGATGGCCATAAACACACAAGAGGCCTACAGAACACCAAGTAGACTAGACCAGAAAAGAAATACTTCATGTCACATCATAGTCAAAACACTAAACCTACAGAACAAAGAAAAAATTCTAAAAGCATCAAGGGAAAAAGGCCAAGTAACATATGAAGGTAGACATATCAGAATCACACCAGATATCTCAACAGAAACAATGAAAGCCAGAAGGACATGGACAGAAATCATACAGTCCTTCAGGGACCACAGATTCCAACCCAGACTACTATACCCAGCAAAACTTTCAATCAACATAGACGGAGAATTCAAAATATTCCAAGACAAAACCAAATTTAAACAATATCTACATAGTAACCCGGCTCTACAGAAGTTACTAGAAGGGAAACTCCAAACCAAAGAAAACTACTACATCTAAGGAAACAGAGGAAATAGATAACTACAAACTACACAACAAAAAAACCAAAAGAATACAAGCAATGAAACTCAGTGACACCACCAACCCCACATCTAAAGTAAGTAACAATTGTTGGTCACTAGTTTCTATCAACATCAATAGACTCAACTCACCAAAAAAAAGACACAGACTAACAGAATGGTTGTGGAAACAGGATCCATCATTCTGTTGCATCCAAGAAACACACCTATGCAACAAAGATAAACACTACCTCAGAGTAAAGGGCTGGAAAAATGTCTTTCAAGCAAATGGTTCCAGAAAACAAGCGGGAGTAGCCATCCTAATATCTAATAAAATAGGCTTTCAACCCAAGTTAATCAAAAAATATAAGGAGGGTCACTATATTCTCATCAAAGGAAAAATCCACCAAGAGGACATCACAATTTTGAATATCTATGCCCCAAATACAAGGGCACCTACATTCGTAAATGAAACAATATTAAAGCTTAAGTCACACATTGATCCTAATACCCTAATAGTGGGACAGATCTCACCAAGGGACAGATCAACTAGACAGTAAACAAATAGGGAAATAAAAACACTTACAGAGACCCTAAATAAAATGGACCTAATAGACATCTACAAATCTTCTCATCCAAACTCAAAAGAGTGTACCTTCTTTTCAGCACCGCATGGAACCTTCTCCAAAAGACCATATAGTTGGTTATAAAGCAAGCCGCAACAGATACAAAAAGATTGAAATAATACCTTGTATTCTATCTGACCACCATGGATTAAAGCTGGACCTCAACAACAACAGAAATAACATACAGCCGACACACACATGGAAACTGAACAACTTACTACTCAATGACAGCTGTGTCAAGAAAGAAAATAAAGACTTCCTAGAATTCAATGAAAATGAAGGCACAACATACCCAAATTTATGGGACACATTGAAAGCAGTGCTCAGGGGAAAATTTATAGCACTAAGTGCCTGCAAGAAGAAATTCGTAACATCACATACAAACAACTTAATGGCCCACCTGAAAACCCTAGAAAAAAAAGAAGCATATATACCCAAGAGGAGCAGACGGCAGGAAATAATCAAACTCAGGGCTGAAATCAATCAATTAGAAACAGATAAAACTATTCAAAGAATCAATGAAACAGAAAGCTGGTTCTTTGAGAAAATCAACAAGATAGACAAACCCATAGCCAAACTAATTAAAAAGCAGAGAGAATCTATCCAAATCAACAAAATCAGAGATGAAACGGGTGACATAACTACAGACACTGAGGAAATTCAAACAATCATTAGGTCATACTACAAAAGCCTATATGCCACAAAATTTGAAAACCTAAATGAAATGGACAATTTTCTTGATAGATTCCATCTTCCAACATTAAGTCAAGATCAGGTAGAAAGATTAAATAGCCCTATATCCCCCTAGGAAATTGAAGCAGTCATTCACAGTCTCCCCTTCAAAAAAAACCCTGGGGCAGATGGTTTCAGCGCCGAATTCTACCAGACCTTCAAAGAAATGCTAACCGCAATTCTCCTCAAACTATTCCACAAAATAGAAACTGAAGGAACACTACCAAACTCATTCTATGAAGCGACAGTTACCCTGATACCTAAACCACACAAAGACCCAACCAAAAAAGAGAACTTCAGACCTATCTCTCTAATGAACATTGACGCAAAAATACTCAATAAAATACTTGCAAACCTTATCAAAGAACACATCAAAGATATCATCCACCACGACCAAGTAGGCTTCATCCCAGGCATGCAAGGGTGGTTCAACATACGGAAATCCATCAATTTAATCCACCACATAAAAAAACTGAAGGAGAAAACCACATGATCATCTCCTTAGATGATTAAAAAGCATTTGACAAAGTCCAACACCCATTCATGTTTAAAGTATTGGAGAGATCAGGAATACAAGGCACATATCTAAACATAGTAAAGGCAATATACAGCAAGCCTATAGCCAACATCAAACTCAATGGAGAGAAACTTAAATCAATCCCACTGAAGTCAGGGACAAGAAAAGGCCGCCCACTCTCTCCATACCTCTTCAACATAGTACTTGAAGTTCTAGCCAGAGCAATAAGACAACTAAAGGAGATCAAGGGGATACAAATCGAAAAGGAAGAGGTCAAAGTGTCACTATTCGCAGATGATATGATTGTATATATGAGCAACCCCAAAAATTCAAACAGATAACTCCTCCAGCTGATAAACACCTTCAGCAAAGTGGCAGGATACAAAATCAACTCAAAAAAATCAGAAGCCCTCCTGTATACCCAAGATAAAATGGCCGAGAAAGAAATTAGGGAAACAACACCCTTCACAATAGCCACTAATAGCATAAAGTACCTTGGGGTGATACTAACCAAGCAAGTGAAAGATCTGTTTGAGAAAAACTTCACATCTCTGAAGAAAGAAATTGAAGAAGATATCAGAAGTTGGAAAGATCTCCTGTGCTCATGGATTGGTAGGATTAACATTGTGAAAATGGCGATCCTGCCAAAAGCAATCTACAGATTCAGTGCAATTCCCATCAAAATACCAACTCAATTCTTTACAGACCTTGAAAAAAAGATTCTCAGCTTCATATGGAGAAACAAAAAAACCCAGAATCTCCAAAACAATCCTGTATAACAAAAGATCATCTGGAGGTATATCCATCCCCGATCTCAAGTTGTACTACAGAGCAATAGTAATAAAAACTGCATGGTATTGGCATAAAAACAGAAAGGAGAATCAATGGAACTGCATAGAAGACCCAGAAATAAACCCACACACCTATGAATACTCAATTTTTGACAAAGAAGCCAAAACCATTCAATGGAAAAAAGACAGCATCTTCAACAAATGGTGCTGGTCCAACTGGTTGTCCACATGCAGAAAAATGAAAATAGATCAATATTTATCACCCTGCACAAAACTAAATTTCAAGTGGATCAAAGACCTCAGCATAAAACCAGATACTCTAAATCTGTTAGAAGAAAAATTGGGGAACAGCCTAGAACTCATTGGCACAGGAGACAACTTCCTGAACAGAACACCAACAGCCCAGGCTCTAAGAGCAACAATCAATAAATGGGACCTCATGAAACTGAAAAGCTTCTGTAAAGCAAAGGAAACTGTCATCAAAACAAAACGCCTGCCTACAGATTGGGAAAGAATCTTCACTAACCCTTTATCTGACAGAGGACTAATATCCAGTATATACAAAGAACTAAAGAAGCTGAAAAATATCAAACCAAGTAATCCAATTAAAAAATGGGGAACAGAGCTAAACAGAGCATTCTCTGTAGAGGAATATCGAATGGCAGAGAAACACTTAAAGAAATGATCATCCTCATTAGCCATCAGGGAAATGCAAATCAAAACGACCCTGAGATATCACCTTACACCCATCAGAATGGCCAAGATGAAAAACTCAAGGGATAACACATGCTGGAGAGGTTGTGGAGAAAGGGGAACCTCCTCCACTGCTGGTGGGAATGTAAACTGGTACAACCACTCTGGAAATCTATCTGGAGCTTTCTAAGACAATTAGGAATAGTGCTTCCTCAAGACCCAGCTATACCACTGCTAGGTATATACCCAAAGTTTGCTCAAGTACACAAAAGGGATTCTTGCTCAACCATGTTTATAGCAGCTTTATTTGTAATAGCCAGAACCTGGAAATAACCCAGATGTCCATTAATGGAGGAATGAGTACAGAAATTGTGGTATTTTTTCACAATGGAATACTACTCAGCAATCAAAAAGGAGGAAATCATGAAATTTGCAGGCAAATGGTGGGATCTAGAAAAGATCATTCTTAGTGAAATATCCCAGAAGAAGAAAGACAAACACGGTATATACTCACTTATATAGACCTATAAGATATGATAAACATAATGAAATCTATACACCTAAAAAAGATAATCGAGAGAGCGGACATAGGGTAAGGTGATCAATCCTCGTTTAGAAAGTCAGATGGGATTCACATTGAATGTATGACAGGAGTCTACTGAGCGCATCTGAAAGACTCTAACTAGCAGTGTTTTCAAAGCAAAGACTCATGACCAAACCTTTGGCAGAATACAGGGAATCATAAGAAAGAAGGGGAATTAGTCTGATGGGGAAAGGATAGGAGCTCCACAAGGACCAAATATATCTGGGCACAGGGTCTTTTCTGAGACTGACTTTCAATCAAGGACCATGTATGGATATAACCTAGAACCTCAGCTCAGATGTAGCCTATGGTAGCTCAGTAACCAATTGGTTTCCCAAAGTGAGGGGAACAAGGACTATTTCTAACAGGAACTCAATGACTGGCTCTTTGACCCCCCCCCCCCAGGGAGGAACACTCCTGTTAGGCCACAGAGGAGGGCTTTGCAGCCAGTCCTGAAGATACCTGATAAAACAGTATCAGATGAATGGGGACGAGGTCCCCCCCATCAGTGGACTTGGAAAGGGGCACGGTGGAGATGAGGGAGGGAGGGAGGGACTGGGAGGGAATGAGGGATCGGAACACAGCTGGGATACAGAGTTAATAAATTGTAACTGATAAGAAAAAAATAAAATTCAAAAAAAAAAAGAAAGTAAGAGAAAACAAGTAACAGGACAGGAGCCTACTGCAGAGGGCTTCTGAAAGACTCTACCTAGCAGAGTGTCAAAGCAGATGCTGAGACTCATAACCAAAGCTTTTAAAAAAAGAAATAGCTAATATAATATCTTAAGCCTGATTTTTAATATGGATGTAATAATACACATTAAGAGCTTATTCTGGTGAAATGCATCTGAATCACCCAATTTCTGAATCACTGTTATCGTGAGTTTACATCAGTCAGTTACCTCATTTATTTCAGACTTGAGCCTTTTATGTAGCTTTTCCAAGTCCTTTGGCTCATCTCAGAAGCTGGCCCTCAACAAGTCTCTGCTCAAATGCCTGAAGAAGCTCTGATTTTAAAAAAATGACAGATAATTCCTTTTGGATTGTGTAAGTTCAATCCAAGTTTTCTTAGACAAGAGGTTGTAAAATTACAGCACCATTTAAACCCTGGTAGTTTTGTCTTCATAAAGTCTGAACCCAGGTATATTAGTCAGGTATATAACCTCAAATGAAAAAGTGAAAGAAAAACCATATTTAGATTTATTTCACAGAGTTATTCGTCTGGTAGCATACACTGAAGGTTAGTAAACACATATTCCTGTATTCTAAAATTAAGCATCAGCCATTGCTGATTTTTCTACCCTATTCGTTACTGTTCTTATGTTGTGGGTTAAGTATCTTTCAAGAAACAATGTAAGGGGCTATTTCCAGCTTCTGGCTATTACAAATAAGGCTGCTACAAACATGGTTGAGCAAATGTCCTTATTGTGTACTTGAGAATCTTTCGGATATATGCCTAGGAGTGGTATAGCTGGATCTTGAGGAAACACTATTCCTAGTTGTCTGAGAAAACGCCAGATTGCTTTCCAGAGTGGTTGTACAAGTTTACATTCCCACCATCAGTGGAGGAGGGTTCCCCTTTCTCCACAACCTCTCCAGCATGTGTTGTATCTTGAATTTTTGATCTTAGCCATTCTAATGGGTGTAAGGTGAAATCTTAGTGTCGTTTTTGATTTGCATTTCCCTGATGGCTAATGAGGTTGAGCATTTCTTTAAGTGTTTCTCTGCCATTTGATATTCCTCTGCAGAGAATTATGTTTAGCTCTGTACCCCATTTTTTAATTGAATTACTTGATTTTTTGCTGTTTAACTTCTTTAGTTATTTATATATACTGAATGTTAGCCCTCTGTCAGATATAGGGTTGGTGAAGATCTTTTCCCAATCTGTAGGCTGTCGTTTTGTTCTGAGGACAGTATCCTTTGCTTTACAGAAGCTTTTCAGTTTCATGAGGTCCCATTTATTGATTGTTGCTCTTAGAGCCTGGGCTGTTGGTGTTCTGTTCAGGAAGTTGTCTCCTGTGCCAATGAGTTCAAGGGTATTCCCCATTTTTTTTAACCGATTTAATGTTTTGGTTTTATGTTGAGGTCTTTGATCCACTTGGACTTTAGTTTTGTGCAGGGTGATAATTATGGATCTATTTGCATTTTTCTACATGTAGGCTTCCAGTTAGACCAGCACCATTTGTTGAAGATGGAGGAATGGATGCACCAATTGTAGTATATCTACAGAATGGAATATTACTCAGCAATAAAAAAACAAGGAAATCATGAAATTTGCTGGTAAATGGTGGGATCTCGAAAAGATCATCTTGAGTGAACTATCCCAGAAGCAGAAAGATACACAAGGTATATACTCACTCATATAGACATATAATATAGGATAAATTACTAAAATCTTTAGGTGTATACCTAAAGAAACTAATCAAGAGGGAGGACTCTTGCTAAAATGCTCAATTACTAGCCAGAAAGGCAAAGAGGCTGGACATCAGAAGAAGGAGAAAAGAGGGAATAAGTCAGGAGCCTGACACAGAGGACTTCTGAAAAGCTCTGCCCTGCAGACTATCAATGTAGATACTGAGACTGATGGGCAACCTTTGGGCAGAGTGCAGGGAATCTTGGGAAAGAAGTGGGAAACAGTAAGATCTGGAGAGGACAGGAACTCCATAAGGAGAGCAACAGAACCAAAAAAAATCTGAGCACAGGGGTCTTTCCTGAGACTGCTATTCCAACCATGGACTATGCATGGAGATAACCTAAGACCCCTGCACAGATGTAGCCTATGGCAGTTCAGTATCCAAGTGGGTTCCATTGTAATAGGAACAGGGACTGTCTCTGACATGAACTGATTGGCCTGCTCTTTAATTACCTCCCCCTGAGGGGGAAGCAGCATTACCAGGCCACAGAAGTCAATGCAGCCACTCCTGATGAGACCTAATTGACTAGGATCAGAAGGAAGGAAAAGAAGCCCCCCCCCCATCAGTGGACTTGGGGAGGGGCATGCAGGCAGAGGGTGGAGAAAGGGAGGGATTGGGACAGAAGGAGGAGGGAAGGGGGGGATACAAAGTGAGTAAAGTGTAACTAATAAAGAAAAATAAAAATTAAAAAAAAAAACAATGTAAGGATAAGGGGCTTGTTTTTATCCTTGGGTTGAGAGTGCTATGGTTCATTGTGTCAGGTACACCAGGAAGGAGAGCAGGTTTCTGTAAACCAAGCAAACATAGTTTGCTCACCTCTCAGAGAGTCAGAGAGCCATGAGAAGGGCATGGTGGACCTCATCTGCCTTTTCCATTTTCTTGTTTTGTTCAGTCCAGGACTCCTTTGACCTAAGGATGACGTCGTCCACATTTAGATCAAAAATTTTCACCTCAATTAGTTCCTTCTGCCAACATCTCACAAAACACTCAAAATTGCACTTCAGATACACCTTCCTCCTTTCTTAATCTAATTAGTTTGACTATCAAAATTAAACAATTCTAGAACCAAATACTTTTTTCTTGAGATTCTCAGGTGGAAAACATCCTAGAGAATCACATTAATCCTTGGAGTAAGGAGCTCCCAGAAGACAGGAGGAAAAGATAAAGCTTTATTCCCAAAAGCCAACATAGGCACAGTGTGCGATGCAGGAGAGAACATCACACTTCTCTCTAACATGTATAGAGTGAAATGCACTAAATCATTTGAACACTTCAGTTGGAAGACTGCTGAAAAAATGTTGGCCCTCACACATCATTTTTATCCCTTGTTCCTGTAGTGTCTCCCACGGCAACTGCCTCATTGCAAGCAGGGCATCCTTTGGTCAAGCATACAACTCTAGATGAACATGGAGCTGTGCTTCCCCTCATGTCCCTTCAACACTATGTATTGTCCGTCAATCTTAACACAAAGACCATCCTTTACATAGAGTAAGATTTCTCCATCCTGGCTGACTTACATACCCTTCGTCAGTCCATATGTCTGTGGCAAAACATCTATGCCACTATTATAGCACTTACCACACTATTGTATAATCATTCACAAATGAGGTGGATCAGCCACAAGTTCCATAGATGAAATCCCTTCTATTCATCTCATGGTACTACCATCCAACATCCAATAATCTCATAAACACTAAGGATTTTACAGATAGATAAATGACATCTGACATCCAATTAACACTGGCTATAAATGAATTTTATAAATGAATGCAGTCAATAAATGAATTTAAGGGTGGAAGGAAAGAAGGATGAATAAAACACTACATTCTTCAGTTCTTCAAAGTTTCATTTAGGAAAAGAACAGATATGTTACTGTTAACATAAGCCAAGACAAAAGAAAGTAATTCCTTTAGGATTATAAACACAGCACTTTTCTTAATTGAAGTTAAAGTTATTAATGAAATTATATACCCTAACTTGGCAAAAGTAATTCTCTGAAGTGCTAGACAATTTAGAAACATGCACTCTTTATTTATGTAGTTATGTGTTTATGTGATTATTTATTTATTTATTTATTTATTTGTTTGTTTGTTTGTTTGTTATTTAGCAACAGGAACAATACCAGCTTCTCATTTAGTTCTACAGATGCCTCATGCCAAGTTCTGACTCAATCACTCTCAGTGGAGGACTAAAGTCATTTTAAAATTAGAGAGTTCCTAATGTCCCTAAAGTCCCTCTGTTGGTCTTCCTATGAGGTTCCTGTCCCCTCCAAGTCCTTCCATCTTTTTCCTAATACTTCTACAAGACCCCCAAGCTCTACCTCATGCTTGGCTGAAGTCCCAGCCATCTGTCCTAATCCACTGCTGGCTGGAGCCTCCCAAGACTAGGTTCCTGCCTACAAACATAGCAGAGTATCATTATTAGTATCAAGGGCTGGTTCTTTACCATCGGGTGGGTCTCAAGTTGGGCCGATTATTAGTTGGACTTTCCCTCAGTCTTTGTTCCCTCATTATCCTAGTCTTGTAGGCAGGGTAAATTTTAGATCCCAGGTTTTGTCAGAGGTAAATAACCCAGTCCCATTGGGGCTTTCAGAGACTGAAACATCAACTAAGGATCATGAATGATCTGGACCTAGGCCCCCTGTACACATGCAGGTGATGGGTTACTTACTCTTCATTGGGTTGCCTGGAGAGTGGGGGGGGGTTGCTTTTTCTAACATGGACTCTATTGCCTGCTTTTGGATAACTTTCCCCTGGCCGGGCTGCCTTGCCTGGACTCAGGGGATGAAGATATGTTCATTCCTGATGTGACTTGATGTGCTGGGGAGGGTTGATATGAGGAGAAGGGGCTCTCCTTTTCTGAGGGAAAAGGGAGAGGGGAAGGAGAAAGGGAAGAACTGGGAGGAGAAGGGGGAGGGGGCACACTTGAGATGTAAAATAAATAAACAAATAAATAAATAGATAGATAGATAGATAGATAGAAATAGAGTGTGCAGTGAACTAAGCACCATACCCAGAGGACAAAGATGGAAATCATTTAGAGGTACCTGAACTTTCCCTCCATTCCAACACAAAACAAGCTCCTTCCACAAATGGAGGCAATAAATAAAACAAAGCACTTCATCATTGCACTTACCACTTGGTACAGCATCCAAGCTGCCCACAGGCCTACACGGAGTAGCATTATTAGAACACTGAAAAGACAGGGTAGCCAAAGCTAGCTAATCACAGCTGCTACATTGCAGAGCTATAATCCACTGAGCAAGACAGTTATTAAAATTAGGGGCTTTCTCAGTGTTGTGACTAGAATGACGATGATACTATAGGTAAACTTTTTGCCATCAGCGATGACACATCGGAACAGGCTCCCCTCTCTGCTCTATCTGTTGTGCAAAACTGCTAGCCAATAAATAAAAAATGTAGTTAGTTGTGCCTTCTGTGCTGTGACAGCGTTTGAGCAGAAGAAAATGTCCTACTTCTGTGGAAAGCGCCCATAAAAGTGAAGGTCTTAACGTCCTATAAATCATGCTACAGAGTTCTGCACTAAAGCCACCTTCCGCAATTAAGAGAAAGCAACAGCAAATTGGCTAATTAGCATAATAATGTACAAACACTCTTGTCTCCTAAGTGCCATTATTAAGTTTCTAAATATAGTCATTTCAATTGTAAAATTTACAAATCTTTTTTTTTTTTTCTTATAACAAATCTGCACAGCCTTGTGACAAATGCTATAATCCTCAGTTGGCAGAAAAGCCCCAAGCTAACATAAAATGAACTTTTTATGAAACCTATGAATCTAGAGAAGAAGCAATTGAATTAGTCTTGGCATCAGACTAAAACACACTTAGATTGGAAAATTACCAAATTTAACCCAATAAAATTCCGTTACAGTTTAATGAAATGCAGTTACAACAAGTTTTGAATTAATCTTTCTCCCTGATCAAGGAAAGAATGCAATTACAGCAAACATAAAACTCCATAACAATGATTAGAATATTATTTTCTTCTGAAAACAAATTAGCTCGAACACCAGCACCTGAAACCACAGTTTGAAATCAGTTAGTAATGATAGGCTTTCACTCTGCAGAAGAAAGAAGAATGCATGGTACTGTCACAGCTTGCAGTGTTCACTCTTCTCTTTAGTAGCTTTGGAAGAGAGCACTAATGTGGACTCTGTTTAACTAATAAAAATGATTGCCACCCTACGTATGGTAGTTAATTTCTCCTGAGTTCTCCAAGATGTAGATTGATGGACAAATAAATAGGCAACAGAAAGACATATTAATGGAAAATATATACAAAACCATCGATGCCTAGGTTTAGAAAAAAAAGTTTTTCCATCCACCAGTTCTGTAAAACTTCAGAACAAAGGAGTGTCTCTGCTGTGTGTTGAATTAGATACGTTCAGATAATTATCCAGCTAGCTCATAGAACAGTTCCATGCTTAGTGGTTTTATTGTTTTCTTTTGTTTGTTTTTAAGAAACTTTATAATGATTTATATAGTGTCTGCTTGAATTTATATTCTACTTAACATTGTATGACTTTTCTTCCCTGTTCCCCCGCCTCTGAACCAGCATTCTTGGCAGTTTTTGCTATTGTTTGTTTGATAACAGGTATTCTGATAGAGACTAATTAGAAATGTAATAGAATGTTGAGCTTTTTTTTTTTTTTAAATACTTATTGGCCATTTGTTTTGTTATTTCCAAAAAATGTTCAATTATTGGCTATATCATTTGGGGGATATTTTGGAAAAAATCTTTAAGATGGTTGTATATTCTGGATATTAATCCCCTGTCAGATGAACAGTTGCCAAAATTGTTCCTTTCTGTAGCTAAAAACTAATCTGTAAAGTAAAACAGTCCAAATCAGAAAGACAAATGTCTATGTTTTTCTCTCAAACTTGGAATAAATAGCTATTATATCAAATCATGAAAGCACCAGGAGGAATATGTGCAAAAAGCAAAAGGATTAATGGGAAGGAGTAGGAGGGACAATTGGGGATCCTGGAGATAAATATGATCAAAGTACATTTTATATATATATATGCATAAAAACAAAAAAATTACATAATGAAACAATAATTTGTACAATAACTATATTTTAGTAAAAAAAAATCTTCCTTTAAAATAAGTTTCAAAATTATATAAACAGCATGAATCAAGTTTTCTAAAATTGTTCTACTGTCTTCATTTGAGTGCATTATTAACACATAGGACATACATAAAAATACATTTATATTTGAGCTCCTGTTTCCTCTTTATTTTTAGCATTTATTTATTTATTTATTTATTTTTAGATTTTTGTCAACAAATGCTTTTATTTGTTAATATATATATATATATATATATTCTACCTTGTATATTTCAAATGAACCTAGAGCTATGAATATGTATTTGTATTTGTTGGTTTGCTGGGGGAGCCTCACTAATTGGCATGTCTTGATTAGGTAGAAAACTATGCAAAACCTGAACTCTCAAAGATTTCCTGGTGAATAAAATTAGGACTTCATATTTTATTTCTTTTCAATGAGATAATGCTGTTTAAAATAAAAAACATCGATGACTTTAGAAGAGCTAAATGAGAGTGCTATAAGGGTTTGCCTGGCCTCATGCTGTTTCTCATAGACTTGAAATCATGTTAAGTAGTAATCTCTTGCAAAGTTCTAACACAACCATGTTCCAGCACTATGTTTTAAACTTTGCAAACTAAAGCACTATTTCATACCATAGACTATTTTTTTAAAGTAGCAACATTTACACAATGGAATATTACTCAGCTATTAAAAACAAATAAATCATGAAGTTTGTAGGCAAATGGATGGAACTAGAAGAAGATCATCCTGAATGAGGTAACAGAAACAAAAAGACACACATGGTATATACTCATTATATCATGTATTATAAGTGGATATTAGCAATATAATATAGGCTAAACATACTAAAATCTACAGACCTAAAGAAGCTAAAGAACAAGGAGGACCCTAGAGAAGATGCTTAATTTTCCTTCAGAAGGGCAAACAGGTTAGACACCGGAGGTGGTAGAAGAGAGGGGACAGGATGGAAGCCTATCACAGATGTTCTCTAAGAGACTCCACCCAATAGAGGATCAAAGCAGATGCAGAGACTCACAGCCACACTTTGGACAGATCACAGGGAGTCTTATGGAGGAAGAAGGATATAGAAAAACCTGCAGGGGACAGGAGCCTCACAAGGAGACCAACAAAGCCTAAAATTCTGGGCCCAAGGGGAACTTCAGAGACTAATACATCAATCAAAGACCATGCATAGAGAGGACCTAAACCCCCTGCTCAGATGTAGCTCATAGATAGGTCAGTCACCATGTGGGTTCCCCAGTAAGAGGAGAAGATACAGTCTCTGACATGAACTCAGTTGCCTGCTCCTTGATCACTTTTCTGTAGCCAACCCACAGAAAAAAAGGATCCAGTCAGTCCTGATGAGACCTGAGAGACTAGGGCCAGACAGGGGAAGAAGACTTCCCCTATCAGTGGACTAGGGGAGATGGATAGGGGAGGAAGTGGAAGGGGGTGGGCCCAGAAAGTGATGAGGGAAAGGGTTACAAGTGGAATACAAAGTGAATAAATTGTAAATGATAATAACAATAATGGCAACACACATGTACTTATTCAATTTAAAGCTCAGAAATCGTAAATCAAAAAATTTAAATGTAAGCATTCTGACTGCAGGTTTGTAAACTTTAATTTATTCAACTTGATTTTTATCCCTGGTCTTTTAAAAAATTAGTATCAACTGTTTCATTTATTTTTCTCAGGAGCCTGAGTTTCACTATCCAATGGATTGATCACTCTTTTGACAGTGAACTCTTTTGTAAATTCTCCATCCTTCAATTGTACTCTATTGACCATATTCACCATCTTGGAAGTTTAAAATGCTATAATTTCTTGACTATTTTGGAAAGAATATTGGCCAATTTCTGCCATACAGCAAGCAGCACAAATTTTTACTCTACAGAGCTAAAGATAAATAACACAGAAAATAATCTCTAAATCATCCTCTGTATGTGTTTTATCAGACAACCATCACCCCTGTCACAATTGTTTTCATATCATATGTGAATCACTCAGTTTTAAATATTCCTTATCCCTCCCTGTTTCTTTCCTCTTTACAGAGCTGTTATAATTAATATTTCTTCATCTTATAGTTTCATGAGCAACCAAATCTTTGTTGTTTTGTTGTTGTTGTTTTGTTTTGTTTTGTTTTTTTCATTTGCCATTGAAACCTTGAATAACTTCTGTTTGTCTTTATTTTAACTGACTCACACAGCCTGGTACATTTTTCACGTTCTTTCTTTTCTTCACTTTAAAGTTCTTAGTAGATTGCTTTTACATCCTCAAACAATATACTCTTCATCTGTCTTCGTAATAACATTTCACTAGTATAATCGTTGCTGAGACCAATTTGCCATAAAAGTATTTTTGAAATATCTTGTATAATAGTGAATCATAAGCTCTTCCCACTTTATGAGGGTGCACAACCCCCTCAAGTGAATGTGACATAGCCAGGTCAAGAAGTTTCTCAATGGACACATCCAGTCCATTAACAAGCATGCCTATGTAATAAAGTCCTTAAATAATAATAATAATAATAATAATAATAATAATAATAATAATAATAACAACAACAATATTAACAATAACTGGATTTGGAATTTTTCCAGATAGCTGAACCATGAGTATATCTGTGGAAACAGTGCATGGAAGGTCTGTGCCTCTCTTTTGAATACCTTGCTCTATGCTTCTCTATAATTGTATCTTTTGAAATTCCTTCACTCTAAACCAGGAAATGTGTTTGCCTAACTCCTATGTGAAACTCAAGCATATTAAATGAACCAGAAGAGGAGTAAGAGGAAATCCAGTATATAGCCAGCTGGCCAGTTCTGGAGGAAACACACAAACACACACACATACACACACACACACACACACACACACACACACACACACACACGACTATGTCTCAAGTGGAATCACAGGGGTCAGTATTGAAACTGAACCATCAATCTGCTGGATTTGAAGCTATTTCCAGATAGATAACTCCAGAGCTGGATTAAATTATCAGACAAACAGTGTCCAAGCAGAATGAATTGTTTATTGGTATAGAGTCAGCCCCAAACATCTTGAGATCATACCATTTCTATGTTTGGATTGTCGTGTAGGAGCCGAGCAAAATAGCACACTCTAGCTTTCCAGATAACCTTTCTTCTCCTTGAACCTATGATGCTGTTCTTCCTATCTGCTGTGGTTTCTTCTCCTTCCTTAAAATGTATTTCCAGGACTGACCTTATCTTCTTCCATTCATCAATTTCTGTCCATCTTCTGAGAGTCGCCCAATGCACATTCCCATCCCGGAAGCTTCTTGTTTCTTTTTCACCTGGACACTTTAATTGTATTGAACATCTTTTCTCCTAGAGCTTGAATACTTTTTGTTCATAACTTTCACAAATATGTATATTCATTTGTAACATACAACCTGTCCTTTTCCCCTAAGATTTCTGCTTAGTAGTAACCCTACTAACTTTTATATAGATTTAATTCTGAGAGCTGGCATCCCCACTTATGTCTGTGCTCCTTAAATCCTATTCTCTTAATATTTTCCTTGTATTCATTCATTCACTTCCATCAGTATCTTGTCAAATGAAGCTACCAATTACTCATTTCTGACATGAATAATTTTTTTTCAATAGCTGCCTCTATCTATATCCTTTCCCCTCAATATCATTATTGCAGTACAACTTATACTATAAAATTTAGATCTAATTATGTCAATCACTCCCAGAGTTTGGGATGTATTCCAAGATCTCTGTCTTGGTTTAACCAATTCATGTCTAGGTTCTTGTCATCCTTACCATTCCCAGTTGCATAGTCTGTATTTTAGTTATGCTAATTGCTGGCTTTTTCTAAATAATGTGCTTAGTTGTTTTGGAATGTATGTATTATTGTTTCTTCTGTCTAGAATACGCTTCTTATACTCATGTTTGTGAGTTTCACTCTGGATGTCAACACTTTTTAGCATTGCAGACTCACCTATCACTGTTTACAGAAATAGGCAACATGTCATGCACTTAAGGCAATTCCTTTTTTCTTTCCCCATCATCCAAGCAAGTGTCTCGTATTTTCAATAAGATTCGATGTATTTTGAAATTGTGTTCCTAAAGCTAACTGTACTCTTGAACTTTCTGCACACACCCTGTTAACAACTGTTGAGTGATTAATGTTGACCAGTTGTTCAAAAACGAATGCAATAGTAAGGAAAAAGAGACTTGAGGTGTTAAAATAGCTTGTTAGACAGGACAAAATTTCTGAATGGTGAAACTGAAAATTAATCAATGAGCATTATTACAAGATGTAGTGCTCATGTTTGGTGAGAGTTTATGCTGTCAGTTATAAGATGCTTAGCTGTCACACAAACAAATCCTATAATGTAAGAAATGAATAACTTCTTCTCTACCTTCTCTCAAAAATGTTGCAAAAAATGAGAGGACTGATTCATTGTAATTTTATTTTTACTTTATCCATTAAACTAAAAGAGATTATGAAATAGTTTGGCACATTATGATTCATTTGGTTTTAAGTCTAGAGGATTTGATCTTAAGTCTGAATTTGATGTGTTGCTGTGATAAACAATTGATCCAAGGCAACTAGAGGAAGGAACTTATTTCTTTTGCCTTACATGTTATAGTCCATCTGCAAGCGAAGTCACGGCATGAGCTCAGTCCAGGAATCTGGAGCAGACACTGAAGCAGGAACTACAGAGGCATGTTGCTTCCTGGCTTGTACCTAGGCTTGTGTTCAACTGCCTTTCTTAAACAGCTTAGGCCCATATGCCAGTTGGGCCCTCCTGTATCACTTAGCAATCAAGGAAATGCCTCACAGACAGTTGAGAGAATTCTTCCATTAAGATTTTTTTCTCAGTTGTATCCAGTTGACAACAAATTGAACAGGACACATCACTCCAGGTTTAATTTTGTCATAGAAACATATCACTTTAAGTCATAGTCTTTATTTTATTGTTACTATTTAGGTTAATTGTAAGATGTTGTAAAATATACAGTTAATATTAATATTACAGTACAAAACACAGTCTGAATTTAACCCCTCCTCCCCAGTGTTAAAGAGTTTGAACACTTTAAAAGTACAAGCTCTATTTATGAGTCCAAATCTCCTACATGTAGGGTCCTGTAAAGAGACAGACAGAAAAAAAACCCAAAGTAGTCATACATTTTCTTATTCTAAAAGGAAAGAATCAAAGAACAGATATGATGAGAACAGGGAAAAATTAAATCACACAGTATGAACACCTCTATCTGGTATATGGGATCCACTTAGATTCTGGGTTCTCACAACAGTGGCTCATTAAGCTCTGAGGACTCAACGTCTCTCGCAGCCCAGAGCTCCAAAATCTTCCAACTTTCTCTCACAAACAGTTTCAGATATAAAAGCCACTTAGCTCCATCACAGCAATACCAGCTCCCTAGCACCAATTTCTGTGTTAGTTTGATTTTCTGTGTCGAGGTAAACACCATGACCCAATGCAACTTGGAAGAGAAAAGAATTTATTTCGGCTTTACAGGTTACAGTACATCACTGAGGAAAGAGAAGACAGGAAACTGAAGGCAGAAACTAAAGCCAGACTATAGAACGTTTCCTGGCCTGCTTTCAGGCTCAAATACAGCTAGCTTTCTTATATCCCAAGCCCACCTGACCAGGCATGGTACCACTCTTAATGAACTGAGACATAATGCATCAATTAGCAATAAAAAAGATTCATATGCATGTTCATTGGGTAGTCTAATTGAGGCAATTCCTCTTTCTTTTCTGATCATATTGACAACAAAAACAAATGGGACAAGCAATGAATTTCAACTAGGGTCAGGAGAATGCCAATATGATTGGGTCAGAGATGTTCCAGAATCATTCCTCACAGGAATGATAAACAAAACTACAAAGAACCCATTATCACCAAATATTTCTTTCATAGAGAGTGAATGGTAAGAGGAAAGAGAATAAAATTTTCAACAAAGATATTCATCAGGGCCAAGTTATGAGGATATAATGATTCGAAGTAACATATTTGTGGTTATATTTTGTAAAAACTGTTAATTATAAATTCCTGAATATATTAGCTATTTTATTTTTAATAACCTCTACTTAAATTTTTCAAGTTTCCAAGGAAAATAACATACACAATGTGTTCTGAAAATTAACAAATTTTGGCTTAGGAATAAATATTGGCATTAAGTGTAATAATGACACATACACATAACACAGTAATCCCGTGGGTTAGTCACTAGTTTTAAAAGGTTTTTCATACATTAACAGATTTTGTTTCCAGAACATCTTTTTGCAATAAAGTCTATTTTAGCCCCATCTTACACACAGGGGTATAACTCAATAATGCATGCCTAGCAAGTGGCAGAACCATGGCTTAAATCTGGAGACCTAGAATGAGTCTCTGTCTTAGCCAGCGTTCTATTCTTGTCTAGTGTGCCCCATTTTATATGTTAAGAAACTAAACTACAAAAATTGAAACAAATTCCAAAAGAACTACAGAATCTTCTTATTATTCATTTTTTAAATCATAAAAGAGTAGGCATTCTGAAAGACATTTTAAAATCATACCACTATGCTCTTGTTGTTGTTTAAAATTGATGAATAAGGCCAGTTGTAGAAAACGTTGGTAGATTCTTAGAGATTTCTAGGGCTCTTTTTTTAAAATAATTTTTATTTTTTTTTATATTAATCACAGGTTACTTACTTTGTATCCCAACCATAGCCCCTCCTTTATTCCCTCCCAATTCCTCCCTCCCTCATCTCCCTGCCCCTTTCCAAGTCCACTGATAGGGGAGGACCTCCTCCCCTTCCATCTGACCCTAGCTTATCAGGTATCTTCAGGACTGGCTGTAATGTCCTCCTCTGTGGGCTAGCAAGGCTGCGCCTCCCTCGGGGGTGGGGTGTCAAAGAGCCAGCCATCGAGTTCATGTCAGAAATAGTCCCTGTTCCCCTTGCTAGGGTACCCACTTGGATACTGAG
This sequence comes from Psammomys obesus, assembly GCF_907164565.1. Taxonomy (NCBI): domain Eukaryota; kingdom Metazoa; phylum Chordata; class Mammalia; order Rodentia; family Muridae; genus Psammomys; species Psammomys obesus. The sequence goes on from NW_026596069.1 coordinate 18,149,536, forward strand.
CTACCATGGGCTCAGGAGTTCTAGGTTATATCCATATATGGCCCTCGATTGGAGAAATAGTCTCATAAAAGACCCCTGTGCCCTGATATATTTGGTCCTTGTGAAGATTCGGTCCTCTCCAGGTCATACTAACTCCCCCTTCTGTCATATGATCCCTTCACTCTGCCAAAGGTTTGGTTATGACTCTCAGAATCTGCTTTGATACATTGCTAGGTAGAATCTTTCAGAGGCCCTCTGTGGTAGGCTCCTGTCCTGTTACTTCTTTTCTCCTACTTCCAATGTCCATCTCATTTGTCTTTCTAAGTGAGGATTGATCATCTTACCCTGAGTCCTCTTTCTTGTTTATCTTCTTTAGGTGTACAGATTTTACTATGTATATCCTATCTAATACCCACTTATAAGTGAGTAAATACAATGTGTGTCTATCTGCTCCTGGGACTGAGCATATGCTTGCCTGAATTTATCCTTCTTCGTCCTCTGACTTTCCTCCCACAGGTACAGCTGATACACCAACGCACATGCTGAAACCACTGGACCTCTCTCATCTTCTTGAAGAATTCTCCAGACACCAGAGAAAGACTGAACTGCAGAATCCAAGAACAAACAGTGAAGGTTATAGATATTCAAATGGTCAGAGGATGGCAAAAGAACACATCCAACAAAAATCAGGAATCATGGCTTCACCAGCAACCCCCCAAATCAATGGCTACTCTAGGGCTCTTGGGAAGAATTAAAAGAGGGTGTTCTGATAGATGTAAAAAACTGTTGAGCTTTGTATGGAATATGGAATATAACTGGATATGGATATGGCTAGATAGTTTGAGCTCTTTAATTATGTGGATAATAATGGAAAGGTGTTGAGATAATTCAATTTCCTTAAACAGCTAACCAAGCCTGATAGCTTGGTTATTATCATATTACAAATAGAAAGATATCAATTTTCCAGAAAATATTTTTATAATTGAGTTCCACTAAAAACAGTCTTTTCTAAGTACGTTATTAGCCAGGCTTATGCTCAGTGTTGAGTAATGTCAGCCACATGACAAGGTCCTTTGATAAGATAGAAAGGCCTGTGATTTACTCACAAACCTCCTGGACAATGGGATCAGTTAACATATTAATGAATTTCGACATGGCTCATTATTTTTATTTTTTTAAAAGTTGATTTTGTTACTAGTGAAATATCCAAGGTATTTGGAGCTGTATTAGAAGATTGACTAAATCTCTGACTCTCCTTCTCAATCATGGAAGATTACGAGTCGTCATTATTCATTCCGTTATATCCAACTTCTGTCTGTTACCACATGACACCCACAGAGTAGAAAGGCACAATCTAACCTACAAAACATAAACTATCAGGAGACAGGAAGGTAATCTAAATTTGTCCGAAAGACTTGAATTGACTCTGAGAATTTTCTCCTCCTTTGCAATAGGGAGATGGTGATAGAAAGGCTTTGAATGGGACCAACACCTTGTGCAGAAACACGATTCCCAGGGAAGGTGTTCTCGGAGAAACTGGAAGTAGCCTCCTTCAAGAAGCTTGGTAAGACCTAGTGATGTGCAGCCCCCTGGCTTGCTCATTCACCTTTTATTGGGTGTCAGATTGATGGGATTTGGACAGTGATTTCATTTACCCCTTGATCTCTGATACTTGCTCCAGTCTGCATTTCTGAAAACTGTAACTGCTATATAAAACTCAGTCCAGCCTGTACTTAGCATCACTTGACTAATTCCAAAGCTTCCCACTCACTTCCACTCATGTATTGTTTGCTACACAAATCTCTGCACTCTTCCTCACAACACCTTTCATGACTCAATTCTACATCCACAAAGCTTTTAAACCCATTTGGTATTTACAGATATGAGGAGCAAAGCAGAAGTGGATTAAATAAACCGTATTGTCAATGGGCACATATATTGTAAGTCTATAGTTCCTTAGGACTCAAATATGACCTTTACATATGCATTAGAACATTTGTATTTTCTTTTCATTTTCTTTATGAGAATAATGTGGCTCAGCAGGTAATTGTGGCTGTGTGATTGATTGTAACTTGTCTGTGGCCCTCTAGGACCTCCTTAAGAATAAAATTGACTGTCTTTGAGTGATAATGTCAGTAGGATAGAATGTGTCACTGGATAGTGGTTTACCGCTGCTACGTAAATGCCACAGCAAGCCAGGGGTGTTTACGAGGGAAAAGTTCACGCTAACCTAAGCTTTATATTTTCAATGCAAGAGAGATTGAGTGGGAAGCTGTTAATACAGTAGCTTATGCTGGATGTAGACTGAATGAACAATGGAAACTTAAGGCAGACTACAGTCAACCAGGGATGTTTAGACTTAAAACTTCAGTTCTTATGCATTTAAGCAAAGCCTAATGACTGCTTTTTCATGAATGAAATACTTTCCTAAATGAAGCATTTTCTAAATGAAATACTTTTCTTAGATTTTATTAAAGACTTTTCTTTCTTTCTTTCTTTTCTTTTTTTTTTTTAAATGGAAAATAACTTTATTTGTTCTAAGGAGTAGGCCAGAGTCTCCTCAGAACTTCTGATACTGCTTCTTGGTGGCAGCAGCCTTGGTGACTTTGAGGACGTTGAATCTCACAGTCTTGCTCAAAGACCTGCACTCTCCCACGGTGACAATGTCGCCGATCTGCACATCCCTGAAGCAGGCGGACAGGTGCACAGATATGTTCTTCTCAAAGTGATTGTGCTTCCGGATGTAGTGGAGATAGTCCCAGCGGATGAAAATGATCCTTTGCATCTTCATCTTGGTCACCACACTAGACAGGATCCGGCCTCGGACGGAGACATTACCAGTGAAGGGGCATTTCTTGTCTATGTAGGTACCCTCGATGGCCTCCTTGGGAGTCTTGAAGCCTAGACCAATGTTCTTGTAGTACCGAGGGAGTTTTTCCTTGCCGGTTTCTCCCAGCAAAACATGCTTCTTGTTTTGAAAGATTGTAGGCTGCTTTTGGTAAGCACGCTCAGTCTGAATGTCCGCCATCTTCCCGGCAGCCTGCTAGAAAGGGCTATTAAGGACTTTTCAAATCAAATTATCTTTACTCCTAGAATTAGTTGGGTAGATAATAGGCTAGCAAGTATTGATAAACTAGTTCTTAATATGACACAGAACACTATAAGCTCTTGAACAAATTAATTCATGCTATTTTTAATGTACCTTATTACAAAACATACATTTGAACATATAATAGAAACTTCATGATTGTGATTTATTAAAAAGACATTCTAGATAAGAAAAAAAATCTGCTTAAAGACACATACGATAGATACTGGGTGATATAGTGGTGTTATCCATTTTTTTTTCCCCTGAATCCAGAAAAAAAAAATCCACATCATACTATTAATTTTGTATTATGATACAACTTTATAAGATTGGATTTACTCTGTAGGGAGAGCAGTAAAATGAAATATAGGTCTATAATGTAGAACATAGGGACCAATGAAAAGCAATGTGTGAGTCTAGGCAACACATTTTCTTTGAATACCCCAGGAGAAGCAATTGCCCTAGAAGGTGTTGATATAGTAGCCCATTCCAGATGTAGCTAGTGGCAATCATTAAAGAAGAAATTGATATAATTTGTTACTAAAAATATATAGCTATTTAAAAAAAAAACTATTTTGTGAACTGTCAGAAATAGGTTAGCAGAAGTTAAAAGTAACAGGCCCGCAGACCGATAGGATGGTGCTCAATTTTAAATCATCAACATTTCCAGCCTATAAGCTTAAGCTAGTCCAGGCATCAACCTTAAGCGCCTTGGTTTGATGAGGTTGAAGCGTCTATGCGGAAATGAAGATTTTATGGTTTTGTTTTGATTTTGTCTTTGGAAAGGCCATTCTGCATATGAATGCACAGATATATGAAAAGATACAAAATTCACATGAAAAAAGTATTTTTAAACCAGTTTCCCTCTGGCTGTTGCTAAAGATTTAGTTAGCATTTGAGACCTGATACATTTTCAAATAATGAGAACAATATATGGAGAGAAATTCTCACATAATCAAAAATTATGAAGTAAAATGAAAGAATATTTATTTAAGACAGATTACAATTACAATTGTTAAGACCTCATATACAGATCTATTTTATCATTTGACAGTAAAAATAATTTAACACAATCATCTAAAAATATAACAGTATTATGTATTTTTAAATCACAAGCCCAAAGTTATGTTAAGACAGTACCTTGTCTATTTTTGAGTCTCAACTAAGGCCACTTATATTATGGATATATGAGATTTTTTTGTATGTGTGAAGGCTTTGTTCTATGTGAAAGATGCTTGGCTTAATTAGAGCTCAGCCTCAACTAACTATTATATTGTCCTTGTTTTTATTCTTACCCACTCATATGTCCCTAACTTTGAGTATCACAAATCATATTCAGGCATAAATACTATTTGTCCTTCTGATACCCATCCTATTTGCCTTTCGCAATGGAGATTGAGCATTTTAGCCAGAGTTCTCCCTCTAGATTAGTTTCTTTAGGTGTACAGATTGTGGTAGGATTATCCTATATTACATGTCTATATGAGTGAGTATATACTGTGTGTGTCTTTCTGCTTCTGGGATAGCTCATTCAGGATGATCCCTTCCAGATCCCACCATTTACCTGCAAATTTCATGATTTTCTTGTTTTTCATTGTGTAGATGTACCACAATTCTGTATCCATTCTTCAGTTGAGGGGCATCTGGGTTGTTTCCAGCTTCTGGCTATTACAAATAAAGCTGCTACGAACATGGTGAGAAAACAGGAAACAAGTTAGAAGCCTGCCACAGAGAGCCTCTGAAAGGCTCTGCCCTGCAGACTATCAAAGCAGATGTTGAGACATATGGGCAACCTTTGAGCAGAATGCAGGAAATCTTACAAAAGAATTGGGAAATGGTAAGATCTGGAGAGAACAGGAGGTCCAAAAGGAGAGCAACAGAACCAAAAAATTTGAACACAGGGGTCTTTCCTGAGACTCATACTCCAACCAAGTACCATGCAGGGAGATAACCTAGAACCCCTGCATAGATGTAGCCCATAGCAATTCAGTCCCCAAGGGTTCCATAGTAATGGGAACAGGGACTGCTTCTGACATGAACTGATTGGCCTGCTCTTTGATCACCTCCCCTGAGGGGGGAGCAGCCTTACCAGGCCATGGAGGAAGACAATGCAGCCACTACTGATGAGACCTAAAAGACTAGGATCAGAAGGAAGAAAAAGAAACCCTCCCCTACCAGTTGACTTGGGGAGGGGCATGCGTGGAGAAAGGGGAGGAAGGGAGGGGAGGGGAGGAGGGAGAGAACTAAAGAGGAATACAAAGTAAAAAAAAGTGTAATTAAAAATAAAATAAAATAAAAATAAAAAATACTGTTTATCTAATTGAATATCATTTTTTTATCAAGAAGAGAAGTGACATGAGAAGATTTATATGAATCCTTTATCTAAATAGAGTTGGTGAGTGGGGGTTCATGTCTTCTTTTTTTTTGTTTTGTTTTGTTTTTTAAATCAGTGGAAGGTCTATTTTAATTTTCTGAAGGAAATTTTACATTACTTTTCATAATGGCTCTCATTTTACAAGAGGGTAACATCCAAAGTATATGAAAAATATCAGCAGTTCAAAACCAGCAAAAGAAATAATATAATGTGAAAACCAACAATATCTTTAAACAGAAGATTCTCAAGAAAAGAGATGCAAAAGAGAAAAATAAAAGGTATGAGAAAAATGTTTAATGTCACTGATCAATGAAGAAAATGTAAATCAAAACAACCATCATAAATCACCTCACTCCAGTAAGGATGTATATGATTAACAAGACTAACGGTAACAAGGGCTGCCAAATATGTAAAGAAGACAGCTCACTTCTGGTGCATGTAGCTGTCAGTAGACGGCACCATGAATTTGCAAAAAGAAACAGCTTTGTTACATAGCTACTGTGTGAAAAACTAGAAAGTGATGTTGAAGTTGGCTGCTCCCATTATTTGTGGGAGAATTGTCAGGAAAGAAGACTGGAGAAGGATGTTTTGAATGACAAGCATGGGTCATTAGGGCAGGGCTATGTTCTCCGTCCGGGTATTTTTGAGCTTGTGATCTCAGCCAGATAATCTGTCATTCTCTGTTCATTTCTATCTTGAACAGCAAGTTCCAAATCATAGGCAGCACTAATGAAAAGACCTCAAAACATCTCTTGGAAGACAACTCAGACACTCTATGCTTAGGTGTGTTCAGCCTTATCTAATTGTATCAGCTGCTCTTCAGTGGAGTGAGGCTATTTTTTGTGTTGCAAAGGAAGTAATGCAATTTCTACTGGGTCTCATAATCATTCTTGTAAAAGGAACATTATGAAATATATTGCTATGATTTTAATATTCTGGCAAACTACTGGTTCTAAGTGCAAACAGTAGACACAAAACTACTTTTCTCTCACTGGGATCTTATTACAGGTATAAAAGATGACATAATTACCAGAGATACAATACTTCTCTTTTTGTTTGTTTGTTTCTATATTAAATTATTTTTTTTTAATTTTTGCCTAGAAAAAAGACAAGTTTACTTCTGATGGCACTGAACAAACTGGTGATGCTTAGAGTTTTCAGCACAGAGATGAGCTCAGCTGACTTTGTAGGCAGGAAAAATGTGATGCTTTCTGTCTTGAAGATGAGGATTTTTAGTTGACTATTATACACTATTATGTGAGGAAACTAAAAAGAGAGCTCAACCACAATGAATTCTATATTTTGTACTTCATATAAATTTGATGCAAATACACCAAATGTATCTGTGTGTTTATAATTTTATCAGTGCAATTTGAGGATTCCTAGGAAAGATCACCATAATATATTCAATGTCTTTTCTTTCCTTTGTGACATGATATTTTCTTTTTTCTTTTATTCTTCTTATTATTATTTATTATAATTTATTCAATTTGTATCCCAGCTGTGGTCCCCTCCCAAACATACCCTCCTTCCCTCTTCTCTTTTTATGCCCCTCCCCGAGTCCACTGATAAAGGAACTCCTCCTCCCCTTATATTTGACCCTGGCTTATCAGGTCTCATCAAGACTGGTTGCATTGTCTTCCTCTATAGACTAACAAGGCTGTACCCTCGAGGGGGGAGGTGATCGGAGAGCCTGCCATTGAGTTCATGGCAGAGAAAATCCCTGTCCCTCTTTCTAGGGATCCTACTTGGAGACTGAATCTATGAACTACATCTGAGCTTGTGTTTTAAGTCTTCTCCATGCATTGTCCTTGGTTGGGTTATCATACTCTTCAGGGACCCCAGGGAGCAGTTTTCATAGCTTTGTTGGTCTCCTTTTGGAAATCCTGTACCATCCAGGTCTTCCTATCTCCCCCTTATTCCAAAGATTCCCTGCACTCTGCCAAAAGTTTGGTTATGAGTCTTAGCTGCTATTTGGATACCTCCATCAGTAGAGTCTTTGAGAGGCTATCTGTGGTAGGCTACTGTCCTGTTGTCTGTCTTTTTCTGCTTCCAATGCCTATTGCATTTGTCCTTCTGAATGAGGAGTGACCATCATTCCTAGAATCTTCCTTGTTGTTTAACTTCTTTAGGAGCATAGATTTTAATACGTTTATCATAACATTCATTTATGAGTGAGTATATACCATGTGTGTCTTTCTGCTTCTTGGTTACCTCACTCAAGATGATCTTTTCTCATTCCCACCATTTGCCTGAAAATTTCATGATTTCCTTGTTTTTAATGGCTGAGTAGTATTCCATTGTGTAAATGTACCACAATTTCTGTATCCATTCCTTGGTTCAGGGACATCTAGGTTGTTTCCAGCTTCTAGCTATTACATATAGAACTGCTATGAACGTGACTGAGCAAATGTCCTTGTTGTATAGTTGAGCATATTTTGGATATGTGCCTAGGAGTAGAACAGATGGATGTTGAAGTAGCACTATTCCTAATTGTCTGAGAGAGCACCAGACTGATTTTGAAAGTAGTTGTGCAAGTTTACATTCCCACCAGCAATGGAGGAGGGTTCCCTTTTCTCCACATTCTTTCCAACAGTGTGGTCACTTGAGTTTTTGATCTTAGCTATTCTGAAATCTCAGGGTTGTTTTGATTTGCATCTTCCTGATGATAAATATGGATCTATTTGAATTTTCCTACACGTAGACATCCAGTTAGACCAGCACCATTTGTTGAAGATGCTATCTTTTTTTCCATTGTTTGCTTCTGGCTTCTTTGTCAAAAACCAAGTATCAGTAGGTTTATTTCTGGGTCTTCTATTGGAAGCCATTGATCCGCCAGTGTGTTTCTATGTCAGTACCATGCAGTTTTTATTACTATTGCTCTGAAATACAGCTTGAGATCAGGGATGGAGATACCTTCAGAAGATCTGTTATTGTAGAAGTTGTTTAAGCAATTGGTTTTTTTTTTGTTGTTGTTGTTGTTGTTGTTGCTGTTTTGTTTTTTTCCATATGAAATTGAGAATTGTTCTTTCAAAGTCTGTAAAGAATTGTGTTGGTATTTTGATGGAAATTGCATTGAATCTGTAGACTGCTTTTGGTATGATAGCCATTTTCACTATGTTAGTCCTACTGATCCATTAGCATAGGCGATCTTTCCATCTTTTAATATTTTATTCAATTTCTTTCTTCAGAGACTTGAAGTTTGTTTGTTTGTTTGTTTTCATACAGGTTTTTCACATGCCTGGTTAGAGTCACACCAAGTTACTTTATGTTAATTATGGTTAATTGTATGGTTAATTAATTAATTGTAAAGTGTATTGTTCCCTTAATTTTATTCTCAGCCCTTTGTCTTTTATATACAGGAGGGCTACAGATTTTTTTGAGTTAATTTTGTATCCAGCCATTTTGCTGAAGGCGTTTATCAGCTGAAGGATTTCTCTGGTTGAACTTTTGGGGTGACTCATGTATACTATGATCTCATCTGTGAATAGTGACACTTTGAATTCTTATTTTCCAATGTGTATTGCCTCGAACTCCTTTAGTTATCTTATTGATCTAACCAGGACTTCAAGTACTATGTTGATGAGATACAGCGAGATTGGGCAGCCTTGTCTTGTCCCTGATTTCAGTGGGATTGATTTAAGTTTCTCTACATTTAATTTGATGTTGGCTATTGCCTTTACTATGATTAGATATGTGGCTTTTATCCCTGATCTCTCCAAAACTTTAAACATGAATGGGAATGGGTGTTGGATATTGTCAAATGTGTTTTCAGAATCTAAGGAGGTGAACATGTGTTTTTTTCCTTCTATTTGTTTATGTGGTGGATGGATTTCACCACATATTGATGGATTTCCACATATAGAACCACAAGTGCATGCCTGGGATGAAGCCTACTTAGTCATAGTGGATGATATCTTTTATGTGTTCTTGGATTTGGTCAAAAGTATTTATTGGGTATTTTTGTATCAGTGTTCATATGAGAAATAGGTCTGAAATTTACCTTTTTTGTTGGGTGTTTGTGTGATTTAGGTATAGGTTACTGTGGCCTCATAGGATGAGTTTGGTAATGTTCCTTCTGTTTCCATTTTGTGAAATAATTTAAAGAGCATTGGCATCAGCTCTTCTTTGAAGATATAGTAGAAATCTGCACTGAAACCATCAGGCCTTGGCCTTTTTTTGGATGGGAGAGTTTTGTTGACTCTATTTCCTTGAGAATATAGGACCTTTACCTAATCTTGGTTTAACTTTGGCAAGTGGAATCTATCAAGAAAACTGTCCATTTCCTTTAGATTTTCAAATTTTGTGGCATATAGGCTTTTGAAGGAAGACCTAATGATTGTCTGAATTTCCTCAGTGTCTCTTGTTATGTCTTCCTTTTCATTTCTGATTTGACCATTTGGATATTTTTTTCTCTGCCTTTTAGTTAATTTGGTGAAGTGTTTATCTTGTTGATACTCTCAAAGAACCAGATCTTGGTTTCATTGATTCTTTGAATTGTTTTATTTATTTCTAATTCATTGATTTAAGCTCTGAGTTTGATTATTTCCAATTGCCTACTCTTCTTGGATATGTCTGTTTCTTTTTTTCCAAAGCTTTTAGCTAGCCATTAAGTTGCTTGTGTGAGATGCTTCAAATTTCTTTCTGAAGGACTTAGGGCTATGAATTTTCCTCTTAGCACTGCTTTCATTATGTCTCATAAATTTGGGTAAGTTGTACCTTCATTTTCATTGAATTTAAGGAAGTCTCTAATTTCTTTTGCTTTTTTTTTTTTTAATTTCTTCCGTGATCCAGCTGTCATGGACTAGAGAGTTTTTAATTTTTCATGCATGTGTAGGCTTTTTGTTATTTCTGTTGTTGTTGAGGTCTAGTTTTAGGCCATGGTGCTTTGATAGGATACAAGGGATTATTTTGTTCTTATATCTGTTGAGGCTTGCTTTGTGACCAACTATATGGTCAATTTCTGTAAGGTTCCATGAGGTGCTTAGAGGAAGGTATACTATTTTGATTTTGGGTGCAAGGTTCTGTAGACATCTATTTGGTCCATTTGATTTAGGACCACCGTAAGTGTCATTATTGCCCTATTTAGCTTCTCTCTAGATGATCTGTCCCTTGGTGAGAGTGAAGGGTTGAAGTCTCCCACTATTAAGGTGTTGGGACCTATGTGTGATTTGAGATAATAATGTTTCATTTATGAATGCAAGTGCTATTTTATTTGGGCCATAGATGTTCAGAATTGTGATGTCCTTATGGTGGATTTTTCCTCTGATGGGAATGAAGTGCCTCTTCTCATTTTTTTTTTTTTTGATTAATTTTGGTTGAAAGTCTATGTTACAGATATTAGGATGGCTACTCCAGATTGTTTCATTGTCCATTTGCTTAAAAAAACCTTTATCCAGCCCTTTACTCTGAGGTTATATCTGTCATTGTTGCAATGGTGTGTTTCTTGGATGCAGCAGAATGTTGAATCCTGTTTCTCCAACCATTCTGTTAGTCTGTGTCTTTTTTTTTTAATTTTATTTTTTCTTATCAGTTACATTTTATTAACTCTGTATCCCAGCCGTGTCCCATCCCTCATTCCCTCCCAGTCCCTCCCTCCCTCCCTCCCTCATCTCCACTGTGCCCCTTGCCAAGTCCATTGGAGAGCTGAGTCCATTGATGTTGATAGATAATATTGACCAATGGATGTTAGCTCCTTTTATTGTGGAGTTGGTGGTGATAGTGTGTTTGAGTGTTTGTTTTCTTTTTATTTTTTGTTGTGAGGTTATCTATGTCCTGTGGGCTTTTTTTCCTGTAGCTGATTTTGTTAGATTGGGGTTTTCCTTCTAGTATCTTCTGTAGGGCTGGTTTGCTGTGTAGATGTTTAAGTTTAATTTTGTCATGGAATATTTTGTCTTCTCCATGTATGTTGAGTGAAAGCTTTGCTGGATATAGTAGTCTGGGTTGGCATCTGTGTTCTCTTAGAGTCTACATGACATCTGTCCAGGCCCTTCTCGCTTTCATGGTTTCTTTTGAAATGTGTGGTGTGATTCTGACAGGTCTACCTTTGTATTTTTCTTGGTCTTTTTTCCCTTGCTGTTTTTAATATTTTTTCTTTGTTCTGTAGATTTAGTGTTTTGACTGTTATGTGACTTTTCTGGTCTAGTCTATTTGGTGTTCTGTAAGCCTCTTGTATGTTTAAGGACATCTCTTTCTTTATGTTAGGAAATTTTTCTTCTATGATTTTCTTGAAAATATTTTCTGGATCTTAGAGCCTGGAATCTTTTTTGTCTATTTCTATTATTCTTAGACTGTCTTTTCATAGCTTCCTTTATTTCTTGGATATTTTGCGTTGGAGACTTTTCCATTTTTTTCTTTGAGTTATCAATTTCTGCAATTGTATCTTCAGCTCCAGCGTTTCTCTGTGTTTTCTTTATTGATTCTAATTCTATTTTCATGTCTTGCACCATTTCCTTCATCTGTTTGAATGTGGATTCCTGTCTTGATAGGATGGCATCTGTTTTTTTTTTATTTTTTATTTGTTTCCTCTTTATGTGCTCTAATAACTCAATAAACATAGCTTCAAAATCATTTCATGTGTTTCCAATGAGTTAAAATATCCACTGATTTTGGGGCTTGCTGGTGAAGCCATAATGTCCTGATTTTTGTTGGATGTGTTCTTATGCTTGTCTCTAGCCATTTGACAGTCAATTAGCCTTTGTTGTTTGTTCCTGGAGAGTGTACTTCAGACTGGCTTCATCTGTCTCTGGAGTTTGGAGTATTCTTCAGGAAGATGAGAGAAGCCCACCAGTGTGAAAGTGGGTGTTAGTTTTTCAGATGCAGCTAAGGGAGCAAGGTTGCAAGTATGCTAGCGCAGGAGTGTTCCCGGAGGTGTGCCAGCCTGGAAGGATGGAGTGTAAAGGAGAAGAACAAGCAAGTGCAGGTTGTACTACAGGTTCAGTTTGGGGGTGCAGTGTGCATTTGCAGGTGCTCTGAATGGCTCAGTGGCCCACAGGCCTTTCTCTGTATTGTGCTCTAATCATTCAGATGTGCCTGAGTAGTACCATCTTGGTTCCAGGAACTGTTTGCCTACACTCCATGGGTAAACCTACAGAACAAGGGCTTTAATGTTGAAAATCCCGTCCCAGAGAACCCTTTATTGCAAGTGATCCCTATACATCAAGGATATGTGTAGAGGGGGAATCTGATATCTGGCTGTTAGTGTAAAGGGACCCTGATGTGGAGACTGTACGCACTCTCTCGCAGAAGCACTCACTGGCAGGTGGATGTGGAAAACACTGAGGGAACTCGAACTCACTCACAGGCCTGTGTGGAAAGTGCAGAGGGCCTGGTCATACTCACTGGCAGGCAGGTGTGCAAAGCACAGTGGGCCTGTGAAAACACTTGCAGGTATATGTGGTAAGCTCAGAGAGCCCACAGTTTTCTTCTCTCAGAATTGGGTCCCCAGTTTGTCCTTTAGAGTAAGGAAGCTCTGTACCTGAGGTTATGTATTCCCAGCCATGTCTCTGGAGCCAGGAAAGGTACAGTCATATGTGTTGGGTGTTGATAGTTTGCTACTGTCAGACTCTGAAGATGTCTATGGGGGTGGGGGGGCTGGATCCAATCTGTCCCAGCTCACAGGTGATCCCCTGTAGCCCAGGAAGCCTCAAAGTCAATGCTCCGGATTCAGCTGCCAATCTGCTCACCAGTTTTGGAGTTTCGGATCTTCTGCCCTTCAGAAACATTGCACACTGTTCTTCTCCATCTTGGAGCCCCCCTTAGCATAAGATACTTATTATCTCCCTCTTTGGAGTACTCATTAAAGAACCTAGAAGAAGAATTCAGTAAGGACTACTATTTTTCTCAACTTATTGTACTGAAATTTAACTATTTTTAAAGATGAGTTAACAGTTGTCGACATGAAATAAGATGTACAAGTAAATAAAAAGTGTAATTATTGACTGTTGACAATTTTTATGACAATGTGCTGTTAATTTGTGAATTAGAACACTCACAGAATGTTATAGTACTTCTAATAAAACAATTAACTTCAATGGATTTCTGAAATAACACTAAAATTCATTGATTAAAATATTCTCCTGTTATAGATTGAAACAAGGCTTTTGACCTTTCAAAATTATTAATTGTATCCAAAATAATATTCTAATAAAAAGATGTAAGAAATAAAATGTACTGTTGAAATTGGTGCTTTAGACTAAGGTAAGAACCTTCTAATGGAGATATTACCTACATTTGAAATCATTTCTTATTTTAATGACATTTAGTAGTAAATAACCTAGTTTATTACCCTAGCAAAATATTAATATCCTCAATTATTTTTCATTTTGTTTTTTTACCTCTTGCTTACATTCATAAACCTTCGTGGAAATCTCAGCAGTAAGGATTGAAGACAGAACTGGTGAGAGAATGAGCCAACGTACACACGAAAGTTAGACAAGGGAGCAAACGTAAAGACTACAAAGTGGCAGTAAACAGCCAAGAAATGGTCCCAAACTTGTCTGCAAACTCTAAAACTTTGTAGGGCAACAGAGCAGGACGGAAGAGTTAAAGTGAAATAAGAAGGAAAGGAATCTGTCTGATTTAAACACAGCTAATAAAATTCACTGTAAAGGCCTGCCTGCATGTCAACAACATCCCCCTTTCCTAGAAATACGTCACATAAGAAAGTAAAAGTAGTCATGGGTCATGGGGTCTAAGGTTGTATGACCTTTGCACTTAACTTTACTCCTTTCCAAGCAGTGTCACTGGAACATCCTGAGACCCTTCTAAATGATGTTAGAAACATTTATAATCAAAGCATGATCATAACTCTATGGTTTTGGAGTAAAGATTCTTGCTTCTTCCCTTGACATAGTTATTCTAATAGTACTCAGTTCTATACAGTGTTCATCAGAAATCATCTATGATCTTATTTACTAAAAATCTTCTGTAAAGATTTCCTTAGAAACCCTAAACAGCTTAATTTCATAATCCACCGAAATACAATATCTGTGCATATCTTCCAATGTCCACATTAAATCTATGAAAAAAATATTGTTAATAAAGACCTCGCTGCTTCATACTGATTAATCCTGATTTTTTTTTGAAGTAAAGCCAAGAATCCTGGTGTCAACTGAGTGGGGAGTCTAAGAAACAATCCCACAGGCTGTATCTCCCATTCCGTTTGACACTGACCAACTCTCCTGATGGATATTCATTTTGTAAAACATCTATGTTGTTAATAAGAGCATACTAAAACTGCATTAAATGATGAGCTTGTCTTTCTTGGATATTCTTTAATAAGATGAGGATAACATGAAAATGAGAATTATAACATTAAACAAAGCAAAATTTCAAATGTTAAAAAAAAATAGTCATTCAGCATCATCTTTTATCAGGATCGTATTTTATGGACTGATAGTGTATCAATATACATTATACTAAAACATTCCTGGTTTCCACTTGCAAAGCATTTCATGTCCAATAGGGCATGCTTGATCTTTGTTAAGGTGATTTTTGCTTAGAAGCAGAAAAAAAAATCCTGTCTGTAAAATCATTACCTTGGGATGAAAAGATGGCTCAGCGACAAAAAAAGCATATTGCTCTTCTAGAGCATCCAAGCTCTATTCCTCAGACCCATGTCAGCTGGTTCACAACTGCCCATCACTCCAACCTCATGGTATGTGGCCTCATCTGTGGTTCTCGGCTGGCACTACATCAACTAGAATACACTCAGACACACAAAGACATGCACATAAGTAAAATTTATTTTAAGTTATCTAATATTTAATGAGTATTCTATACCATATATTAGTTTAATTGTGTTTTGTATTCATGAGGTGCAGGTATTTGACATTATATATTAATTTTATGAAAAAGTTATTGTAAAAGAATGAATCCATGCAAACTTGATCATTTCATGATAGATTTGCTGTTCGTAGCACCTTGTAGGTTTCTACTCTTAAACTGCATATTCTAACGCTTATGCTAAAGTCAAGCTGTTTCCATCTGTTTAGGCTACACACTGCATCACTTAGTAGTATAAAAAGAGCAGTTTTCTTACACTCCTGGGACAAAAAAAAAATTCACAGAATTCATAAGTGATTCAATGCACAAAAAAGTTCATTTCCTGTATAGAGTTTCAGCAATGCCCTATCATAAAAAAAAACCAAAAAACGATATTTTTAATTGTGTTGATCATAAAGAATTTGAGTAAGTAAAACCTTTAGGACTGGGCACCTCATCATTTCACTTGACTGAGGCACAGTCAGCCTCAGCATGTGGAGTTAATTACTTTATCACCGTTTCTCTCAACACCAGAAACACCCTAATTGTGAATGCACCGCATAATATGTTGAAGCAAATCTTTCCTCTGTCTATACAACCAGAAACTCAGAATGGAGTCATGGCTCTGGCATGCATCGAGTACTGCTCGGCTGCCACTTTGCTGGGACATTTCTTTTCCCTGGTGATTATTGGCCCGGTACTCTGATGTAGCCTTCAGTCAGTTGCTTTCGTCCTTCCAGATCAGCTGGATTCCCACTCCAAAGGTTATGGCTCCACCAAGAATTTCAACATTGTGCTTGCTCCCCAAAACACCTCTCATATTTGTCATCTGTGAAGCTGGGTCATTCCATAAGCAATTCCTACAGGATCTGTGTGGCCACAAAAACACGATACCATGCAGTTGTGAATGCACAGCAATCCTGGAGACTGCTATCTTCTGGATTGCAGGAGCTTAAGCTTATTAAAATTCTAAGAATTACTCACTGGCAAAAGGCTGCATTTAACGCCTTCAGAAGTATTTTTCAGAACCCAGCATTGGGGTAAGACAGTTTTTATAAAGCAAGAGCATGAGCCCTTTGGAATCCAAAACAAAACAGAAAATGACATTTTTGTTGAGCAAAATTTTAGTTTCATTTATTGAACTTTCACCTCATTTCTGTTCAAGAATTATCTGTCATTACCACTGTTTCCTGCCCTCACAGAAGCAAAAAATGTGATGAGTTTTTGTAATTGGAGATATTATGCTTCTTTCTCTCTCTCCATTACCCCTTCTCTCTTTCCTTCTTTTCTCCCTTCCTCTCTCCTCTTCTTCTCTCTCTTCTCCTCCCCCTTTCCCTCTTGTGTGTATGTGTGTGAAACTCCAAGACCATTTCAGGGCAGGGAACCTGTAATGTCAGCAGCTGCTAGGAAGAAGTTATAGAAATAAGGAGCAGAGAAAATCATGCCTTTTGAGTTAAGGCCCAAGTATGCTGCAATAGGGCCAGCAACCAGATGAATGAAGGAACAGAATACGGGAGGAAGGAGTTCTTCTTAGAGAGAGTGTGAACACACCCGATTCTTAAGGCAAGCAGGCCTGGGAATTCAGGCTGTATCTGAAGGAAAAAAAAAAAAAAAGCAGATCTTGAGAGAGAGAGAGAGAGAGAGAGAGAGAGAGAGAGAGAGACTGATATTGCCCAGAATGTCAGATCAAGCTTAGAGTTTTAGCCAGTACCCAAAACAGATGATAGAAGGAGAATAAAGAGGAAATATTTTTTTTCTTTAAGTTTAGAAAAGTAGCCAGGCTTACTAGAAAAGATCTGTAAGTATCTGCCACAACCCTTATTTGTATCTTCTTTTTCAATGTTGTACTTTAGGTCAATGAAAGTTTTCAAAAAACAGAGGCAAGAAGAAAGGAGGACCTGAAGAAAATCTGAATTTTTTTATTAATTAGAAAGAAAGAAAGGAGAATATATATTCTGCACGAAAGGAGATGTAGAGGCAAAATGCACTGATTTGGGCTTTGTTTCCGTCCTGTGAGCAATTTATTTAATCTGTAAGACTTGCAAAATCTTATCGCAGTGCACACAAAATTTAAATGTTCCTTCCAACTCTGCTTGTACCCAAAAAGGTTTTGCTATACTCATTTGAAAAAAAATAGCATCCCAAATTATATTTTATTTAAAGAAGTAATTTTATGTTACAAGGAGAGACTATTTGTGTATTATTCCAATTATTCTAAAAAAAAAAACTTCTGTCTGTAATAGTAAATAATTTGCAGAACTATTCTAAAAATTAGTTATAATATCATCAAAATTTGCAAGGAATTAAACTTTAAATGACAACTTAAATTTTATTTCCAGTTACGGAAAGAGCAAATGACTGTAAGAAAATTAGAAATAATAAATACTAATATATTAATATGCATATAAATATGTACTATTAGTGTTAATACTGTGCAAGAAAACAAAACATTTATATATTTTAGAATTTGAAAAACTAGTTATAAGATGTTACATAAATCAGGGAGGAAGTATAAACTAATTCCAAAGTGAGTATATAGGAGAAATGAGCTAGGCTTAAAGTAGTTATTAAAAGCATCACTCAGTGGTAGAAAGAGGAATAGAGAAAAGAAACATACTTAAGAAAGATGATGAGAAAGAAATACTATCATGCTAAAAGTCTTCATTCCTTTCTAACCAACACTTTAGACTGTGCGTTTAGTTCGTTTTCTTGTCTCTCTCACTGGCCATCAACCCTTCAGACTTGTACAATTAATGGTGAGATGTGGGTTTCAGTTACTCTCCTCATTGTACTGACAAAATTCCCGATAGAAATTACTTATGAGAGAATCGTTTCCTTTCTGCCATGGTTTCCTAGGAAACAGTACGTCATAGCAAAACGGCATGATGATTGGAATGGCAGAAGAATTAGCTGCTCAGAGGGCAAGCAGAGAGCTCAGGCCTGAACCAGAACTGTTTCTGAAGGTCTCCTTTCAGTGACCCACGTCTACCAGCTAGGTCACATTTCTCAAGCAATTCATGATTCCAAAAGCAGTACCAAATACTCTGCTTTCTCCTTAGATCATATAAATCTTTTGCCTTTCCCCAAAAAAAGCGTTGCCACTGAGAACCAGTATTAAAACATATGATCCTATAGAGGACATTTAGCAGCAACCCCACAAGGCTTTGCCACAGGCTCTGCAGACTCATGGCATTACTTATCCACTACAACTTCATTAGTCCTCATAGTTTCAAAAGTCTCAGCCAAAACTCACAGGGGCTCTTTATAGTCAGAAACAATGCGACAAACCTCCACTATGCAATGACACAGAGTGAACATTCTGATCTCAAAGGGAGGAGGAGAGCAAGGAAAAACTGGACAAAGCAAGATGGCAGCCTAACAGGCCACCCACTAGATACTGCAGCTCCATATCCAGCAACCGTGGCACATGCTAGCATCCTTGAGTTCCAACAGCTTAAGAAACAAACATGTGACTTCCTTCAGATGCTGTGAAGTCTGTGCCACATCTAAAATTAGGAGTTAATAATTCTGATATATTCTCTGCCAAGTTCAGGGGAGTAGTCTTGTCCTCACGTACTGAGAATATTTGAAGAGTATTTTCATTAGTCATCGAGTACTGAACTCAAATTTGCATCTGTATATCATTTGGGTTAATATATCAAATTATGTCATGACATAGCATGATTTGTTTGGGGCTGATGGTAGGGAACAGGAAAGAAAGTTTGTGTGGGGGTGTGGGGAAGATCTAAGTGCTCAGTGCTTTTTCTGTTTGTGAAGGAAGACACCAAAAGCCTAGACAGAGGGTGAATGATGAAGCATTCCATCCTGCCCTCTGCAGGCTAGACTTACTTGGTCTGAGTTAAAAACACTATATCCTAGTTATATGGGGCTGCATACCAAATTGCTACCAAATGTAATGGCTTGAGAACCGACTTCCAAATATATTAATGCGCCACTCTAGTGAGATCACGGAGACTGTTAGATAAATCATACCCAGGGTCACAAAGATGACCCTGGTTGAACTCGGTGGTTCACAAAGTAAAACAAAAGACCTGCGCATGGGGAAGAAAAGCATAGGGAATATGGATTATAGGAATGGGATGGAGATAAGAAGGCAGAATTTGAAGTAATCAGAATGGATAAATGAAATCATCAAATGAAAATTTAATTAAATAAAATGAGAGAAAGTTTTGTTTTGCTATGCTTTGCTTTTAATCTACCTTTTGCCTTAAAAATCTTCTAAATGATTCCAAATACTCCTCTGCTGTTCTTGGTTCTGATATTATACACACACCTATGTGGGTTTTAGTGACATAATCACTGTGAAAAAGAATATGATATAAAACCTTAGGGTAGCATCCTGGTTCATTTTATGTCAACGTGATACAAGTTTGTTGATAGGTCCCAACACAAGCTAAAGTCATCTGAGAGGGGGGAATTCAGTTGAGAAAACGCCTCCATAAGAGCATGCTAAAGGCAGGCAAGACCATAGGGCATTTCTTAATTAGTGACTGATGTGGGTGCCACTGCTGTTGGGCGGTCATCCTGCGTGCTATAAAAAAGCAAACTAAGTAGGCCATGAAGAACAAGGCAGTAAGAAGGACTCCTCTGTGCTCTCAGCATCAGCTTCTGCCTCTGGGTTCCTGCTCCATTTTAGTTCCTGTCCTGATATCCTTTGATGATCAACAGTGGATTGGAAGTATACGTACAATAAACCCATTCCTCGCCAACTTGCTTTGATCGTGGTGTTTCATCACAGCAGTTGTAACTGTAACTAAGGCAGGTAGATTGTTTTGTTCTACTTTATCATTTTTTTTCAAGTCATGGTTTCATATATCCTGGGCTGGCTTCCAACTAGTTATGCAGTCTGGGAAGACCTTGAACTTCTGATCTTCCTACCTCCACTTCCTGAGATTACAGTAAATGCCACCACTTCTCTTCTTTGTTGTGCTGTTGATCAAACCCAGGGCACCCTACCAAATAGGTTGAGTCCCAGCCCTCCTAATATGGCTTGAATGTTTCAGTGACTATTGTTAGTATTTCCTAAAGGAATAAGAATATTAAAATAGAACATAGACAAAGAAGAAGAGGTCAAACCTTGTTGGTATGAAGATATCTTTTGGAGGAGTAAGTTTCTGTAAGAAAGAGAAAGAAAAGGCTACCCCTATGTAACACGCAGGTCAAGAAATGAGATCAGTAATTAAACCTTTATCTGTAGGTATTACAGAACAGATACAGACTAAATAACACACACACGCACACACATACTCGTGCACACACACACACACACACACACACACACAGGCAAGAATGTGATCTTCCATCGTGAAAAAGATACCTCCTGCTCCTCCTCGGATGCCCAGTGCAATAGTTGTTTTGTTTTGACTTATCAGTTTTTCTGCTTACTTCCATCTAAACTCTGCCACACCTCCTAATATTAGCAAGTTTTTTTCTTACGGTAAGAATATGAATATGAACATGAATATGCTTGCCAAGCTGGTTTCATAAGCTATCATGGAAGTAAAGACAGCTGCCAATACGCCAGAAATAAAAACAGCAGCAGCAGGATGAGGTTAGGAAGAGCTCTTTGGAGGATCTGATATTCTGTTAGCACATTTCCCATTAAATAGAAACCTCAAGCATCAGAACAGACAGCCATGAAGGTGACACTTGAAGAAAACTCAAAGAGGTGAGATCTCAAGTGGTTTTGTTTGACCTCCTGTTTAACACATATTTGGCCTGTACTAAAAGGGGACTATCAAGTTACTTTGATGCAATTTCCTATCTTGCTAGAAATTTCCTTGAAAGAAATGAGAAACTCACAGCCCTTTATGAAGGTACGGAAATGTTTGTGCAATGTTTAGATGCATATATGGGTGCTGTAATACTAAGTACTTTATATTTGATGTTGTGTTATGTTTCCTGTTAATTTCACAGAAAAGAAGAATGCGCTATATTTTCAAATATTATCATTTTTATTTTCACACCTCATTTTTCATGGCCAAGAAATATGTGATTCTTCAGGTGTGCTTTCAGGTCAGAATTTTTTTTTTCCTAATTGTTTGCTCTTAGTTTACAAAACCAAAGTGGATGCCAATAACTTTCAAAGCAAAAGATTTGAAGGTCAGGATCTACTACTATTAATATGTAACATTAGGAATAAGGAAAATATCTCTGTAAGATTTACACCAAAAAGAAAAAAAAAAAAGATTTACACACCGATGTGTCTTTCCCATTCATGACATAAATGGCTGAAGACAATATATCTGTATGGAACACACTGACATAGCAAATGATTTAAAATATCCTCACAGACTAAAAACTAAACAGTAACTCTGAAATTCAGTTGAAGTTCAAGTGATGATCATATTAAAGCAATTCTGAGGCTCTCTATGCCATAGACAAGCATTCAACTGTCAGTCTTTCTTACATAATGCTAATTTATTGAATAAAATATACACATGAATAATCTTTTTATCTCGTTTTGTAGATTTATTTTATTCGTGTGTGTGTGTGTGTGTGTGTGTGTCATTTTGTGTACCAGTTTCCAAGGAGGTAAGAGAAGAACATTGGTTCTGCAGAATGGAATTACAGCTGCTGTGTGCTGTCTAAAATGGGTGCTGGTATCAAAACTTGTGCTCTTCACAAACAAGTACATCCTTCTCTTTAACCACTGAGCCATATGCTTCACACTATCTCTCTTGTTTCATTTTTGTTTTAGATTATTGTGATTTTTTTGGCATTTGTGTTTATAGTTATACTTTATTTTATTTTTTGAGACAGGGTTTTGCTATGTAGCTCAAGCTAGATTGGGAATCACTAGGTAGCCAAGGCTAATGTCAAAAAATGCTGCTATCTCAGTCTGTCTAGTGTTGCCATTATAGATGTATGCCCACCATGCCTGGCTTCTCTACTATATAAACAATAAAGTTACACTTTTGAAAAATCACATAAAACTACTAATGTTTTATGTTTCTTTACATGTGCAGTAGGATAAAATATAAGTCTATTTACAAGCCTAAGAAATGATAAATATATTTTATATATACATATAAGTAAATATATATTTAATACATACATATTTCATCTAAAAGACACGCCTGAGGTATGAAATCCCTAGACAACCATTTCAATTTTTCTATATTGGACTATAAAAGCAAATATTTTTTCTATTTTCCTAAAGGAAATATATTTATACTGACAGATTTTGTGGAAAACAATAAAACTCACAATAGTCAAATTGACTTAGCATTACTTTGCTTTGGACACTTTAAAATGTTTTATTTTTAGGGCAAGTAGTTGAGGCTACAAATCATCATTTACAATTTCTATATAGCCACATTTAATGCATATAATATGTGATAATAATATAAAGAATTATTCAGTTCAATTCAATCACTGGCAAAGTGATCACACCTGTAATCCCAAAACATTGGCGTCTGAGGTGGGAGAATCGTAATGGAGTTGTTCTATAAAAACGCCACTCATAGGATCATATATTCGACTGCTTAGCAATCATATGAAATGACTGAAGAGATGAGGAGGTAAGGCCTTATTAGAGACTGTGTTGCGCTGGGGGTGGGCTTTGAAATTTCAAAAGCCCATGCCAAGCCCAGAGTTTGCCTCTGTGCTGTGAATCAGGATGTAGCTTCCAGCTATTACTCCAGAACCTGCCTGCATGCTGTCATGTTTCCTGCCATGAAGATAATGGACCAAAAATTCTGAAACTGTAAGAAAGCCACCAATTAAACGTTTTTCTTATAACAGTTGCCGTGGTCATAGTACCACTT
This sequence comes from Psammomys obesus, assembly GCF_907164565.1. Lineage (NCBI taxonomy): Eukaryota > Metazoa > Chordata > Mammalia > Rodentia > Muridae > Psammomys > Psammomys obesus. The sequence goes on from NW_026596069.1 coordinate 18,172,532, forward strand.
CACAGCAATAGAACAGTGACAAAGACAGAAATTGGTACCAGTATTGATATAACTTTTAGGGTAGTCAGGACTAGATAATGAGACTTAAAACATTTTTTTACTGAAATATGATGATCTATAAGTTGCTCAAAGCATTTGGCAAGTCCTTATAAAATGAATGTATGGAAATGTTTCAGATATAAATTTTCATCTAGCATGGAATTTATAACTTACATTTGCAATTTGTGCAACTTGCTTATTGATGGATAACAAATCACCACAGTCTTAGTGTCTTGCAACTAAGTATCTTGGAAGTTTTCTTTTTGCTGAAAACTCTGAGCATTAGGTAAGAATTGGGGAGAAGTTTATTCTTTTTCCAAAATATTATCAACAAGAGGTGTTTACAGGTAACTTCACTACTACTGTTAAAATGGTCTAATGGGCATGCTAACACACTAGAACCTGTAGGACAAATTGGGCCAACAATCTAATATTTGCAAGTAAAGCTTTGTGGAAACATGGCCTTGCTTCCAAGATTTTTTTTTTAATAATTATAGTTGTATAGCCAGTTGTTGAATAACGAAAGAATGGGACGTACATACTTTCAGAGCCCCTATTTTTATGTTTATTTCAAACTATAAATATAATCTACATTCAAAGCTCCCTCAAAATCATTTTTATTTTTTATTAATTACAATTTATTCACCTTGTATCACAGCTGTAGCCCCCATCCCAATCCCACCCCCAATCTCCCTTGCCCCTCCCCACATCCACTGATAGGGGAGGTCTCCTCCCTTTCCATCTGAACCTAGCCTATCAGGTCTCATCAGGACTGGCTGCATTAACTTCCTCTGTAGCCTGGTAAGGTTGCTCCCCCTTCAGGGGAGGTGATCAAAGAGCCAGCCACTGAGCTCATGTCAGAGAAAGCCCCTGTTCCCCTTTCTAGGGAATCCACTTGGAGACTGAGCTGCCATGGGCCACATCTGTGCAGGAGTTCTAGGGGTTCTACGTGATCTCCATGGATGGTCCTTGGTTGGAGTATCAGTCTCAAAAAAGACCCCTCAATAGAGGAATAACAAATGGCAGAGAAACACTTAAAGAGATACTCAACGTCCTTGGTCATCAGGGAAATACAAATCAAAAGAGCCCTGGGATTTTACCTTACACCAGTCAGAATGGCTAAGATCAGAAACTCAAGGGACAATACATGCTGGAGAGGATGTAGAAAGAGAGGAACCCTCCTAAATTGCTGGTGGGAATGTAAACTTGTATAGTCACTTTGGAAATCAATCTGGTGCTTTCTCAGAAAATTAGGAATGGTGCTACCTCAGAATCCATCTCTACCACTCCTGGACATATATCCAAAATATACTCAAGTATACATCAAGGACATTTGCTCAGGCATATTCGTAGCAGCTTTATTTGTAATACCCACATTTTGGAAACAAGCCAGATATCCCCCAGTTGAGGAATGGATACAGAAATTGTGGTGCATTTACACAATGGAATATTACTCAGCAATTTAAAATGGGGTGGGTGTCATGAAATTTGCAGGCAAATGGTGGGAACTAGAGAAGATCATCCTGAGTGAGGTAACCCAGAAGTAAAAAGACACAAATGGTTGTACTCACTTAGAAGTGGATATTAGAGATATAATATAGGCTAAACATACTAAAATCTGTACACTTGAAGAAGCTAAGCAAGAAGGAGGACCCTGGGTAAGATGATCAATCCTCATTCAGAAAGGCAAACAGGATAGACATTGGAAGATGTAGAAAATAGGGAACAGGACAGAAGCCTACCACAGAGGGCCTCTGAAAGTCTCTACCCAGCAGGGTATCAAAGCAGATGCTGAGACTAATAGCCAAACTTTGGGGAGAGTGCAGGGAATCTTATGAAAGAAGGGGGAGATGAAAGACCTGGAGGGGACAGGAGCTCCACAAGGAGAACATAAGATCCAAAAAATCTGGGCACAGGGATCTTTTCTAAGACTGATACCTCAAAATCTTGTAAAAATATCAATATTTAAAAATCTCAAACCTCCTTAGAAGCTCCTATGAAAATCGAAATTAAGCTGGACACACTCAACATATTGTCGTGTCAAGCAAACATCCTTATTCCAAGAGACAAAAAAAAAAAAAAAAACAAAAAAAAAAACAGGGCCATAGCAAATAGCAACCCCACCAAAGCATAGTAAAAGTAGAGAGAAGTAAAAGACCAAATAGTACATCTCCAATGGCTAGCATCTAAAACTAAAAGTACGGTTTTCAGGAAGCCCAAACAGCTTCTATAGCAAAAATTTTGGAGTGGTTTTGAGGGTCCAATAACTTAAATGTGATAATATAGATTATCAACACTAAAATTCAAATCTAATATTATCTCAAGCAATGTTGTATTAAATAATGCTATAAATATCTACTTAATGCATAGACAAGCATATTCTTCGCAAATAAGATGAAACCATGTCAATTACATTCTTATTTCTATAACTGCTTACATGGCCCTAGCTCATAATTACAGCTACATTCCTCTACTACCAATCCATACTGATCAGGGTTTTCCAGGGTTTCTGAACTTATAATGTTGCAGCAAGGCTCTACCATCATCTACAGACAACTGTTCTCCCTCTGAAATATAGCACTTTGCCTGGTATTGGGTCTTAATGGAAACTGAACATTTGACAATGGACCACCAAGTTACCAAGACAATGGAGCTGCCCATCATGCATAGCTGAGTGCTAATAAGCCCACCAAGTCATAAAACTGGACTTTCACAGCAGCAATCTATTATCAAATAAAAGTCGTGTATACATGTTTGAGTCTGAGCAAGTCTTAAAGGCACCAAAAAATTACATGAAGAAGTTATCCTTCATGTAATACCATGACACCATAAATGCTTATGGTGTTTACTGAGGTTAGAATGTTATCTGCTTCCAATACGTACCTATAGACTTATGTAGTGTTCCCTATAATAGGTTAACAGAAGAAGAAAAGATCAGGGCCTGGTTTATTAATGATTTTCCACATTATGCAGGCACCACTTAGCTAAGCTTCCAACAAGTGAAAAGGAATTAAAGAAAAACCTAAGCAGTGAAGCAAAACATCAAAAACAGCTGATGCAGATGTAATTGATCAAGGGGGTCATGTTCCAGCCTTACCAAGCTGCATAAACTGACAGCTTTGGCTATGTGGTTCTGACTTTGGAGTCAAAGATACAAGAAAAGGGGTTATGGAATCTTACGGGACTAAGGAAAGCCACCAAGGCCACTCATATGTCAGGGATATCCTTCCATGGAGGCATTGAGAGGCCATTGTGTAATGGTGTTTAAAGTGCAGCTTATATTTCCCTGGAGATGCCAAGATGTTAGAGATGCCAGAGTCATCTTTACCAAAGAAAGATACTAACAGGGTACAGAAAGTAAGAGAGAGAAGTGGGCTGTAGTCAACAAAATTTAAAGGAGTAAGGAATCTGAAGAGCACTTTGACATTAGTCATGGAGATGTTTTTAGTTTGCCTACCTGGTTTTTAGTCTTGTTTAGGTCCAGTATTTTCTCATTATATTCTCCACACCCTTTGTATTAATAATGTATATTCCATGCCATTTTTTGTTTGAAGTATATAATTTACTTTTTTATTTTACAAGGGTTTACAGTGAAGTGATTGCCATGAGTCTCAAAGAAACTTTGAACTATTAACTTTTTAATTTTTTATTTATGTATTTATTTACTTTGTATCCCTGCTTCAGCCCTCTCCCTTGTCTCCTTCCATCCCCACCCACCCTCTGTCTTCTTCCCCTATCCCCTTTCCCTATTCCTCTGATAGGGGAGGACCTTCTCCCCTTCTAGCTGACCCTAGCCTATTAGGTCTCATCAAGACAGGATGCATCATCTTCCTCTGTGGCTGGGCAAGGCTGCAGCCCGCTGGGGGAGATGATGATCAAAGAGCAAGCCACTGAGTTATGTCAGACACAGTCCTTGTACTTCTTACTAGGGAACCCACTTGGAAATTGAACAGCCTATGGCTCAGCCTTTAAAGGCTAGGTTCAGAATCATAAATACAAGAACTTTTGACTTTTAAACAGTATTGAGACTATGATAAGTGATGCAGACTTTTGAAGATGGACTGGATGTTTTAATTCTTTTTCCAATATGCTATGGCTAGAAACCAATAGGGCATGAAGTGTAATGTGGTTGTTTGGATAAGACTGGCTAGCATATTTCATATTTGAGCGCTCCGGGAGTGGCGCTATTTGAAAAGATTGTAAGGTATGGCCTTGGTGGAGAAAGGCTGTGACTGGGAATGGGCTTTGAGGTTTCAAAAGCCCAAGCCAGGCCGAGTGCCTCTCTTGCTCCCTCCTGCCTGTAAATATTGACCTAGAACTCTCAGCAACTTCTCCAGCGTCATGTCTGCCTGCATACCATTACTCTATCCACCTTGCTTATAATGGACTAAACCTCTGAAACTGTAAGCAATCCCAAATTTTAAAAAAAAAATTACATGAGTTGCCATCATCATCTCTTCATCTCGTCATTTCTGCACAATATTAGACTACTGACTAAGATGCCATTTTATATTTATTCAGCAAGCATGTCAGCAAGTCTCAGTTCTTTATGTGAAGGGTTCACCCATGCTTTCAGTCCTAAAGTATCTCTGGGTCATTTATCACCTTGCTTATATTGGATTATTGTAATTTCCCAACAATCTTCATCACAGGACATAATACCCCTAAGAAACTCCCTAAAGCATTTCTTGCATGCTATACATTCTTTCTTACTTTTATTACTATAGCTATTTTAAGGTAAATAGTTAAATTTTAGGTTAATAGTTTAAAAAGTATGATTTCTTGTGACATTTTCAGACATCATATGTTATTTTTCTCACCTTCCTCCTATACTTAACTTCCTCTGCCCTCTTTAATAAGTTATTCTCAGTTCCTCAAGAATATTACTTATACCCTGTTATTCCTATCTCTATTTGTCTCAAATCACCATCCTAGGAATAGTCAAATTTTTTTTGCTTTCCTAGATTCTGCGTTTACTTTAAGCTCTGCACTCACATCTGAAGAGACAGAGCACTCAAAAACTGTCTTTTGGAGTTTGGTTTACCTCACTCAATAGAATGTTTTCTAGTTCTACCTATTTACCTGAAATTTATATTTTTCTTTATAACTCAATAGTAATTATTTTTATCTATATCTATATATCACATATAATTAGACAAATAGATAGATAGATAGCTGGATGATGGATAGATAGATAGATAGATAGATAGATAGATAGATAGATAGATAGATAGTTAGATAGATAGATAGATAGCATTATCCATTTGTCAATTGAAGGGCATTTATGTTTTTTCTATTCCCTAGCTATTGTGAATAGAATGGTAATGAACATGGCTAAGCAAGTATCTGCTGAGTATGATGTCAAGTACTTTGGGCAAATGCCAATGGGTGGTATAGCTGGGTGGTAGGATAGATTTATCTTTACCTTTTTGAAAACTCTCCACCCTGAGTACCATAGTGTTTGCATCAGTTTTCAGTCTCACCAACAGTGAATGTGTGTTTTTTTTTCCTGCATGCGTTCTTCCATTTGTTTTCCATTGTTCTACAAATTGTTGTCATTACTGAGTAAAGATGAAATCTCAGACTTGTTTTATTTTTCACATCCCTAATTGCTAGGGACCATAAACATTTTTAAGGCATTCACTAATATGTTTTAGACCCTGCCCCCCCTTTAAGAACTTGCTGTTCAAATCTCATGCCCAAATGTTTAAATGGGTTATTGGGTTGGCTTTTGTCTCTCTGTCTCTCTTTTTAAAATTCTTTATGTATTGTTGCTAATAGTCCTCTGCTAGATGTATAACTGGCAAGAGCATTCTAATTATGGGGGCTTCTCTTCACTCACTGAATTACTTCTTCAGCTCTGTAGAAGCTTTTTATTTTACGAAGTCTAACTTGTCAATTGTTGGTCTTAATTTCAAAACGAATGCAGTCCTCTTCAGAAAGACCTTTCCTACATTTATGTGGAATACTGCCTATGTTTTCTCCTAGCAGTTCCAGTGTTTCAGCTTCATGCTTATGTAGCTGATCCATTTGGAGTTAGTTTTGTAAAGGTAGAGAGATAAGGATCTAATTTCATTCTCCTGCATGTGGATACCTAGTTTACCAGAACTATTTGCTGAATGTGTTTGTGTTCTTCAGCTCATGTTAATGACATTTTTGTAAAGTACAAGAAGTTTAAGTTATGTGTATTCATGTTTAGATCTTCAGATTTGTTCCACTGATTTATGAGTCTGTGCTTGTGGAAGTACCATGTTGTTTTTATTATTATGGCCCTGTAATATCTCTTAAGATATAATATGTTATTTCCTGCAGCATTGCTATTTATTCTCGGCATTATTTTGTCTATTCAGAGTCTTTGTGGTTCAAAATGAATTTAAGGTTAGGTGTTTGTTTTGCTTTTTATTTCTATTTCTATAAAAATTGATAAGATTTTGATGGAGATTGCATTGAATCTTTAAATAGCTTTTGGAAGAATAGTCATTTTCACAATATTAATTCTATCAATAAATGAGCATAGACTGTATTTATATTTTCTAGTGTTTTTCTATACCCATTTTTCAGAGGTTTAAAGTTTTTATTGTAGAGGTTTTTCCACCACATTGGTAAGGTTTATTCTTAGATATTTTATTTTCTCTGAGGCTATTGTGAATGAAAATGTCTGTGATCATTTTTCTCTGTATGTTGTTTATTAATATAGAAAAACAATTGAGTTATGCAAGTTGATTCTATATCCTGGCACAATCATGAATTGTTATCACCTCTAGAAGTTTTCTGGTAGAATTTTTGAGGTTTTTTATGTATTGTATCATGTTACCTGCAAATAACGATAGTTTGACCTCTTTCTTATTTGTACTCCTTTAATATCTTTTTCTTTTTTTATTGCTATAGCTTGTACTTCAAACAATATATTAAAAACAAGTGTTGCTAGTTGATTTCTATATCTTATTCCTCACTTCATTGGGATTACTTCAAGCTTTTCTCCCTTTAGATTGATGTTGACATGTACCGTTATTATATTGGGATATGTTCACTCTAGCCCTATATTCTGTTGGACTTTTAACATGAAATCAATTTGGATTTTCTCAAAGACTCTTTCTGTTATCTATTGATATGATTATACTATTTTTGTCATTATGTTCATTCATGTAGTATATTTCATATATTGACTTGTGTACGTTACACTGTCTACATTTCAGAAATAAAGCCATCTTGGTCATGGCATGATAGTCTTTTTGATGTATAACTATATTCTGTTTGCAAGTTTTCTTATTGAGCATACAAGGGGGATTTTGGCTGATAGTTTTCTTTTTGTGTTGTGTTTATGCCTGGTTTTGGTATTAGAGTGATACCAGATTAATGGAAGATGTTTGGGAATGCTCCTTCTGTTTTTTGTTTGTTTGTTTGTTTGTTTGTTTTGTTTTGTTTTGTTTTGTTTTCATTCTTAATTTTTTAATAGTTAAAGGATTGTCCCAACACATCTTGTAGGCAGGACAAAATTTAGGTCAAAGATTTTATGAGTGGGTGGTGTCCTTATTCCTCCTCTGGAATTTCTGCCTGGCTATAGGAGGTGTCCATTTCAAGCTCAATATTTGCTTTTGCTAGGAGTCTTAGCTAGATGACTCCCGTAGACTTCCTAGGGTCCCCTCTATCCTAGGCTTCTGGCAAATCTCAGAGATTCCCCCCACCTCTGATTTTCATTCTTCCACCTTGCCCTTTCTCTCTGCTCTCCCTACTCCTAAACCCTGCTTATGCTTTTCTCCCCATTCGCTCTTCTACTCAGTTCCTCCTTCCATCTCCTTTTAATGTCTATTTTATTTCCCTTTCTGAGTGAGATCCTCCTTTTGGCTCTCCTTGTTGTTTAGCTTCTTTGGGTCTGTAGATTATGGCTAACATTCACTTATAAGTGTGAACATACCATGCATGCATTTTTTTTAGGCTTGGGTTACCTTACTTAGGATGATTTTTGTCTAGTTCCATTCATTTTTCTGCAAATTTCAAAATGTCCTTGATTTTAACAGCTGAGCAGTGTTCCATTGTGTACATCTGCCACATTGTTGTTGTCCATTCTTTGGTTGAGGGACATCTATGTTGTTTCAAGTTTCTGACTATTACAAAAAAAAAACCACTATATACATAGTTGAGCAGTTGTACTTGTGGTTTGGTGGAGCATCTTTTGAGTATATGCCAAGGAGTGGTGTATCTGGGTCTCAAGGTAGAACTATTCCCAAATTTCTGAGAAACAGCTAGATGGGTTATACAATCTATTGTAAATTTATACTCTCAGCAGCAGCAAAAGTGTGTTCCTCTTTCTCAACAACCTTGTCAAGATATACAGGGACAAAGATGGAGAAACTGGCCAACTAAAGACTGGCCATAGTTGAGACCTATCCCACGGGAAAGAACCAGTTTCTGATGCTATTAATGTTACTTTGCTATGTTTATAGACAGGAGCCTAGCATAACTTTTCTGAGAGGCTTCACTCAGCACCTGATGGAATCAGAGTCAGAGACCCAAACCCGAACATTAGACAGAGCTTGGGGAGTCCTGTGGAAGAACTGGGGAAATGATTGAGAGGGTGAGAATAGTCAAAGACACCACAAGAAGACATACAGAGTCAACTAACCGGGACCCATGGTGCTTCACATAGACTGAACCACCAACCAAAAAGCATACGTGGACTGGTCCTAGGTACACAAAACATAAGTAGCAGATGCGCAGCATGGTCTTCATGTGGCTCCCCCAAAAACTGAAGCGGGGGCCCTTTCTGACTCAGACCTTTGGTTCCTATGCCTGTAACTGAGCTGGCTTGTCTGCTCTCAGTGGGAGAGAATGTGCCTAGTTCTGCAGTGATTTAATGAGCTAGGGCTGGTTGGTACCCATAGGGTACCTCCCCTTCTCTAAGGAGGACTAGAGGTGAGAATGAGAGGAGGATACTGAGATGAAAAGGGGGCAGAACAGGAAGGAGAGGAGGGGTTGCTCATTCAGAAGGGCAAACAGGGTAAACATCAGAATTAGGAGAAATGAAGGGAACAAGAGAGGAGTCGTCCACAGACTCTACTCAGCAGGGTATTGAAGCAGATGCTCAGATTCATAGCCAAATTTTGGGCAGAGTGTAGGGAATCTCATGGAAGAAGGGGGAGATAGAAAAACCTGGAGGGGTCAGGAACTCCACAAGGAGACAGAGCCAAAACATCTGAGCCCAGGGGCTTGTGCAAAGACTGATGGATCAACCAAAGACATGTTTGGAAAGAATCTAGACTTCCTGCTCAGATGTAACTTATGGGCAGTTCAATCTCCAAGTGTGTTCCCTAGTAAGGAGAGCAGGGGCTATCACTGGAATGAACTCAGTTGCCTCTTTTTTGATCATTTTTCCCTGGTGAGTTGTCCTTACTAGGCCACAGAGAAAGAGAATCCAGACAGTCTTGACGAGACTTGGTAGGCTACGGTCGATTAATAGGGGAGAAGGACTCCCTGATCAGTGGACTAGGGGAGGACAGTGGGACCAGGAGGAGATGAGGGCGGGTGTTACAGCAGGGATACAAATTGAATAAATTGTAATTAATAATAACAATAACAATAACAAATTATAAAATCTATAACTTGAAAAAAATTAAAGTTCCAACTGAAAGTTATATGTTACTGCAACATTACTACATGAAATTGTTACATTGTTGAATTTTGTTGGTGTTCTTATGTTCTTAGTGATACTGTTATTTTAATAATTACAGCTTCATGTTTGTTTCCACAGGCTCTTGGCTACACTTATTCATTCCTCCTTTCAAACTGCAAGTTTGCTCCTTCTATTTTATGTTTTCTTTGTTAAATAATTGTTTTGTTCTAAGCTCATTATATACTGGAACATGTTTTTTTTTTTTTTTTTTTTTTCTTTATCCTTCAACCATGGCAGATAATTTTATTTAGGTAAACTAGTCAGGGTTGGCCATCATGGTCCTTTAATAATTGAAACCCATTTTTTATGCTCTTCTCATTTCTGACATCCCTGTTAAGAAATAAGCTGTTATTCTGATGGATTTTCCTTTATGTTTGGCTCATGTTTTCTCTTGTATATTTCAATATGCTTTCTTTGTTCTATATGCTTAGTGGTTTAGCAACTATGCTGTGGGGTTTTTCTCCTTTAGCCTTGTATGTTAGGTGTTACCTATATTCAGTTATGTCTTCCTTAGTTTGAGGAAGTTTACCTTTATGATGTTTTAGAAGATCTCCTCTATGTCACTGACTTGAGATGCGTTTCCCTCATCTAATGCTTATAATTAGAAGGTTTATTTCTTCATTGTGTCCCACATTTCTTTTTAATTTTTAACTTTGCTTATTTCACCTATATCTAGTACTGTATCTTCTACTCCTGATATTCTATCTTCTGCCTCATCACTTGTGTTTTCTACTTGAACCATTAGGGTTTTTTTTTTTTCATTTCAAATTCAATTCATCTTGAATCTTTGTAATTTTCTATGTCTATTTAATTTCATTTTCAAGTTCTGTATTTTCTTTGTCATTTCACTCATCCTTATGTTTGAGTATGTGAGACTGACATTCAGGCAATTATATGCTTTCTTTTTCTTTAATTTAATTGTGATATCTCTTTTTGTCTTCTTGTACTGTTGAATTCCTTGATAAAAATAGTTATTGTTCTTTTAAATTATGTGTCCTAGGGTTTATCTAGATAATTCTCACCATCAAACATTTCTGTAGGTTTGGTGATTTTGGGGGGTGAGAGGTGGTACTGACTTAGTCTTTCAGATTGTTGCTACTTCTGCAGTCAGACCTGAGCATATAAAAAAATTTTTTTTTTTAGTTCTGTGTTTTAGATGGACAGAGAAGATTAGATAGGAGAATAAATGGGTAGGTGAGCCAGGCCTACAGCTTGGAAATGGCTTAGGTAGAATGAAGTCAGATGGACATGGAGGATTGGACTGGTGTACAAGACGCACATGCTGGCTCAAACTTGGGGTTTGGAAACAGATCTCGAGATAAAGGAGAGTATGTAGAGGGTTGATCAAATATATTCACCAGAATAGATCCTTGAGAAAGATGTGTGTCATCCAGCTATGTGGAGAAAGTTTATGTGGCAAGAGAGGTCTTGAAGGTAAGTTGAAGGCAGGGAGAGTCCTGGTAAATGCCCACATGTTAGTAGAACCAAAGACATGGGAATACAAACAAGGCTGGGGACTTTATGTGGAAACATGGTTAGATCTAGGAGTTTAAGAAAAAATTCATAGAGAGCATGCAAAACCCAGTAGAAAAGAAATCTCAAACTTCCAACTCTTGAAAGAAGAAAGGTAAACAAATCTAAACTATATTTTTAAAGAATCATAATTCATTTTTGTGCTTAACTCTTTTTTATTTTTTAATTATTTTTAAATTTATTACAATTTTTCACTTTATTTATTTTCATTAATCACAATTTATTCAGTTTGTATACCAGCTGTAGCCCCCTCCCTTATTCCCTCCCAATCTCACCCTCCCTCCCTCATCTCCTCCCATGCCCCTTTCCAAGTCCACTGACAGGGGAGGTCCTCCTGCCCTTCTATCTGACCCTAGTCTATCAGGTCGCATTAGGACTGGCTGCATTGTCTTCCTCTGTGGCCTGGTAAGGGTGCTCCCCCCTCAGCGGGAGGTGATCAAAGAGGCAGCCATTGAGTTCATGTCAGAGACAGTTCCTGTTCCCCTTATAAGGGAGCTCACTTGGAGACTGACCTGCCATTGGATACATTTGTATGAAGGTTCTGGGTTATCTCCATGCATGGTCCTTGGTTGGTAACAAAACTGTAATGTCATTGTTCAGAACTCTTATGTCATAAAATTAATAAATGTTCTATGAATATTTTTGATATTTTGATAATAAAAACAGTGCTTATAAGTAAATAGTCATATTCCATATTTAACAGAACTTATATTTCACTAAGCATGAATAATATCCACGTAAATGAAATGCATGAGCATGATAATTTTAGAAAATAACTAATACTACAGCAAGGAGGGAGTTGGAATATTTGGAAATAGGACCTCCTTTTTTAAAGGAAGGTTTGGCTCCATTCATAATATTTAAGTGAAATAATCAGAGATGGTTGCTAAATACAGCAGGTACACAGTAACAAACAGATGAACTTATTTTAATAAAAACAAAATTCTTGAACTATGTGAAGAATGGAAGAAAGGCAACAGTGACTAGAAAGAACAATCTCTACCAGAACAGGTAAGCACAAAGGATCAAAATTTTATTTACTGAGCAATATTTTATCATATACTTGTTAGCAAATCATGATAGAACTAGAACTATCTGGGATGACATGCTCTCATCTATATTTTCAAATTAGTTTTTACTGAGAAATAATTATGAACTTATAGTAGGACAGGTGAAAAAGACAAGTAATTGATGTTATTAATAGATAGAATCCAGGTCGAATCAGAAATACCAGTTGAAAACAATCACTACCAAGGCAAAACGTAAGGGTAGTTTTGGCTAGGATATTGAGAGATGAGATTAAAATGAATTAAATAGGAATTTTTACAGTAGAGCCAAAAGATTTATATTGCCTGCCAAGTCCTCTCCTGGAGAAACACATAAAAGGGTATGGGCAATCATCTCTTAAAATTCAGTCTGGCTTAGTTTTTTGTCTTCTTCTGAGATTAGTGACCACATATTTAGTAATTTAAATTCTACCAAATACAGTTTTTAATTGGTAAGGGCTTTCCTTACGCAACTGTCCAAGGCCACAAAGATACTTTTGATAGTAAGGAGACTTATTTTTTTTTATACTTTGCCGACATCGGACCCACTCTGATGTCAAAACTCCGACATTGATTTCTTGAAAAAAAAAAAAAAAAATCTGTGGTTTAGCTTTCCAAAGTGCCTACCTGAAGTTGAAATTTCTCGTTTCTTTGAAGACTGAATTTTCTCCTGTAATGTTTGGCTGCATGCTGGGCACATGATGTTTTGTACCGTTTGGCTTATGAGAGGGCACGTGATCTTTTGCTGTGACTCCTCACATGCGAGGGGCACAACTTTGGCCAGCTGAGAACATCCTTGGGTGGACTTTGAGGAGAGGACATATATAGAGGCTGATACAGAGTGAGACATTGCTTTTTGGATCGACATCACTGCATTAATCTCCTTGGTCCTACATTTGACTTTGCAGAGAGGATCATTCAAGAAAGTTTCTCTAGACAATCCAACTGGGTCTTGCGGCTTTCGCTGATTTCCTGTTGCTGCTTTTTTGTTGGTCTTTTTGCTGGTATCCTGACTACCGAAGCTGGTAATCTCTAACAACCCATCGACCCTAATCAGCAGAAGTAGATAGAAGTAGATAGAAGAGGACTATAACCCTTTTTCCTATTACTCTCTTACCTAAGGTTGCAGGAATTAAAAAGGAGGTAAAAGTGCTTAAGAACCCTAAACGAAGTAGGTTTGGTGAAAAATCTAAGCCTACACCTACTAGCAGTATTTGTGATACCATGTGCCTCTTACTGGGATGATCAAACGAGGCTTTAAAAAAAAAAAAAACTTTATCTGTAAATGTTATTGCTAAAATGGGCTACTTCGACTATAGCTCCTATTACTTACCAAGAATATGATAGAAGCAGGTCAATCAACATCGCTTCCTGGATTTTGTTTGAACATAATATTGTCATTTCCTGGGATAATTGAGGAAGTATTTGTTCTGGTTTGTCTGTAGAGAGTACAGTGAAGATGGTAACTTTCATTTTGATTTGCCAAGTTTTAGGAACTGCTTCATCTCAAAGTTGCTAACTTTATTAAGTAACTATTTGTTAAATAGTTAAGTAAGGAATAATACGAAATCACAAAAATCCTGGAAGAGACTGCAGAAGAAGCCAAGGTAAATTAATATCATTCCCAATGTACCAACAAACCTAAAGTGTTCTCAGAAGACTATAATAGGGATGAGCTGCTAGAAAATATAAGAGCCCACTTATGGCCTGGAACATCCGTGATGTCCTCTGATATCTATGAGGTCCTCCCTGACTGGGAGAAAAACACAGCTACAACAATTTTGTTTCCACGCATGTTATTATTATCACAACTATGACACGGTCAGCCCAATGGGAGGGTAGATCCCGGGTCTCAAAGTCTCAGAAGCCCCTATCCCCCATAGCACAGCAAGAGAGAAATAATGCTTCTGTTGGATGCCTTCTGCAAATTCATTTTATTTTGTCTAGGCCCAGTCTACGGGTTGGCAATACTGATATTGAAAGTGATTCCCTTGCCCCTTCCGTAATCCTCTAAAAAGAAAAAAAAAAAGTGATTTTTCTAACCTTCTCTGTACATTTTGATTCAATTAAGTTGGTAGTAAAAGAATACTCATACAAAATTTAAAAATAATAGACACAGCATGTTGGAACACTAAGCAATATACAGGAAATTCTTACAAGTTCTTCACCCAGTTTGTTGGCAAGAAAACTAACTTAGTACTCAAGCGTGAGAAGAAATTATAGAAATAGCAGAAGCTGTTTCCAACTATTTTGTTTTGATTTTCCAGCCTAGTAGGGGGCGAGAGTCTAAAGCTTGCCTCCTTCAGTGACTGCAGAGTTAGCAAAGAGAGACCAGGAAGAATAAAAAGGATATTTCTTACTGAAAGGTAAGTCAAGAATGTGAAAGGGTCTGTGTAGTCAACTTATGTGATACCTGTCTATTTACATTCAATTAAAAATCTCCTTCCTCAATCAAGAAAGATTTCTTACAGAATGGCAAGTGGACATAGGTATAAGAACATTTGAAAGACATTCTGCTCTGTTAAGAAAGAATTATCTTGCTGTTCTGTAGCTCAGTTGGTAGAGTGTAGCCTAGGAATCAGGAAGAGTAAGCATTCCAGTAATCCGAGAACTAGGCAGGTAGAGGCAGAAGGATCCAAAGTTCAATGTCATCTTCAGTGAGGATAGCCTGAGCTATAGGAAACTGTGTGTCAAAAAGAGAAGAAAAATGAAACAAAACAAAACAACAAGAGTATAAGCGTGTATCCTCAGGCTAAATAGGGAGCACCATATTAAGCTGAAGAATACTCCCTAAAGAATTTTAAAAAAAATAATATGCAAATAACACAGCATGATATGTGATCTTCATCAATACTCTATGGGAACAAAATGAGTTCATCCTGGCCAAGTGATTGTACCATCTCCAGCCCCATCACACATATGCAGTTGCTATCACACCACTTCTCTTTACATTTGTAGTAATTCTAGGACCTTTCTGCTCACTCTCTCTCTCTGCCTCTCTCTTTCTCTGTGAGTGTGTGTGGGGAGGTATGGATGTGTGTATACTTTGCTGAGGGGGTGTACTTGCCAGTGTGAGCTTGTGCAGAGGCCAGAGTTTGACAAGGCAATACCTTCCTCCGTTCTCCACCTTATATATTTAGGCAGTGTCTTTGCTGAATATGGAGCTGATGTTTTGGCTACATTGACTGACTGAGGCCCTGGGATCTGCCTGTTCTGCTTGCAAGCATAGGCCATCATATCTAGCGTTTTGTTCAAGTCCTCATGCAAACCAAACATTTTATTCATTCTGCCATCTCCCCAGCCTTATGATCTTTATTTCTTGACAATGAAGCAAGTGCTGATAAAGAATTTCATGCTCTGGCATGAAGCAGTTAATTTCTCCTTTCTACTGCAAAGTCATTGTAACGCTCATGTAATGAAGCCTCAGATTAAAGGGAAATGCTGTAAGACACAAGCTTTCAAACTGGAAGCCAGTTTTCACATGTTTGAGTTCAGCTTTTTGTCCTCAAAACATGGACAGAATAAGTGCTGAAATCATGTACATGGAGCTTTGTTGTGAGTGCACGGCATCATTTCAAGCATTCTCCAAAATAGTCTTTCTGCTTCAGAACAGAACTCCAAAATTTGAGGGAGAACTTAGTTACCATTGAGGGTGAACAGAAATGCTAATTGTCTTGCTTGGCTTTTAGTCTCTGCATTTGCTGAAATTCAAGTAAATGGAGATTTAGGTAGACAAGGTACAAATAGCCTTGTTAAAAAGACTTCAAATCAAACAGTGTTGATGTAAGACCTAGCTGCCAGCCTATACCTTTGCTCTTTCTTTAATAAAAAGAAAAGGAGTTCATCTCTCCTATTCCGTAAGTTATCAGGCCTCACTTTGAGAATGTCTCCTGTCTGTACAAAAATGAAAATGCTCTAGGGCCCTATACCAGTAGCCTGTGAGTGAGTATGAATAATCCTGGGGATTGTACCTTCAATAAACCAGGTGTACCAAAAGGAATGCTTTCTGTATAAGTGACTTAGATGTTGGAACATGTCTTATGATATCGGAGAAACTAAAAATGAGCTTGTCAGCATTTTAAAACCTCTGCAATGTATTTTTACATATTCATATCCATATTGTTCTGTAATTCTACATTTCTGTAAAATAGATTTTGTTATTTACATGTATTTTAACCAAATATTGTGTCACTTAAATTACTTCTATTTAAGAAGCAATTTATACTTTCTTTTTTATATTTATATTTTTTTATATTTAATTTCTGGGTATAAGTATTTTCCATTAAAAATAAAAATTAGCCAGGTGCATTGGAGCACACTTTTAATCCCATCACAAAGGAGTTAATGGTAGGTATAACGCTATGGATTAAGGCCAGCCTGATCTACAGAGTGAGTCCAGGCCAGCCAAGGCTGCATAGTGAAACTTTTTTTTTCCAAACATTAAAAAAGAAACTAAATTAAAAACCAGAAATAGGAACAACTTAAAACTGAAAAATGACATGGAAAATAAGCATAACACACTTAAGCTCTCACTGTGGCAGTGTGTTGGCTTCATATTGCTATGATAAAATACTTGCACCTAATCAAGTAAATAGAGAAAAAGGCTTGTGTTGGTGCGTGGTGCTTAGCTCTATTGCCCTAGGCCTATGGCAAGGCAGGTACCTTACACTGAGAGTCCATGAATGCTCAAGGTTACTTACCTTTTGGCTGCCAGAAAGCAGAGACACAGGAGGAATCCAGTTCCCAATGTCCCCTCCCAGGGCAAACTAACCTGCTTCCATTGGGTCCCATCTCCCAATCACCACCTTTTAATAATGCCCCCCCCCCCACCCACCCAACAAAAAAAAAAAAAAGTGAAAAATGTCTGAATCTCTGAGCCTCTGAAAGGCATTTAAATTCCGGACCATAGCAGGTCACGTAAGCATTTTATTATATAGATTACACCACAGATAAAAATGAATTTTCTCTCCAGATACAGGAAGAAAACCTATGTTGTTTTTATTTTTTTCCTCTCCCATTTCTCTACTCCTCACTCACTTCTAATGGAATGAGAGTTATTTTTTTTATTTGTTCAACTAAAGGAATAGAGTACGCTCAGGATCAGATTCAGACAAGCTATATTCTTATGCTCTCTTCGTTCTTCTAGCTCTGAATTTACAGGTACTGGGTTACAAGAGCCAAAACCACCACCACCACAACAACAATAACAACAAACAGGATATGGTGGTCCTAACTCAAATAGGTCCTTGTAAGATACAGAATAGAAGTGAGCATCTCTTAGATCCTCCCGACCTCTCATCATTTCACACTGATACTCTTCACACCAGGAAAACGATATTAGAGTATATTATGATGCATCCATTCTACACATGGAAAGAAATGGAGATGAGAAAGTTGCTATTTGGCTTTCTGAAGGGAAATGAAAATAGAAGAGAAATTGCTGTACTTAAAGCAGTGAAATGATCTCAGAATCTACTATAGGGGTGAGCAGGTAGCTAATATCCAATATATTTGCGTAGTTATCACTCTGAGTCACTTTGATCTGGGCATTTAGCCACAGAAAAATCATCTCAACAGGAGTAAGAGGAACTAGCAACTTGAGTTTAAAACCTCTTTATCGGAAAAGAAAAAAAAAACGATGGCATCTTAGGAGAGATTTCATACTTTCCGTAATCTAAAAAGGTTTAAAATTTTTAGGTGACTTAACAGTGAGAGTGTGTGTGTGTGTGTGTGTGTGTGTGTGTGTGTGTGTGTGTGTGTATTCTACATGTAGATATACATTCTAAATATCTTGATCTACTTGATGAAGGCAACTGGGAATTTGGAACTTCTAAGCCATGGTCAGTGAAACAGATATGCGTTGTCTTTGACACAGGCTGTAATAAACTGATTTCACATTGCCACCATTTCCCACTGACAAGGAAAGTGCTACTCACTATTCTTTAAATAAAAGCCCTGCCACACAGAACCACTATCAAATCATGTAAACAAGAGATTGCATGGTGAGAGCAAGGCTTACCCAAGGCTTTCTCAGAGAACCTCATGAAAGGACAAAAGAAACCTAGTCCTGTGTCCTTGTTTAGAAGTATATTTGGTGAGGTCTGTCCTAAGACTGGGTCCCAGGGCCTCAAGAGTTAAGGTTTTGGTTTCTGTAGATATGACATTTTCTCCTGAGGAGACTGGAGTCAGCAGTTCCAAAGCCACCGTGTACTTAGTCTGTAAAATTCTTGAGCTATTCTGTGTTCTTCTTGGGAAACATTGATTAATTAGCTTTCTGTTGACTTCTTCCCACTGTGTGATGGCTTTTTGGTGATACTATTCAATTTTCTACCATAAATAGTATTTAGAAAACTGTACTTCTTAATAAGCTTACTTGCATAAAGACACTTTATTCAGGACCTCTTGAACCCACCTATTCTGTCTTCTTTATTGTTGATCCTCTGGCCCTTTCTTCTCAGAACCTGTCAGTACAGAATGACCTTCTGGTCCAGGTCAATTGCTTCCATTGCTTAGAGCATGTACCTTGTCTCTCTGCTATCTTTTTTTGTAATAATTGTTAAATATTTTGTTGTCTTGACTCCTATATAAATTTTGCCATCTTTCAAAGTGATATGCCAGAGTAACTATGCAAACGGATGCAGCAGAAATCAACTTTTTCCATTGCTATGGTCTGAGTGTGTCTCTCTCCTAAACTCATTTGTTGAGGTTTGAATTTGAAGCTGACAGTATGCAGAGGTGGGGCTTTTGGAGAGTACATAGATAATGAGCATTATGTGTTACACTTGAGATTAATGTCTTTACAGATGGTTCTGAAATGCTTGCATCCATTTTATACCTTTAATCTATTGTGCTGTGTTAGAGAGCAGTGTACATGTTCATGCCCTTTCTCAGTATGAGGGGACAGTGGAAAAGTCCCATATTGGTAACAAAGAAGTGCTCCCACAGAATATGTAACATTCTGATGCCTTAATCTTAAGTTTTCCAGTTTTTAGTACCACAAACAGTTCTGGGTTTTTATAAATTACATAGTCACACATGCTTTGTTATGTTGACAGTAATGGACTAAGACAAACACAGTACCTGAAGACAAGGTTACCAGCCAATAAAATATATCTTGAAACTAAGAAAAATGTTGGAAGTCAAATGTTTTCTTAGAGGCTAGAGAGATAGCTCATCAGTTAAGAGCACATGCTACCTTTTCAGAGGACCAGAGTTTGATTCCCAGAACCCATGTCAGAACGGTGACAGTCTCCTGTAACTTCAGCTCCAGGGGGTCTTCTGTTCTTCTGGCCTCCACCGATGCCAGGCATGTATGTGGTTCACATACATACCTGCAGGGAACTGCTCAATCATATAAAGTAAATGTAAATAAATCTTTTAAAAGTCAATGCTTCCTCACAGGACTCAGTATGTCCTTGCCCAGAGCAAAGGAGAACTCTGTACATTTTTACTTTACACCCATTAATGGAAACGTGAGGATTTCACTCGAAGATAGGGATGTCATATTTGAAGCAAGAAGTATAAGTCCTGAGTAACTACCACTTGGGAAATGAATGTAAGAAAGCTGCTGAGATGCTTAGGATTAGAGTAATGGGCTAAAATTATGAAAGTCATTCCACACTCATAGATCAAATATACACTATTTTTCAAGAATAGATGTAGACAGAGAGAACATACAAATAATCTCAAGTCTTCTCAGAGAGGCATGTCCATCTGTGGCAATGTGACCCCTGATAAAGTCTAGTGATGATGGACTTCCAAGAAGCACAAGGCAGGGACAGAGTTAGTGTTCAAAAACCAGCAAATGAAACCATTGTTGCTGATATTTGTGAAGAATCTCACAAAGATTCCATTCAGTGACACTGACCTAGGGTTGACATAATCAAAACAAACCTAGGAGATGTATGTTGGAATGCTATTATTCCTGAGCTTTCCTACATGCCTTGGTTTTCTCTGGAAGTTTCATAATTCCAGGCTTGAGATCAAGATATCAAGGTAGGAAAGAACACATCTGACTTTTGATGCTGCATTATTTCTGCTGCTATTGGCTGGCTCAAGTCGATAAAGGGAAAGCATCCAGACTGAGCTTCTGAGTATTGGTTACACTGTACCACATATAATCATTATTTATCAGGGGGGGAAAGACTTGAAAGACAACTTATGATCTGACAGTGACTGTGAGTAACCTGTTTTCAACTTAAGCAAAGTCATTGAAAAAAGGTGTCCACAAATTAGAGTGTAAAGTGCTCATGAATATCTGGAGAAATATCTGTCATTATTCAGAGCAGAACATGAGAACCTGAGTTTGAGATCCAGCATCCACATAAAAATGTTGGGTGTGGTAGCAAAAGAGTCTAATCTTAATACAAGGGAGATGGAGACAGGCATGCCCCTAGAACATATAGGTCCCCGTGTGAGCCTAATTATAGAACTCCAGGCCAGAAAGAGACCCTGTCTCAAACAAACCAAAGTGGAAGTTCTGAAAAAATAATACTAGGAGCAGCCTTTGGTGTACACACAGGATCGCACATGTGTGCATACATACATACATACATGCACACATAAGAGACATAAAATACTATTACGATAAAAGTGAAGTTTTGATTACTCTTACATTCAAGGTATCTTATTTTTGTCAGAAGTCATAACTGATTCTGTCTTCAGCTTTGATTTTTAGTAGTTCACTGTCACTAAAATGGTGAGGAAAGCTCACTTTAGGGTGATCTCTAAGTATATTTATGGTGAGCTCTCTAAGAATATATGGTAGTCAAAGTATATGTGACACAATCCTGAGGGGGAAAGAATATTAAAGTAGTATCCTCCTGCTCATCTAGTTGGCTTTGAGTAGTAAGAATGGAAAAAATAATGTCAACCTGAATGTCTAGAGGCAGAGTGAGGAAGGCTGGAAGGATTTGTTCCAGTGCTCCAGGAAAGAACCCACAACCTGAAAGAAACTAGAGTTGAAAGGTTTCATCTCATCATAGTATTTGAATTAATGATGTCACTCTCATACCACCTTCAGATCCAGTGTTAAACTTACTTTTTCTCTGGCTCTCAGACATTTGCTGGCAAGGACAAACACACTTGAGGAAGACAGACAACATTGTAATGGATCACAATGTGCATATGATCAATAACTAATTTGCCAAAAATCTCAACTCTTATTAATCTCCAAGCTATATTTCTGGATGAACAAAAACAGACTAGTTAATGCCTTTTATTCACCAACATTGTAAAATAACCAGTGCCACAGCCCCAGAACAACATCTCTGATAAGCTCAAGTTTTAAAGCTTACTGTCTTTCCCAGCAAAGCGGTGGGGCAGGCTTGTCTCCAGTCTTCTGCTCACTTGTCTGCCTGTTTTCCAACCCGCAAACACTTTACTACTTTTATGAGATAGAGTCCTGTGCCCCAGATCCCTGCTCTTCTCAGCACTCCATCTTTCTGTACTTTTTCCTGACCTACTCATGTCACCTCATTTTCTTTTCTTCATGACCTTTCTGCTCCCTGCTAATTGCAGGAGCTACTTCCATGGCAATATGAACTTGGACTCCATCCAGACAGAGCTTCTCCCCTTTCCATGCTCACGAATAGACTAGAATGCCCAGGGCTGCGGGCGCTCTCAAATTTGTATATGTCTCTTATAAAGGCTGAATTGCTGAAGTTCAATCCTATGTGGTTTCTAGAGGGACAAAAATCTAATCACATTTTTTTCTTGAACCAATTATCTTCTTTCACCAAGGCAGGAATCAGATTCATTGCCAGTGGGCCTAACATTTTCTGTCAAAAAGTTTCTTTTTCCCCCATCTATTTTTTTTCTTTCTCATAAATCTTAAAAGCGAACCTCAGTTTTTCTTCTCAGCCTCAGCCTCACTGATCATTGTGCATTGTCTGATATTGGCAGTGCACCAACACAGTGGGTGACTGACTGTCATGGAACTGATAACTCCCTTCCTGGGAGCTGCCAGCTGGACAGGGCTGAAACCAATCACAGGATAGAGCTCTCTGCTTCCTTCTTCTTACAAGTGATTGTTAACGCATTACCTAATGATAACACAGTGACAGAGACAGGTTATGGGCTGTTACAGGTTGGTAAATTAAATTTTTTTGAATTTGCCTACCAGGTAATAGATTTCACTATGTCATTTTCATACATGATTTATTTTTGTTAACCTTCCTTCTCCTTCTCTTCATCCCCATCTCTTACATATGTCCACTTCTGGCAACTTCTCTCCCCTTTCCTTTCAGAATATTTTTAAAGAACATTGTTTAAAGAACATTGTCAGGAATTCAACTTACGAATTAAACATTTTTTTCAGTCAGATAAAGATTAATTCCCCAATTACTGGCAAAAACATAGTTCACATATCTATATTTAAAACATATTGAATCATTCTCTTGAAACTCTGCTTTCTCACAAATTGATACAACTTGATTTCGATCATGACAAATATGAATCCACACTAATCTCTTCACCTGCCTAGACATAGTTCACTGGGGCTCCTTTTGTCATGTCTCACTGATTTCTAGTTCTTACACACATAGCATACATCTCAATAAATTCTTGCATTGAAATTTCTTAAGATATCAACAGTGAAAACATATCTTGGATCCCATATTGTTACAAATACACAGGGAAAATAATACTTTGGTTTTATGAAAACCACCTTCCAGCTGCTCCATCGGGTAGATATAAAATGAATCAAAGCACTGCCAAGTGTCTATTTGTGTTTGTTTGTTTGATTTGTATTTCCTAAAGAACATGGAAATGTGTGCGTCTCTGATCGTTTGGATGCTTTCCAGGGTTGTTCTAGGAATCTTTAAAAAATGAACAATTATGATATGATACCTATGATGATGAAAGGTAAAATATAGTGGAAAAAAACAGCATGTTTTCCATAAAAGGAGTGGTAAGAGGGCCTCGGCATAGACTGCAGTCTAGTAGACAGTTCAGAAAGCCTGTAGGTTTCAAAAAATTTCTGAGACCTAAATGCACTTTCACTGATATGTCATAATAAAAGAGTCAGGGACAAAATCCTCTTTGAAGTTAATAAGATTAATTCATTTACATTAACATCTATGATTTTTAATATTTCCTTCAAAACTAAAAACCCTTCTGATAGATCTAAACTGTTAATGGCACTTGCACTGTAAGGGAAAAATGAGGTTTCTTTAGAGTGTTCATCAGGATATATATAAGACGTGTCAGGCATCATGACGTGGTTAGCTGTCATAGGACTGTAAGTAGATTAAACAATGAAAGGTAGGAAAATAGCTGACCATACACTTTGCTTCCCTCACAGTTGACCCTAGTGCAGTCCTATTCATTGGAATATGTCCCTAATGATAGATCACACACTATTACCTGTCTTGGCCTACTTTTCTTTCTGATAGTCATGCTCTTCCAATGATTTCAGAGTAACCTTATCTGAGATTCTTCAATCCTCACTGAGTTTTAAATAAAGCTCTGACTTCTAAGAACAAAAAGCATTTGAATTTCAGTTCTACCTGAAGTCTGTGGATTTTGAACAAAGTAGGTGGCTTTTTCTGAACTCCAATTTCCTTAGAAATAAGAGTGTCAGCCTTTTCAGGCTGTTGCCAGGATTTAATAAAATAATGTCTCTTAGGGGTTTAGCATGTGTCCTACCACATAACTTATGCTCACAAATCTGATGACTAACTAGATTTAGCAGGGCCATAGGCTGAGTGATGGCAAGACAATGACAAGGTGAGGGTACTGACCCACGAAATACAGATAAAAAGCAGATGGAAGAGGCATTAGAAAGAGGTGCAGCAATGGAAGACGGACTCAGTTTGGTGTTGTCGGAAAGTTCAGTGTCAGAACTGAAAGCTGCCTTTCTTCCCATGCTAGCACAGCTCTGGCAATAATAACATGAAGTATGTAACCTCAGCAAGGCATGTAAGCTCAGAGACCACCTGGAAATGCTTCTATCATTCAGCTGTCTGTACATAGTGAGGTTTGTATTTTTCTTCCCATCAACTTCTTTTCACCATGGAGACTATTGTTTCTGAACAATAGATTTTCAACCCCATCCTTCACCTCACTGCCGTAAGTGCCACTACAAACACCATGTTCAAATCATGTTTTTGCCCAACCACAGGGAAACAATGATAAGTAATTACAACACAAGTAAAAATCACCAAATCACAACACATTTGCCCTTATGAGATAAGTGAACCGTTCAAAGCAATTTTAAGAATCTAGACCTAAGGAAAGCAGATTAATTAATGTTTTCTTGAGTTTGAAAATCCATGAAGATACTAAATAAAAATATCACTAGACTGAAAATTCAAAGATGACATCATCATGTTATTATTTTTTACATATCTAGTTTTGTTTTGAATCTGAGTGCTGATGGAAAATATCTAATGGTTTCTATGAAGATTACTTTTCGTTGTAGGTTTACTATGTAGATGGCATAAAGGTGGTTATAGACCATAATATATAATCCCAGAGTGACAGAGTCCTATCAGAAGACCAAAAATAGCTCAGACAACCAAAGGGAAAAAAAGTCTCTTTCCAGAACACCTGGTTTAACCATCCTGTATAAAATGAGTCTAGCTGAAATTATAGTTAGTTTTCTCTTTTCTCTTGTCTTTGTATTAGTTTCCCACTCTTCCTCCTTTCTCCATCCCTTTATTTACATTTTCATGCCAGGTCCATTTACCTTTTCCAACAAATACTTCTTTGTTTCTTTGAGTGTTTTCGAGGGAGTATTTCTCCAATCTTCCTCCTTGCTTTTTGATAATCAGTATAGTCAACTATCAAATAATCAAATGACATTTATTCACTGTGCCTCCACCACATTCTAGGCATCTCTCTTTACTACCACTGACACAAACCTATACCAAAAAGGCAGTTTTCAAAAACAATTAACAATGAGGTTTCTAGTATTAGACAAATTAGATCAAGGGAATGTTCTACATGGCCATGCTATTTTCATACAGGCAAAATTATACAAAAACCCTAGAGATTCCTATCAGCATGAATTTTGGTAGGTTAACATCATTGTACTTATGGTTCTAATAAAATTTTGCAATAAAACTGTAGAGGTAATTATGAACTATTTTCATATGACACTCTCAAGTCATTGCCTTATGCACAAGAAGTCCTCTATTAATGCAGGAGTAGTACCTTATTATAATCACTATTAATTTTTAAATTAAAAATAATACTGTCCTTATTCATGGCACTTAACTCAATCAATTTTCTTATTCCCCTGAGTGATTTGTATATCTATATGGTCAGCAGTAGATAAAAAAAGTACAGTTAAAAAAATCAAAGATTTTATATTTTATCTGAGGATGAACAATTCAGATTTGATGGAAAAGACTATCCAGTACATGTTGTTTGAGGACGATATATGTAGGAGTGTTTAAAGTAATCAAGTCAGATAAAAAGAAGGAGCATCTGTTGGATATTTAAAAAAGTACAAGACAACAACTCATTTGTCTGTTGAAGGCAGAGGACACTGCAGAAGGTGATAAGTAGAGCATTGAGAAAAAAGAGAATACTGATGGGTAAATATTAGATTTCAGGAGCCTAACATCACCAATAGCAGAGATATTTAGTCAGCAGTTGGGAACATCTTTAAATATCACTTTCATGTTATTTGAAGCCACAGAATTAAATAATCCTGGAATGGTCCTAGTGTCCCAAGGTTTCATGCACTGGTTAATCATCCAATGTGTTTCTGAGAGACTGAAAAGAAAAATCAAACAAGATAAATAGAGACATATATGTATTATGAATACCAAGTAGCTAAAAAAACAGATTGTTCAAGAGACGATAGAGACTTCATGAGTCTTTTTATGACCTGTGTTTCTTATTCTTGGACCAAATGGAGAAACATTTATCCAACCCCATTTAAACAAACTAGAGAAATTAATTTTTAAATAGCCAAATGAGATTGAATTTATATGATACCTGCATCTGAGAATACACCTGTGGTTCTCTATGTTTGTCCTTCTAAAAGAAACTTCAAGATGAGTTGACCATTTGTTGAAAAAAAAAAAAGGCAATTATTGAAGAAGTATTGAAGCAGTATTGCTCTTAACCTGAACCCTAGCATGACTCTGAAGCCAGAACAACAACTTTCACCATGTCAAATCCCCTTATGCTCCCCATGGGTCCATTAGAGCAGTGAGAATTCAGTATTTCTCCTTCAGTGTATTTGAAAAGCCTGTTTGATACAGTGGTGAGCTTTTCTTAACTAATACTGAAAGGCCATTCATCAATGGACAAAAAGCAGAGAGGCCTTGTGAATTAATGTTCTTCACGAGGCTCTTTCATGAAAGTGATGAAAACAAACCTATTCGTTTACAGGTTAAAGAGGGACAGGGAAGTGTACAAATGGAATGATTTTGCAGCAGGAGGGAAGAGAAAAAGCAAGGAATGTCTGTCAAGGTAGAAATTGAGAGAAAAATAAGGGGTGGATTTTAACCTGATGAAAATGTAGGATGAGTAAGGACTTTTAACAAGGTTAGGAGAAAGGCATACTATCTAAATGTTAGTGGGAAGGAGAAAAATCAGTGAAGATAGAGAAAAGGAAAAGGAGAATGAGAGAGGAAAGATCTTCTGTTTCCCACCTACCCGTTTAAAAAAAGTTTTTGGTCCCCCTTGTGTTAGCTTCTTTAGTTTTACAGATTTTAGCTTAATTCTCATTCAGAAGGGCAAATAGAATAGACACCAGAAGTGGCTGAAAAGAGAGAATAGGATGGGAGCCTATTATATAGATGTCCTCTGAAAGACTCCACCCAGCATGAGAGCAAAGCAGATGCTGAGACTCACAGCCAAAATTTGGGCAGAGTGCAGGGAGTCTTAGAGAACAGTTGGGGATAGAAGGGCTAGGATGGGAGAGGAGCGCCACAAGGAGACCAACAAAGCCAACAAATCTTGGGTCAAGGGGGCCCTGCGGAGACTGTTGCACAGATCAAGGACCATGAATGTAGAGGAACTAGACCCCCTGATCAGATGTAGCCAATATTCAGCTCAGTCTTCATGTGAGTTCCCTAGTAAGGGGGCAGGGGTTATCTCTGACATAGACTTTGTTACCTGCTCTTTGATCACTTCCCTGTGGTGGGGGGAGGGAGGGGGGCTTGCCAGGCCACAGAAGAAGAGGACTCAAATAGTCCTGGATGAGACTTGATAGACTATGTTCAGATGGTAGGAAAGGAGGGCTCTCCCTTTCTGTGGTCTAGGGGAGGGTTAGAAGGTGAAAAGGGGGGGGTAAGGGTGGGACCTGGAGGAGACAAAAGAGGGGTTATCAATTGGGATATAAAGTGAATGAATTATTAAAAATAAAAATAAAAAACTTTTTGAAATTGTAATATAATTATAACAGTTCTCCTTTTTCTTTTCTCCCTCTAAAACTTCCCATATACCCCTTCATACTCTCCTTCAAATTCATGGCCTCTTTTGTCACTATTATTTCATATCACACACATATATGTATATGTATGTATGTATGTTATTTGGCAGTAGACAGCCAATTGGTGTGCTCTTCCCTAGGGAAGACAACATCCCTGACTCCACCATTCATTAGTTGAGGCCTCATCAGCTTTTCCCACTCCACTTTAGCATGTTTGTAGAGAAATTTTAATCCAACAACATGGCTGCTCTGATAAGGGATCATATCCAATGACCTTCTAAGTCCATATGAACTGGCTGTGATGTAGACTCTGGATTCCAATATGACATTGATGAAATACTGCTATGCCATATTGAAGGTAGAGAGAGAGATATGTTTTTTTTTTTTCTGAGAGATTTTAACTCAGATGTTTTTGTTTGTTTGTTTGTTTGTTTGTTTTGCCAGGACATTTCAACAGATACAGGTTAAAGAGAGAACAAGGTTGACCCAGGTGAAGACAGAATGAGCCAGAGAATGAGAAGGAGCCAGAAGATTCTAAAACATGATGCCAGACCAAGTTTGAGGTTAGGCAGAACAATTCAGTCAGAAAGCAGGAGAAGCCAGTTGGAATCAGTAAGCATGGAGAACAGTTTGGGCCAGAACAGCTGAGTTGGACTAGATAGTTAGAGTTCACAAAGAGCTAGAAAGGCTTGGAAATGGCCCCTATCTCATTTCCTCATCTGATGAAATAAAATACCTATACATGTCCATTGGCATGCCATCTTTTTTAGCTGTGTTCATCAGTGTCTTCTTGATTAAATTTTATGTGCTTTGCTTCTGAAACTGCTAGGAGACATAATCTCCCAGCAAACTCCTTGATTCTGTGGCTTTTGCAATCTTTCTTCCTCCTCTTCTGCAGTCTTACATACAGAAATGTTTTGCATACGTTTCCATTGGGACTGGACCCCACAGATCTGCATTTTTATTGCCTGTGGATTTCTGTAGTAGTCTCCATCTGTTGCTAAGTGAATTTTCCTTGAATAAATACTTCACTTATTTATGAACATGAGGACACATGCTCATAGGTTGTTGTTAGGGATTGCTCTGTTCGGGAAATTGAATTATAGGTTCTCCTGTAATAACCACTACACTAGCATTGAGTTGTTAGCTGGTACCAAGATCATAGTTCCTAGTACCTAGTGTCAATTTCCTCCTGTGGAGGGAATTAGAAAGCTAATGCTAGACACCCATGTAATCCCAGCACTTAAGGAGGCAGAGGCAGGTGGTTCTCTGTGAGTTCAAAACAGTCTGGTTTTCTTTTTTTTAATAATAATTTTTATTTTTTTATATTAATCACAGGTTATTTACTTTGTATCTCAGCCCTAGCACCCTCCCTCATTCCCTCCCAACCTCACCCTCCCTCCCTCATCTCCTCCCTGCCCCTTTCCAAATCCACTGACAGGTGAGGACCTCCTCCCCTTCCATCAGTCTGTTTTTCAAAATGAGTCCAAGACAGCCAAGGCTGCACAGAAAAACCCTGTCTCGAGACACCAAAACCAAACAAAAAAATTAGAAAGCTTAAAACCACGTAACATCATCCCCAACACCAGACCTGAAAAGGACTTTTTCATTGTTGGCCAGAGCTCTCCGAGAGACTCACAGTACATTCACCATATTGCTATTTCTCTTGGTTACCCCAAGATGTGGAAGGCTGTCCCTCTTGTTGAAAACACTCTGTAGTGCACACTTCCCTTCCACACATTATGTGGCTAAAATCATAGCTATCTTCCTGCTTTAGACTCCCAAGGGCTGAAATGACAGGCATGAGCCTGGTTTAGTGTGTGTGTGTGTGTTAACAGTACTGCAGTGCTGCGCTAAATTATTTTGTTATTACGCAAAAGAACTTCAGCTTAATAATTTTGTTATTATAATACATGATCAAATTATCTGAATGAATTTTTACACGCATCTATTATTTTTAACATGGAACATAAACAGCATTAAGTAATAAAAGGATTCTCTGGAGTGCTGCTTAGCCTCCTTAGGTTATCTTTGGAATGATCTTGTTCTGTGCTTGTGTCATGATAATGACTCGTTTTCAAGTGCTTGCTCTCAGGGTCTGAGAGTTCCTGGGAGAACTTTTTCCAAAACCAGATTCACAATATATTTTTTATGCTTCATTAAATTATAAGCGCTACATCCCAACAAAGACGGAAAATGTGAAATAAATAATATTCTGTGTATGATTGATTTACTTTTTAGCTTTAGAAGCACCATTTTTCCTTTATCACTGATAAAACTTTATTCAAATGGCCAGTAATATAAAGTGTTTATGGTCTTCTCAATTGAAATTACGATTTCTTCACCTATCTGATTCAGACTAGATTGTTTTCATGGTTTTTCGTTTTAATGAATAGAGAAAACCTTTGAAGATGCTTAGATTCTGATTTCCCTTTTACAGTGGAGTCTCAGAAAATGTTTAAAAAAATATGAAGAAAAACTAAAGAAATACTTCTCACCTAAACAGCCACAATTTCACAAAGATTGCACTTATTTCCATAAAAGAATCAAGTACATTCAAAGTAGCACTATGATTTTCCAATGGAATAATAAAATGAGTCCTTTGCCATTTACCTCCAATCTTAATATTATCAACTTTAACTTTCATTCTCCATTTCCCAAAATAATACATTCAGAATTGCATATATAAACAACTTCATCCGTTATTTACTTTTTTCTACAAGAATCACTTTGAGGTTTTGAAATAAGTTAGTTGAAGCAAGTAAATCATGCAGAATATGTTTTTTTACCAAGCTTACTGTTTTTATGTCAAGTATGTCTTAAAAATAAGTAATTTCACTTGCTGTTTTGCTTGTTTTAATTCCTGGCTCTTCTAGGACTAATAATATATTTCACAAAATGACAGATTATAAAAATTTGTCTAAATGAAGATTCTATCAATTATTAGATCATAAAATGACTACAGGTATCAATATATTTTCCCTTTAATACTCCCACATACTACCCTTCACAGAATAGTGTTAATCAGAATGTATATGATTAATGTTAGGAGCTGAAAGGGCATGTTAAGCCTCATTACATCTTTCTGGGTGGCACCTTAATTTAAACTAGTTTGTTGAGGCTTAAAGATGGCTTAACAGTTACGAGAACATTATTTTATTGCACAGGATTCAAGTTTTTTCAATCACCCCTGGCAGACAGCTCACAACTGCCTATAACTGTACCTCTAGAGGACCTTACTGATTCCTCAGGCCTCTGATGGCCCTTTCACTCATGTGTACTTATTTTACTGTGCACACATATATATATACACACACACACTATGGAAAAAAACATTTTGTTTTAATTTTTATTACTCAGATTGGAAAATACATATTATATATGGTATGTAATATAGGGCAATTATAATTTTTATTTATTATATAGATAATGGGAACATGTCCAAACATGAAGAAGGTATTGATAAAATTTAGAATTCTTTAATCAAAACAATGTAACTAACTATAAACTTTTCCTAAGGAAAAGTAACCAATACACATTGTCTTACAAAAATGGGTGATAGTCATAGCATAATTTATAATTTAGAACCCAGTGAGAATTTGATGTCTGATAAAGCACAATGGACTTTCTTTCATCAATTATTCTGTCTTCATGGCTCTGTTATCCTCAATGATGTTTGCATTTAAATTGCCACAGATTTTATTAACCATTTCTCATATATGGTATTAAATTAGATTAAATGAATGTTTTCAAAAGAGGTATTCAAAGCATGCTAAATTATTGCACATTGTTGGATAGCAAAGATAAATTTATGTTAGAGCATTATTAGGAGGCATGTATACACACACACACACACACACACACACACACACACACACTTTGTAGCACCTTTCAGTTTTCAAAGCTCTTACTCGCAAATGGGCCATATGACTTGCATGATGCTATAAAATATTGTCACATTTAAAGAAGTCATCATGGTTGAGGTTATCAACACGTTCTTTGCCACCTCTAAGATTAGAGCCTGTTCTAATATCTTCCTTGTCTCAGAATATGCAAAGCTATTTTTATCTTGTTTCATAGCCGCAGGCTCAGCCCAGCCTTGAACTGCTGAACAGCAGTCAAAGTGGAGACATACACAGAAAAATATATTTTTTATACTGCTGACTTTTGTGGCTGTTTATTAGTCATCAGTAGCTGTTCAAACCAAACACATTTGATAATGGGTGACTTTATTATAAACAGGCAAAGCACATTATTCGTGATCTCCTATGATCAGAGTTTTTCTTTCAAGTTACCCATATGAATAATGCTGCTTCTTTTATGCATTACAGCTTCTGTAGAGTAGTATTTCTTGGGTCATCTGTAATCCTCACAAAAAAAAAAAAAAAAAATACCTCCTAACATATGCTGTGACTTCCACTGCATAGAGGAGAAAAATGGCTCAGAAATATAAATGGGCTGATTGTGCACAGCAGTGATCTGACTCAGAATCTGTACATCAGGAATCCTCTGGACATGTACATCAAGAAATTCCAGAACAAACCCAAGAAATACAAGAGAAGAGGAAGCAAACATTCCCCAACAGACAGTACAGATCAGATAGGCATCTGAAACCTGTCTTTTACCCTCCAATCTAGGACAATGAGAGTACTTGCTCAAATTATGTCAGGGTTTATTGCTGCTGGTACTTTCTCTAAGCTTTTTTTTCAGAGATATGAGAATCATGTATATTACAAGAAGAAAAATGTCATAATTATAGAGACAGTGAGAGACAGAGCAAAAGATAGTTCTTGTACCTGCTGGCCCCAGTGTCTCTTTCTCACTGATTTGTCTTCTGTTCTCTGAAGTGCTGTTCACCATTGCCACCTGGTTGATGCAAATTATAGAGATAGGTTTTGTCTGTATTTTAAAAAGTATTATTTTAGATACTAGAATTACTATATTTTATTATTTTTTAATTAATTTTTTATTAATTACTCTTTAATCCCCCCTGTAGTTCCCTCCTTCCTCCCCTCACAATCCCTCACTTCCTCACCCTTCTCCACTCATGCCCCTCCCCAAGTCCACTGATAAGGGAGGTCTTAATTTCCTTCCTTCTGGTCCTAGTCTGTTAGGTCTTATCAGGAGTGGCTGCATTATCTTTCTCTGTGGCCTGGTAAGGCTGCTCCCCCCTCAGGTGGAAGTGATCAAAAAGCAGGCTAATCAGTTCATGTCAGAGACAGTCCCTGTTCCCATTACTATGGAACCCACTTGGATAATGAGCTGCCATGAGCTGCATCTGTGCAGGGGTTCTAGGTTATCTCCATGCATGCTAATTGGTTGGAGATTCAGGCTCAGAGAAGACCCCTGTGCTCAGAATTTTGGTTCTGTTGCTCTCCTTGTAGGGCTTCTGTCCTCTCCAGATCTTACTATTGCCCATTTCTTTTGTAAGATTCTCTGCATTCTGCCCAAAGTTTGGTCATAAGTCTCAGCATCTGCTTTGAGAGTCTGCAGGGCAGAGCCTTTCAGAGGCCCTCCGTGGCAGGCTCCTAACTTGTTTCCTGGTTTCTCCTTCTTCTGATGTCCATCCTCTTTGCCTTTCTGGATTAGGATTGAGCATTTTAGTCAGAGTCCTCCTTCTTGATTAGTTTCTTTAAGTGTACATTTTAGTAGGTTTATCCTATGTTATATGTCTATATGAGTGAGTATATACCATGTGTGTCTTTCTGCTTCTGGGACAGCTCACTCATGATGATCCTTTCTAGGTCCCACCATTTACCTGCAAATTTCATGATTACCTTATTTTTCATTGCTGAGTAATACTCCATTGTGTAGATATACCACAATTTCTGCATCCATTCTTCAATTGAGGGGCATCTGGGCTGTTTCCAGCTTCTGGCTATTACAAATAAAGCTGCTACAAACATGGTTGAGCAAATATCCTTATTGTGTACTTGAGCCTCTTTTGGATATATGCCTAGGAGTGGTATAGCTGGATCTTAAAGAAGCGCTATTCCTAATTGTCTGAGAAAGCACCAGGTTTATTTCCAGAGTAGTTGTACAAGTTTACATTCCCACCAGCAGTGGAGGAGGGTTCCCCTTTCTCCACAACTTCTCCAGCATGTGCTGTCACTTGAGGTTTTGGTCTTGGCCATTCTGATGGGTGTAAGGTGAAATCTCAGGGTCATTTTGATTTCCATTTCCCTGATGACTAATGACATTGAGCATTTCTTTATGTGTTTCTCTGCCATTTGCTATTTGATATCCCTCTATCGAGAATTCTCTGTTTAGTTCTGTTTCATTTCATTTTTTAAATTGGATTACTTAATGTGTTGCTTTTTAACTTCTTTGGTTCTTTATATATAATGGATATTAGCCCTTTGTCAGATATAGGGTTGGTGAGGATCCTTTCCCAATCTGTAGGTAGTCGTTCGCTTCTGATGACTGTGTCCTTTGCTTTACAGAAGCTTTTCAGTTTCATGAGGTACCATTTATTGATTGTTGCTCTTAGAGCCTGTGCAGCTGGTGCCAATGAGCTCCAGGCTCTTCCCCACTTTTTTTTTTTAAGAGGTTTAGTATGTCTGGTTTTATATAGGGGTCTTTCATCCACTTGGACTATAGTTTTGTACTAGAATTATTAAACTAGTTTATTTTTAATTCATGTTTCAATATGTTAAAACAGGCCTACTCCTGGTCAAAATAGGCTGTTATCTGAACCAGTGGGTGGCAATGCAGCCAGGTATCTGTGGCAAACACTGATATTAATCAACACCTGTATTATGGATCATTACAGTGTCACTAACAAACATGTTTTGGTGAGGAGTAGGTGTCATTTATTTCTTTACACCTAAATGTATTCATATTTAAGAAGTTTTCAGAAAAATATTTCATAGTAACTTACTCTTTGACAATTTTCTATATGTATGTAATTCATGTGGGCCACACTCAGGAAGCCATCAGCTCTTATCTCTCACATTATCTCTCTTATCTCTAACCCTGCCTCCTCATACAAGTCCCCCTCCCACAATCATGTCATTTCTTTATGTTTTGCCTTTGCTTTGTGAATAATTGATTTTAACCAGGGAAGCCTGCACAACTTGTGGGTATGGATCTGTTCTTAAGAACAGGGATGGTGACTTTTGTTCTCCAGCAAACATTGACTGCGCACAGCCTTCCAGAAAGAGACAAGACCTAATCTATCTACTTTTAATACATACTAATCTATCTACATTTAATACATTAATACATTAATATATAAACTAAACTTCATGGAAAAAGGTGAAGGAAAAATGAGAATTTCCTATTACACAGATGCTGTGTATAATTCTATTTTCAAAGAAACTGGAATTTCAAAATAAATCAATATTTGGTGCTCTTTTTAGATATTCAGTGACTTCTAAACATGTATTTTTTTTCTAAGAAACCTCAATATACTGAATCTCATAATAAACAGTCTAATTTATATTTCCACTAACAGAAAACAATCCCATCACCACCTAAGCATATTATTTAACATTTGCTTTGTTTAGTTTGTTATTGAGAGCCAACCTGAAATGAGTCACAATATAATTTTGAGTTGTGCTTCTTTAATGACTAAAATCTTAAATCCATTCATGTTCTACTAGTCCTTCACTTGACAAATATCTACTTATTTCCACGGCCCATTTCCTGGGTGAATCTTTTGATATCTTGGGTTTTTTGTTTGTTTGCTTGCTTTTAGTTTGTTGGTTTGATTTTAATTCTTTATATATTCTAGATAATAATCCCCTATCAGATGTGTATCTGGCAAAAACTTTTCCTATCTATAGGCTGTTTCTTTTACAATGAAAATTAGTTCTTTTGTAGAGACTTCTCATTTGACACAATAATTTAAAAAAAATTTCATATTATTTAGCCATTTACTTTTCGGAAATTTACAAAATAATCAAAATTTGATTACCATAACAATTCCTGCACACGATAATAATTGTGGTTCTATTCAAAATAACAAATTCATGGAATCAGCCTCGATGCTCATTAATAGATGAGAGATTAATACTCATATTTAAGATGACGAAATTTTGTTGTTTCTAAGAAAATGGATGGAAATGAAGATAACCATGTCAACAGAAATAAGCTAACGAGGCAAGTACAACTCTGGCGGGTTTGGCCTCATATGTAAAATCTAGGAATCATAAAAGAAATAACTTGAAAATAAACAGGGGCATTAAGAAGAATGTAGAAAGAGAGTGAAAAGAAACAAGATGAGTAAGGGATCAAAGAGAAAATAATAGAAGAGTGAATTTGAACAAAGCTCACCATATGTGCATGAGGCAATGCTGTAGTGAGATCCTCTACTTTGTACAATAAATTAATTTACACTAGCTTTCAAAGGTGTCTGCTCTCGTTTGAATGGAGGCCTATTCTACGTTTTCTCTGGGCAATATGCTTTGGTGGGCAGAATCAGCAGCCTGCTTCTCTGTAGATCCATGAAGATGCTTCTGCTGTCCTGTGCTGTACGATTATGATATTTGAATATTAATCTACATCAGTGGGACTGACAAGCATTCATTTACTGAATAATGATTTCCTAAGTTCATAATTCATCATATTATACATGTCATTAATTAGTTAAAACTATAATTTGCTAGGGTGGAAATTCTTTCAATTAGACACTCACATTGGTCTGAATATTTATAATGAATATTTCCTTATCAGTACATCAGAGTTCAAGGACTGGAAAGAAATGAAAAGCCATCATCAGATAAACTGCATTATAAAGAACTTAGCTATAAATATGAATCCACAGTTGACAGTAAAGCAAATCCAAACATGCCATGTATGATGTTGGGAAAGAGTACATGAATGGGGTGAAATATTCTCTAGGATGGCAAGATATATTAGAACGAAAATAATAAAATAAAGGATGTTGTGGAAGTCATTTCAAAAAAGGAATTGAAGTAGTATTTTAACTACAAGAGTTTTAACATGTCCTTAGCTCATAGTTCATCATAATCATAGTGAACCTATTCAAACCATAAAGAAAATGCAGTGTGCTAAAAATTCTAATAACCGGTGATGTCATGAAAGTGAATCTCAACCAAAACCGAGAGTTCCCTTTGCAGAGTCAGAAACTTTCTGAGTTTTAGGGGGTGTTTTTATAAATTTTAAGTTACTATTTTTCTTGGTGAAAAGTCATAAACTGTCATCTCTAAAGAGCACAAATCGAGTTCATGGTCTGGTCACCAAAGGGAGAAAACGATTCGATGGGACTGCTGTGGTTCTTCTGATCCCACAGGAAAACAATATTGAAGAAGATATGGAGTCTTTCCAAGACAAAGACAAAGGTTGTGACCAGTGAGGTCCTCAAAGCTTCTGTCTAGTCTTATTTACATGCACCAGTTACCTACTGGGAGAAAGGTAAAGGGACAACACATTACTAAAAACGAGACAGGCTATTAGCTGCCATGTTAAAATTTTTGTCTGTAGACATATCACTGACTAATACATTCCAAATTTATGATACTGTGTAAGGTCAAGGCGAAGGGGAATTATTTAATCTGATGGAAGCATTTAACCTTCTTATACGTGCTGGAGTGATGGTTCAGGTGCTAAACACTTCCCATGCAAGCATGAGGACTTCAGTGTGATTCCTGTCACTCGATTACATCTTTTTTCTCCTGTTGCTTTCCTTGAGCAATTTTTGTCTTCCTAGTTTTTGCTTGTATATTATGAATTCTGATCTTGTGTTTTTATTACTTTTATTTGTTTGTGTTTCTTGTGTTTTGTTCTTTTTGTTAATTCCTTTTTTGGCTTTTTTTTTTTGCTTGCCTATTTTGTTTGTTTTGTTTTGTTTTTCTAAAGAAAGAAAGAAAAAAGAGAAGTTGGGGAGGATGTGCAGAGGGGCAATGATGGGAAGGATCTGGGAGGATTTGTAGTAGAGGAAACTGTGATCAGAGCATACTGTACAAAAAAAATTCAATTAAAATATCTGGTAATGGTGCCACACCCATATAATTCCAGCCATGGGGAGAAGAAGTTGCCTTTTAGGCAGTTCTGTTTGGTCCCCATTGACCCTTTGATTCTACCACTAAAGATGAAGATATGAAGATCAGAAATTTAAAGCCCTCAGCTACGTAATGCAAGGCCACCCTAAGATAAATGAGACTCTGCATCAGTCAAAATTGTAAATATTGGACAGGCTTTAGTCCTGTAACAACCATGAGACAGCAGCAGACTAGTTGAGAGCACAGACACCATAAGAAAGTCCTTTTTTAATGCAAAGAGATACATATAGCATAAATCTTGTGAGGAAGATAAGATGGGTTAATAATCCTAACAGACAGAATAGGTAGATGTAAGTTACGTTAGTTTCCAGAGTTGAAAAGTCCTGTCAGGCATTTTGTGGTATATTAGAGTGGAAAGGAGAAGGGTTTCTGGGTAAATGTCACCAAAGTGCAGACATATTACAAAGAAGAATTGCATTTTAGATGGTTAGATGAAAAATAAACAAGACTGATGTTGATGGGGAAGTGAGCATACACAGACCTCATCTTGTAGCGGAAGCCCAGTGTAACACCCTTGATCATGTTCTCATCAAGACTGCAGATGGTTCTGACAGTGGCCGGTTCCTTTCTGTTACCCCACCATTTGTCAACCCTGAGCCTCTTCTTTTCCTTTCTGAGAACACTCAGCTCTACATTGATGTGATTGAAGTTCTTCCACAGGGTTCCCCTGGGGCCTTTCACAATGACTATGTGCCCCTTCAGAGTGATGTGAATGGATCTTTGTTTGAAACCCAAAATTTCTTGGGTGAAAAATACATCCGCAGGGTTCAGATGAGGACAGGTGTTGCTTGGTCTGTCTCTCAAGCCCAGAAGGATGAATTATTGAAGAAAATGATATTGAACTTGTCTCGAATTCAGCGGCTCTGATTTAGCAAGCCACGACAGTTAGAAAACAGATATCAGAAAGTTTTGAATGACATCTATGTGTCTGAAAAGAGAACTGTGCAGCAGGCTGATGAATAAGACCTAAGCTCCAGAAACAAGATCCTGAATTTAATATTCAAGAGCATAGGCATGAAAATTCAGGCTTTAGATGGGGATTTTATCTTAACTGTATCCACTCACTCATTCATGACATTGAGGTGCTTATGTCATCTTACATGCTCCAGTTTAAAGTACAGGAATAATGATTACATTTCCCTCCTTAATACTGAACAAAGATTATATGAGACAAAAATGCAAAAACTCCATGACTCACTCCCATTCCCAAATTCTCCTTTTCCTTCCAGTGGAGGCCCTGAAACAAGTGATTTAATTGTGGCACAACAGGGCCCCTTGAGTGTGATATCTACAGAAATATGCACAGAATGATAGCGTACACTTGTATGTTTTCAATATCAAACATGAGCATGTATGAAAGACTTCCAGCAGAGAAGAGATTTGATCAGATTTCTGTTCTGGGATTCTCACATTACTGGTATGTTTCAAAAGAGCAAATGAAAAGGGCAAGAAAAAGAAAGATAGGAAACATACATTAGAGAGAAATCATCTTCGGTGGGGCTGGCAAAATACTCTCTTAAAGACAGTTTTCACCAAATACAAGGAGCAAAGACGGCTGGATTCACACTTCTGCTGCAGGTAAATACATAACATATCCTCACAAGAATTAAAGACTGACTATGGGGGTGAGAAAAGCAAAAAGGGATTCTGTGGTGAGGAAAGGAAGGACACCAAAGCTACCGGTGTGCACCTTTGACACTTCAGTCAATAAGAGGACATGACCATATGGGAAAGAGTAACTACTGAAGCTGTAGGACCCACAGGAACAGTGGCCTCCTCAAAATGGCTCTCATGATCAGAATCAATCCATGAGAGTGGTGTCTGGGTTGAGCATCATACTGAGAATGTGAGGGTGAACAAGGGAATGACATGATGAGGCAAATTCACATCATAAACACTAAAATGACCTGACAAAACCAATCAATACGATGTGGCATCATGCAGCCTTGAGTACATTGGATAGGCATTTATTTAGCTGTTTATCTTATTTATCACTAGATTCCATAATGGACTAAAGATTGGTAGCTTTTATAGATTGGATCACAGTATGAAAGCTTGAAGGTAGTAAAATACTGTAAGGAAAGGAACATAAATTCAAACTCAAATCCAATATACAAAAGGTTGCAGCACTGTGCTTGTGATACAGGAAAACATGCTCACATACAGTGTATTTTGACAAAAGAGGCGCTGAGCCTGTTTCAGTGCTTTAAAAAAAAAAATAGAAATTCCCAGAATAAAATGTGCCCAAATATTTTCCCCTGAAAAAGATGTTTGAAACAGAGTGCATGTCAAAAATGAAAGGAAAAGCATTCAAGTTGCTTAAATGCTCAAAAATATAATTACCTATCATAACTACCAAGATGAACTAGCTCCGAATACCACACCCTCATTTGGAAATAACACTAGCTGACTTCTTTGACTCTGGAATTCAGTATTATTCATTTGGGGATTGGGACATTTTCTATCAAATACAGTACTCTTAATTTTAGCAAAATAAGCCCTCCAGCCCCACTCGCCCCAGAATCTTTAGGAGATTAGATGGAAATCTTTCTACATAATCTGTTTCTTCTTTTAAACACATGTAATGCCCTGTTCAGAAAATCCTTGTTCTTTTTTATTATTTATTATAATTTATTCAATTTGTATCCCGGCTGTGTCCCCCTCCCTTGTCTCCTCCCAGTCCCACACTTCCTCCCTCTTCTCTCCCTATGCCCCTCCACTAGTACACTGATAGGTGAGGTCTTCTTCCCCTTCTATTTGGCCCTAGCCTATCAAGTCTCATCAGGACTGGTTGTATTATCTCCCTTTATAGCCTGGTAAGGCTGCTCCAGGAAAGGGAAGATTATCAGAGAGCCTGCCACTGAGTTCATACCAGAGAAAGTCCCTGCTCCCCTGATTAGGGAACCCACTTGAATACTGAGCCTATGGGCTTCATCAGAGCTGGGGTTTTAGATCCTGTCCATGCATTGTTCTTGGGATATTAGTCTCTGCAGGGCCTCCAGAGAACTGTTTTTTTTTGTTGTTGTTGTTGTTTGTTTGTTTGTTTGTTTTGTTTTTTTCTCTGTTGGTCTCCTTTGGCAGCTCCTGTCCTCCCCAGGTCTTTCTATCACTCCTTTCTTTTATAAGATTACCTGCACTCTGCCCAAAGTTTGGTTATGAGTTTCAGCCTCTGCTTCATTACCTCAATCAACAGTCTTTCAGAGGCTGTCTGTGGTAGGCTCCTGTCCTGTTGCTTGTATTCCCCTGCTTCCAATGTCTATTGGATTTGTCCTTCTGAATGAGGATTGAGTATCTTCTCTAGGGTCTTTCTTGTTGCTTAGCTACTTTAGGAGTATAGATTTTATTATGTTTATCCTACATTATATGGCTAATAACCACTTATGAGCGAGTATATACCATACCTTTTGTGTCCTTCTGCTTCTGGGGTATCTCACTCAAGATGATCTTTTCTAGTTCCCACCATTTGCCTGCAAATTTCATAATTTCCTTGTTTGTAATAACTGAGTAGTATTCCATTATGTAAATATACCATAAGTTCTGTGTCCATTCCTCCTTTGAGGGACATCTAGATTCTTTCCAGGTTCTGGCTATTACGAATAAAGCTTCTACAAACATGGAGAAGCAAATGTCCTTGCTATATAGTTGAACATATTTTGGATATGTGCCTAGGAGTGATATAAATGGATCTTGAGGTAGCTCTATTCCCAATTTTCTGAGAAAGTGACAGATTGATTTCCAAAGTGGTTGTACAAAGTTACATTCACACCAGCAACGGAGGAGGGTTCCCTTTCTCCACAACCTCTTCAGCATGTGTTGTCACTTGAGTTCATGTCAGAAATAGTCCCTGTTTCCCTTACTAGGGTACCCACTTGGATACTGATCTACCTTGGGCTACATTTGAGCAGGCGTTCTAGGTTATATCCATACATGGTTCTTGGTTGGAGTATCAGTCTCACATAAGACCCCTGTGCCCAGATATATTTGGTCCTTGTGGAGCTCCTGTCCTCTCCATGTCATACTAACTCCCCTTTCTTTCATATGATTCCCTGCACTCTGCCAAAGATTTGGTTATGAGTCTCAGTATCTGCTTCGATACACTGCTAGGTAGAGACTTTCAGAGGTCCTCAGTGGTTGGCTCCTGAGTTTTTGATCTTAGCTATTCTGATGGGTGTAAGGTGAAATCTCAGGTTGTTTTGATTTGCATTTTCCTGATGACTAAGAATGTTGAGCATTTCTTTAAGTGTTTCTCTGTTATTTCATATTCCTCTATTGAGAATTTTCTGTTTGGTTCTGTACCCCATTTTTAATTGGATTACTTGGATTTATTGGTGTTTAACTTCTTAAATTCTTTATGTATTATGGATATTAGCCCTCTGTCAGATATAGGGTTGGTGAAGATCCTTTCCCAATCTGTAGGTTGGTGTTTTGTTGTGACGATCTTATCCTTTGGTTTACAGAAGCTTCTCAGTTTAATGAAGTCCCATGTACTGAATTGATCTTAGAGCCTGTGCTGTTGGTGTTTTGTTCAGGAAGTTGTCTCCTGTGCCAATGAATTCCAGGTTCTTCCCCACTTTTACTTCTAACAGGTTTAGTGTGTCTGCTTTTATGTTGAGGTCTTTGATCCACTTAGACTTTAATTTTGTGCAGGGTGATAAATATGGATCTATTTGCATTTTGTACATGTATACATCCAATTAAATGAGCATTATTTGTTGAATATGCTATTTTCCATTGAATTGATTTTGCTTCTTTGTCATAAATTCAGTATGTGTTATGTGTGTGGGTTTATTTCTGGGTCTTCTATTTGATTCTAGGATCATCATTCTGTTTCTAGGCCAGTACCAAGCAGTTTTGATTATTGTTGCTCTATAGTACAGCTTAAGATCAGGGATAGAGATACCTCCAGATCTGTTATTGTACAGGATTTTTCTAGCAATTCTGTTTTTTCGTTTTGTTTTGTTTTGTTTTGTTTTTTTCATACGAAAGGAATCTACAGATTCAATGCAATTCCCCTCAAATCACCAACAGAGTTCTTTACAGACCTTATTCTTATAAATTGGGTTAGGGAAGAAAGTATTGCTAAATATTTTACGTTGCAGTATTTATAATAGGAAGGTTTACCCAAAATACAACAGCATTTAATGGTGTACATGAGAATGATTATTATGTACTCAAGTTATGGTTCATCCTTTCCTGGACCCTTCTGATAAATCATTAAGTTATGATAAAACCACTGGTAGCTGTCTGCTGTCAAAGTAATGGTGGTGGTGGTGGCAGCACAGGATTTTAATCCCAGCTCTCAGAAGGCAGAGGCAGGCAGATCACTGAGTCCGCTGCCAACAGGCAAAGGTTACAGGGCTCTACAGAGAAAGTTTGTCTCAAAAATAAATAAATAGATAGATAGATAGATAGATAGATAGATAGATAAAACCTAAAAATTAAAACAGCTTATTTTATGTGCCTAAATTCTCAAAATATTTCAGTATTTCAGCTAACGAGACTATTTTAAAATAATTCACACTTTTTTAGAAAGCAAAGTCATACATTAGTTTATTAATCAGGAAGACATCATGCCTTCATATTGTCTTTATTGCATCTAGAGTTATTTTCAAAGTAGGTTTAGAGTATAGTCTCTTCCATATTACTAAAAAATACTTATGGAAAAATGATAAAATGCATTCAAAATATGAAATTAAGCCTGTCTACAAGAAACAAACATCTACATTAATGCACGAATTATTATTATTATTTTGATTTTGCATGAAATACTTATTGTTGTATGGCTTTTTAAGGTTTATTTGAAACAAGACTTTTCATAGTGTGAAAAGTTGCAGTTAGTTAGAGATGTTGTAACTACTCACTATCTAAGATATAAAAATATTCAAAAGCAAAACATACCAAAAGAAGATTTGGAAATATGCTCAATATAAAAAGATGTTGAGTCTGCATTGAATTCAGCATCATTAGAAATGATAAATCCCTAAAATTGACTGCAATGCCGTAACCTTGAAACGTAGATGAATCTTTACATGCTCAAAGCATTTATCCATCAACTCTAATGTTACTCAAGAAGAACTTCCTTATAGTGAATGTTCAAATCATTCCTGAGATATAAAAATTATTTGCAACTTAAAAACAAAGCAAGCTTAAACATTTACTTGCACTTGAATTTATAAACAATTTTATTGCAAGTTTTTGAAGTCTTAGTAGTATAGCATTCATCACCAGGCAACTCCTGTTTATTCCACTGCAAGTGAAATATTTTAAACTCTAAAACTGAAAACATTTAGGTAGCAATGAAAATAATAATTCTTTAATCAGGAGCTCATTATTTTTAAGACTTCAGCAATTGATCCTAACAGAGTTCCCAAACCAAACTCTCTGAAACTTAATGCATTAAAAAAAAAAAAAAAAAAGAAAGAAAAAGAAAGAAAGAAAAGAAAAGAGTGTGCCAGTAAGGATCATATTTAGAATGTATTAATTTTTACAGGAATAAGGAAAGTTAGTCAAAATAATTAT
Organism: Psammomys obesus; assembly: GCF_907164565.1. NCBI lineage: Eukaryota > Metazoa > Chordata > Mammalia > Rodentia > Muridae > Psammomys > Psammomys obesus. The sequence goes on from NW_026596069.1 coordinate 18,216,755, forward strand.
GACTTACAAAATAAAGTTATTGCTTTGTGAAACTTTATTTACCTGAAATATTAAAATTCCAAGCAGAGGAAATATTGGTTGTAATCATTAGTATGCAAGCACATATTCAATTTTACTTTCAATATTAATCATGTTGTCTACATTACACTACTTTAATAGCAGCACTACAGACAAGCTAGTACTCTCTGATACAGAACCCAAGGAAGTTATTACACTGGCTCATGCTTTTACTACTCACGATTAGTGATTCCAAAGCAAATGTATGTTTCCAAATGTTATTCCCTTAACCGTATACTCTACAGACACACATTCTTCACAAAAAAAATAGAATAAAATTCACTCACTTAAACTTACTACAGGCCTATTTTGTCATGAGATGAGTTATTTTGTTTTTATTTTCTACTTTCAACTGGTTTGTTTGTTTTAATGTATGTTGAGTGATCTATCTGCAAGTACACCTCCATGCCAGAAGAGGGCATCAGATCTCATTATGGATGGTTAATGAGCCACCATGTGGTTGCTGGGAATTGAACTCAGGACCTCTGAAAGAGCACCCAGTGCTCTTAACCACTGAGCCATCTCTCCATCCTCAGTTTCCCACTATTGAACTGTTTCTATCATTAGAGACTATCCCTTCTACAATCTCACTTCACATTTGAAAAGCGAAGAGCAATGAACATTTGAGTCCTACTGCACAAAGTATGGACAGTCAAGAGACATAATATTCTCACTGTTTTTCCACTGCCTCCTGTGATATCCTCCTTGAGTGAATCACATCCTAAGTTCCACATGGGAAGATGATTTAACAGCTGTTCACCAGAACCTGCTTCTCCAGATGCATTTCCTATACCTGCTTCTGGCACACCTGAAGTCACTCATGTAGATTTGAACATGAGCAGTCTTCCAACGTGCTCTCTCTCTTATTTCTCCTTTTTGAAAAGTATTTATTATTTTTTTTAGATTAAAATATAATTATATTCTTTTCTGACTCCCTTTTCTCTCAATGAAAAACAATGGAATGATACTGCATTGCTTGTAGTTGTTGCTTAATAAGCCATCCTTCTGGAGCTGATGATTATTAAAATTGTCTCAATCAAAAAGAAGGGCTCATGAATATTATTAAGATGAACAGAGGAGGGAATATATGGACTCCCAACAAAGGTATAGTTAACCTCCATGAAAGAACGTTACTAAATATTTCCCGATATAAACCAACAGATAACAAAATAAAGTATTTTATATCTAGGGAGTCAAACAGGAGAAGAAACCATGTAAAGGGCTTAAAGTACGGCCTCAGTGAATGGGGAAGAGATGTAGGAAGATATTAACTTTTAGGTTGAATATAATAATTTGTGGATTCACAGTATGAATTTAAATTTTCAAATTTCATGCATGTGTAATTTTGTTTTATTTTTAAAAGATGTCTCATGATTCCAAGAAGAAAATAAGAACTGACTGGTGGAAAAATGACTGAAATCTGCAAAGGATTAAGGACTAGAATTATGATTTAAGATTGTTAAACAGCCAATTCCTGGTTCCTTTTAAGTAAGCAACCAGACATTCTAAAATACTCCAACTTTCAAGGAATTTGCCATATATGGGGATGTCTTTTAAAAATAATCAAATAAGCATAATCACATTTTGAGCATGAAAACAGAACCAATTGAAAAAAAAGGAAGTGAAAGAAGGGATTATTTTAAGGGCCAGATACAAATTTATAAAATTTGACAGTAAAAATGTACTGTAATTTTGAAAATTGAAATATATGGAAGTGAAAAACAACATATGTAAGTATATTAAATATCATTCAAAGCCTCTTTAATATTAAAATGGATGTTCTGAAAAAATAGAAGAAAGTATTTAGTGACTTCAAGCTTTTCGTATCCCTCATACTGCTTTTTTATAAAACTACAGAGGTAATATATCTTGAAGCATTTACTTTCATTATTCTTTTTTGTTTTTGTGACAATATCAGAATAACTAGGATACTCTCATCTTCACAATGGTGCTACATGTAAAAAAAATGCAAATAAACTCATATTTATATCCTTGCACAAAAGTAAAGTCCAAATAGATCAAAGACCTCAACATAAAACCAGACACACTAAATCTATTAGAAAAAAAGATAGAGGAGAGCCTTGACCTCAATGGCACAGGAGACAACTTCCTGAAGAAAACACCAACCGTACAGTCTCTAAGATCAACAATCAATAACTGAGACCTACTGAAATTGAAAACCTACTGTAAAGCAAAGTACACTGTCATCAGAACAAAACAACAGCCTATAGATTGGGAAAGGATCTTCACAAACACGACATTTGACAGAGGGCTAATATCCAGAATATAAAAAGAACTCTAGAAGTTAAACACCAACAAACTAAACAATCCAGTTTAAAAAAAAAATGAGGTTCAGAGCTACACAGAGAATTCTCAATAGAGGAACATTGAATTGCAGAGAAACACTTAAATGCTCAATGTCCTTAGTCATCTGAGAAATGCAAATCAAGATGACCTTGAGATTACACCTCACACCCATCAGAATGGCTAAGATAAAAACTCAAGGTAGGATGCACACTGGAGAAGATGTGGAGAAAGAGGAACCCTCCTCCATTGCTGATGGGAATGTAACCTTGTACAATCATTTTGGAAATCAATCTGACGCTTTCTCAGACAATTAGGAATAGCGCTTCCTCAAGATCCAGCAATAGCACACCTAGGCATATATCCAAAATATGCTCAAGTACACAAAAAGGACATTTGCTCAACCATGTTTGTAGCAGCTTTATTTTTAATAGCAAGAACCTGGAAACAACCTAGATGCCCTTTAACTGAGGAATGGATATAGAAATTGTGGTACATTTACACAATGGAATACTACTCAAGAATTAAAAACAAGAAAAATCATGAAATTTGAGGGCAAATGGTGGGATCTAGAAAAGATCATCCTGAGTGAGGTATCCCAGAAGCAGAAAGAACCACACTCTATATACTTACTTATAAGTGGATATTATATATAATATAGGTTAAACATATTAAAATCTGTACACCTAAAGAAGTTAAGCAAAAAGGAAGACACTGGGTAAAATGATCAGTCCTCACTCAGAAAGGCAAATGGGATGGGCATCAGAAGAGGGAGAAAACAGGGCACAGGACAGAAGCCTACATAGAAGGCCTCTGAAGGATTCTACCCAAATCAGATGGCTGAGACACATAGACAAGCTCTGGGCAGAGTGCAGGGAATCTTGTGAAAGTAAGGGGAGATAGAAAGAACAGGAAGGGACAGGAGTTCCAGAGGAGAGCAACAGAACCAAAATATCTGGGCACAGGGTTCCCTGCTGAGACCAATACTCTAGCCAAGGACCATGAATAGAGATAACCTAGACCACATGCTCAGATGTAGCCCATATGATGTTCAGTTTCCAAATGTGTTCCATAGTAAGGGGAGCAGGAGTTTGTCTCTGATGTAAACTCAGTTGCTGGCTCTTTGATCACCTGGCAGGAGGTGCAGCCTGCCAGGCCACAGAGGAAGACAATGCAGCCAGTCCTGATGAGACCTGATAGGCTAGGGTCAGATAGAAGTTGAGGAGGGTCCTCTCCTATCTGTGGACTTGGGAAAGGGCATGGGAGAAGTGGGAAGGTGAAAAGGACTGGGAGGAGATGAGAAAAGAGGCTAATGCCAGGATACAAATGAATAAATTGTAATAAATAAATACATAAATAAATAAATACAGAAGAAAATTATTAGGGACATGCCTTTTAAATGAAAAAAAAATGAGTAATTATTTTTATTTCATTTATTACACTATTATTTGCCTCTAGAGAAGGGGTCTATTAAAAAGCTACAAAGAATCAGAAAATAAAAAGTTTAAAAAAACAAAGAAAAATATCAATATGGCAAAATCTTGTTCCATAGTAGTTTACCTCCATATCAACTATCATTTTAACATCTGTATTATATTCTACCTGCATAAATATGTAGTAAAGGCATCTGCCATCTGAATATTAACCTTATATTAATAATTATTACTTGGGTGTCATTTATTTCTTTTTGTATTAACACATATGAATTACTTATAATAAAACAGTAATATGAATTTTAATTTTTTTAGTTTTTTTTAATTTGTTTATTATTATTTATTACAATTCATTTTGTATCCTCTCTGAGGCCTCCTATCTTGTCTCCTACCAGTCCCATCTTCCCTCCCTCATTTCTTCCCATGGCCCTCCTCTAGTCCACTGATAGGGGACATCCTCCTTCCCTTCTATCTGACCTAGCCTATCTGTCTCACCAGGACTAGCTGCATTGTCTTCCTATTTGGCCTGGCAAGGCTGCACCTCCCGGAGGGAGGCAATCAGAGAGCAGGCCACTGAGTTCATGCTAGAGACAGCCTCTGCCCCCTTACTAGGGAATCCACTTGGAGATTGAGTCTATGGGCTACATCTGAGCTGGGGTTTTAGGTCCACTCCACAGGGGTGCTGCAGAGACTGATAGCCTAACCAAGAACCATGTGTGAATTTTTATTTTTAAAAATACTTAACACAAAGACCCACTAATGTTCCTGGACAGAGTCCATCCTGAAGTTTCACAGAATATGTAGACTCAGTCAGACTTGGTCAGTCTGAAGAAAGCTCAGCTTTGTATTTGTCTTCTATTTTTCTGCCCTCTCTCCATGAATTCATTGTCAGACTGACAGGGAGTAGGATGGCCTGATATCCTGTTTCTCTCCAGATACCTTGAAGTTGATTTCTTTAGGATTCTGTGGTTCACTTTCTCCTTCATTGACTTCTAGTCTTAACTCCTATGGCCAGTCTTTCTTTAGTGATTACCAGTTTTTATTTACTGTCTAGAATCTTTTGGGCACATTAAATTATGAATGACTCTCTTCAATCTAGAGAAGTTTAGTTTGCCTTTTTCAACCTGCCATATGTTTTCTATGTACCCTGTGGGCTGCTTTGTAACGCTTTTTAGGGTGGTCTATATTTGCTGCTGGTGTTTAGCAACGCTGTATGAGACGGTGACTCATGTATCTGTTTCATCTCTCCACAACGTGTACTCTGGTTGAGAAATTGGGGTACAAATTCTGAGAAATCTGTATGACAGAAAAAAATTGAACAAGATATATCTGGGATGACTAATGTTGTCAGCTTGGCATGATCTAGAACCATCCAGGAAAGACAAACTTCTCAGGGAACTCTTTCATCTCTAAAAGAACAAATGAGAGAGTTCTTTTAGATTTGGTTAAATCATGCCTGAAGTCTTGTCCTGAGCATGAGTGACAACACCGCATAGACTGTGTTCCTAGAATGAATCAAAAAGAGAAAGCCAGCTGAGCACCCGCACGCATTGCTCTCTGCTTCTTAACTATAGATGCCATGTGACCATTGTCCTCAAGCTCCTGTTGCCATGATTTTCCTGACATGATGGGCTGCACCTAGTTCTGTAAGTCAAATACACCCTTCTGTGCTTTCATTGTTTCTGTCACAGCAATGAGAAAGGAAACTGGTATTACATCTAACAGACTCTGTAAAAATTATAATAGAAGAACAAAACAGCCTTGAAAGCAAAGAGACGGGAACTAGGAGGTCATGGGTAGAGACAGAAAACCATCAGACAAGAAAGTATACATTAAAAACATATACACAGGAAAGAGATGGAGAGAGTTTACTTGTCTCATGGTATCCCATTCTCACAATAACTAATTCAGTTCCTCAAGACCTAACTTATTCATAAGAGAACTAGCCCACTCTCTCCAGGAAATTATTCATTTATAGCTGTTTTCCCTTACACAATACTCAGCTTCTAATCTCTCAAAACAATTCCAGTTACCATAGGGACCATGTTTTCATGAGCCTGTAAGAGCTGTTTCACCTACAGAAAAGAACTATAATTCATTTATTTTGCCATTGAACGCATTTTATTAATTGTGTTATTTTTCTTGGTTTTGTATTGAAGTTATCTCTGAATTGCTAATAAATACCCTAGTACATTATATTGCTGGTATGTATATGCAGTCTTTTCCCCTGAGTATGTCTAAGGATATCGATTGTAGAGCCACACAATATGTAATGCTCATCTTATGAAGTAATGTCAAAGTATTTTACAAGATGTCTACATATAGCAGTTTATAATTTTTCCTTCACATTTCTAATATTTTATAACAAAAGAAAAAAGAAAAAATTGTTTTAACTAGTATAAATGTAGATTGTATCAACTTAGTTTGATTGGCATCTCTTCAATTTTAGAATAACTTTCTCAATTACTGGCCAGGAACATTTTATTTCCTTCAAATATATAAAATTCTTTGCCTGTTTTTAAGTGAGACATTGGGGTTTTCCTCTCCCATTAATTTAAAGTCTTTGAATGTTATTGATTTTAATGCTACATCGGGGGTATTAATGACAAACATGTTAATGACAAATATGTAAAATGCTTTCCTTACTGGGTGCTTTAATAGCCACAATTCAGGAAAAAGAAGCAAACACGTATTGTAGCATACCTTCAACATCAGCTGGAAAGACTATCCAACCAGTAGCTGGGGACATATAGTCACTTAAGTTCCTTCTACTGTATAATTTTAAGATTCTGATTTTGAGAAGTTTCATGTTAACCTATAGATTCTGGTATTAACATGGAAAAATAATTCTAACACAGAGAAGATGATAATTGTAAAGGTTGCAGCTCATTTTCCTGTGGAGCTAGCTATGTTAGCACTTTTCCTGATAGTTTAGTCCTACCCTAGCATGCATTTTTTGAAATGAATATTATTTTAGTAAGGAGAAATCCAAGAAAAGCACTACACCATTTTGTCTGGGGAGCCATGGCATGGCAAGAGCAAGATGTTGGATGGTCACAGTTTTCTTCTTTTAAGTAGAGCAAAGCTGTGCATCTTCGAAGTCCACCCCAGTGACGTACTCCTCCACACCCTACCCACTGGGGAGCAGTTGTTCAACTAAGCCTGTTAATGCGGAACGTTGCTCCTTCAAACTGCCACCCAAGAAATGTTTGAATTCTATCCTACTTCAGCCTCAGTGACTCTGCTTTTAATACCCCCACATCCCTGCTCTGGACTCCCTTGCATGTTGCACTGTTTTCTTCCTCAGCTGACATCAGCTGCTGGTTTATCACCTTTGAGGTAACAATGCTCGGTGTCACAGTTCATACAGCTCTGCAGCCTCTGGTGTTTCTTTCTTTCTGATAATAGCCCAGCACGTGCTGCTGCTAACTATAGACACAAAAGAGAATCCTTTCATCAGATGGTCTCTCATGTGAACAACGCACCCTCCTTCATCCTCCTTATATGCTCAGGGAAGAGATGTTTGCACCAATCACCATACACATTACACATAATGAAAATTTGTTTTGCACCAATTACATCATTATTTCTAGCACCCATCACAGCAGATATTCTGCACATCAGCAAGGGAAATGCTGCCCCTATGGTATAGGTGAAAATGACTGCATGATCATTAGGAGTTCACTGAGAATGGGGATAGCAAGTCAGTCTGTTATAAACTATTTGAAACAACCATTGTCTGAAGCTGTACAAGCAGGAGCCTGAGAGATCAGCTGTGATGGTTGTGTGTACCAGCTTGGCATAAGGATATTATAGGCAGCTATTGACAATGCTACTATTCAAAGCAGCCAGGCCAGTAAGAAAGAATACAACAGTTTGCTATTGGGGGGCTCAAATTTTCCCGCCCACCAATATATTTGCATATGTATAGGAGTACAAATACCAAGGAGAAGGCTTACAATAAGAATTTAAAGAATTTATCATTTGCTCTAACAATCATTTTAACAGATCATATTTAGCATATACCCAGTACCAGTGGAAATAGGGGCTCCCTCCATGTCTCTGGTTTTACTGAACAGAAAGAATCTATTCTTATACTATTATAATGTCACAGTTTACTCCCAAATGTTACCAACTCTTCTAAAAGAGGAAAATCTAAAAATAGTTAGAAAAGCTAGGAACTTGAGCAAGTTTTAAATGATCTGAGTAAAGGGAATTCCATGTGCTTCAGCTTTTATTTGCTGACTCTAAAAAGAAGCAATAAGAAATAATTAAAAAAAACTCAGAAAAACTCTCTCCATATTACAGCTTTTCTTACAAGATAATTTTCAAATGGAAACTCATAAACCTGCAGTAGCAAATACTAAAGCCATACTGAAATAAATTTTGACTTTTTCTTTGTTAAAAGAATAAATTGGCTTTAGAGTTATTAATGAGTTATGATAAAAGGCTATTTTTTAACCTTCTATGTAATTGACTCAGAAAGTTGAGGGTCCATATTTCTCCAGAATAATCTTTGTTGGTTTTCATTGACTTTATCATGCATTTGGTTAATTAAAACTAAATAGTCCTTCTTTAAGTAGTCACTAAATATCTTCACATATACTCTTTCTTCTGTGTTTAATTTTAGAACTTAGTGAACATTCATTAATCACTAACTATAGTCCTACTTCTCTACCATTCATAAGTTCAGTCCAGTCGAGTGAGCAAGTACTCAACTCTGACAACCAGGGCTTTCTCTTGCCAAGGTTAAATGGTTAGAAAATGCACATTTACGATTTGCTTCATTCTTCAAATGGCGTTTTAAATCTTTAGGTCAAACATCACAAACTACTATAATGATTTGTTATATGTAAAAAAGTGATGTGAGATATGACTAGGATTCTTTCTCCATACTTCTAAATTAGCTTCATGTTACTGTTTGGTTCAGTGTCATGGGGAGATCGTCAAACAAATGGCATACTCACATTTCCCTAGATTGCATCTGTGTCTGCTGCAGTCCTGAAACCTGTAGATAAACATTGATCACACTCTTAGGAAATGTAAAAATTTAACTTTCCTCAATCAGAATATTATTAGTTATTATAAGAAGTTAATCAAGCTTTCATTGTCATTGTAAAACATACTTTCTCTTGTTTGTCTAAGGATCTACAAAGAGCTATGGGCTAGAAATGAGTTAACTCTTGTGAACTTGACTATAACAAGTCATTTGAATTATATTGCTTAAAATATTTTTGTCAAATATTTAGGTAACTTCCAGATCAAATTTAGAGAAGTATTAAAATCCTCAGGATTCTTTGCAGTCTGTAGAAGATTCATGAATGCATATATTGACTTAAAGTCCAGCAGAACAAAATTAATTTTGTAGGAGTCAATATGCTAATGGAAAAGACTCATTGAGTTATTTGAAATAATTCTGATGTATCATGTTTATGTTTATTTAAATAGTAGCTTTGTTTAAGTAAAAGCTATGCATTACAAACCAAAAATACTTAAAGAATGCAACAGGGTAAGTTTTATCATACCTACACATATAATCAATGTAAACACATAGGTCATCTCTGAAAGTTTCTCTGCCAACCTTCATGATACCTCCTGTCTGACCAATTTCATCGCCCCTGTCTACAAGAAAATATTAATCTCCTTTACATTGTCACAGCTTAATCTGCGTTTTCAACTTTACTAATAACGTAGGACAGCTGAATGGAAGAGAGAAATATTTCCGTTTTGATGTGATTAGCTTCCACTCTTTGGAAGACAAATGAGTGCATAATTGCAAATTCTGCTTGTCTTTGTCAGTGCCTTCTCCAACACACACACTGAAAGAATAAAGCCCTAGCATAATGCTGGCAACACTATTTTGCAAGACTGGAGCAGTGCAGGGTCAGAGGCAAGGCAGGACAGATGCCCAACAGCAGGATATCTGCGGTTGGGCGCCTGAAACACTCTGGGCACCCAAGATAAGAACCGGGTATGTGACTTAGCTCACATCTGCCTTCCCGCCTTCCCTGTTCCGGGTACGTGACCTAACAATGGCTTTGTTCAAACCGCCCAATCAGATCCCTGTAACTATGCTTCTCGCTTCTGTAACCGTGCTTCTTGTTCCCGAGCCCTATAAAAACCCATCACCCCAACCGAGAGGCGTGCAAGTCTTCCGAAAGGCTTTGTCGCCCCGGGTACCCGTGTATCGAAATAAACCTCTTGTGGCTTGCATCCGAAGGCTGGTTTCGCTGTTCCTTGGGAAGCGGGGTCTCCCCGTCTAGAGAGGCTCTAGCGGGAGTCTTTCAACACGTATTCACGAGTGCGCTAGAGAGAGAGAGAGAGAGAGAGAGAGAGAGAGACTCAAGTTAAAAGACTGCTCTAAGATGTCCTATGAGGGCCTGCTGAAGCTCTTGAACCCAGAACTTGGAGCCTTGAGGGACTTCCTGTGACTAGGTCCCCTCAGAGTTTCATTACATGTACAAAACCTACAGAAATTTGTTATTTTATATTTTCTTACCTAAATACTAGAACCTACAGAGTTCTCTACTCTAGGGTTTCCACTCTGGCAAGTGTATGCTGTTTATTCACTGTCTCCACAAGTTGGGGGACAGTGATCTCCACAGTGATTTCCCATTCATGTGCCATCTAGGAAGAGCTATTCTTTGGGGATTTATTTTCTGTCAGGACGGAGTGACAATTTCAAGTTCCTAACATGCTCACACCAAGCCAGAGGCCCACATTTGTGTGTAAGAACTGTAGTATCTGCACCAGCATACACCTCTTTCTTTTCTGATGCTGCAAATGGTTGTCTTCTCTCCCTGGGTAAGTCGGGTTGGAAATATTTAGGTTTTACTAATCTTATAAAATAATTAATTTTTGCTTTCAACAATTCATTACTTTTTTACTTCATTTATTTTTATTTCAATTCTAATGTCTGTTATTTCCATTTTTTTATTCACAATGTATCTCACTTGCTAATTTTCTCTCTGTGTGTTTGAGTGTGCATGTGAAATGTGAATGCATGTATGTATGTTCTTCATTCCTGTGTAGGACACAAGAATTCAGGCATATACTTTCTACTTTATTCCCTGATCCAGTCTACGGATTCTCTAAGCACAAGGTTTTTTTGTTTTGTTTGTTTTTTTGTTTGTTTGTTTGTTGTACTGACAGATTTTAGTGTATGTTTTTCAGACAATTTGCTTTGTTAATAGTGTTAATACAGACTGATTACTTTTCTCTTTTTCCTTTCTTTTATTTTTCTCTCATATATTACATCTCAACCACAGTTTTTCCTTCCATCTCTCCTTCCAGATTCTTTCCCCAGTCTACCCTTTCCCCAGATCTAGCATCCCTCTGTCTCCCCTCAGAAAAGAGCAAGGCTCTCAGGGACATCAACCAAACACGGCATAACAAGCTACAAAAAGACCAAGCATGGCATACATCATCACGTCAAGGCTGATCGAGGCAACCCAACAGGAGGAAGAGGGCAAGCAGGCAAAAGTGTCAGACACAGCACCCATTCCCACTATTAGCTTTCCCACAAGAACACCAAGCTACTGAGCCATACCATAAACGCTGAGGTTCTAGGTCAGAACCTTACAGGTTCCCTGATTTCTGTGAGTCCTCATGAGTCCCGGTTAGTTGATTTGGTGGCCTGTGTTCTTGTGGTGTCTCTTACCTCACTGGCTCCTCCGATCTTTCCTCTTCCTCTGCCCCAGGAGCCTCTGAGCTCTGCTTAATCTTTGCTGTAGGTCTTTACATCTGTTCATGAGTTGCTGGATTGAATCTCTCTGATAACAATTTTGCTTTGCTCTGGTGGCAGAAAACAACTGCAGAATGAAGATTTTGTGGCTGGGTTGGTGTCCCTATCCCTCTACTCGACCTATATCTGGTTACAGAAGATGGCTGGTTCAGGCTCTGTGTCCCCTGTTACTATGAGTCTCTGCTAGTATCACCACCATAGATTTCATGGAGTTTCCATTGCAACTAGCCATTCTTCCACTGGGGAACATCTAGGTTTTTTGCAGTTTCTGGCTATTATGACTAACCTTCTACGGTTGAGCAAGTGTGCTTGTAGTAGGAAGTAGCATCCTTAGGCTCTATGCTTTGGTGTGGTATAGCTGGGTCTTGAGGTAGAGCGATTCCCAATTTTTTGAAAAACTTCCATATTGACTTTTAAAATGGCTGTATAAACAAGCAATGGAGGAGTCTTCTCCTTGATTCACATCCTCACCAGCAAGAGCTGTCACTTGTGTTTTTGATCTTAGCCATTTGATCTGACCAGTGTAAGATGGAATCTCAAAGTAGTTTTGATCTACATATTCCTGATGGTGAAGGGCGTTGACTCTTTCTTTAAATGTTTCTCAGCCATTTGATATTCCTCTATAGAGAATCCTCTGTTTTGCACACCAGTTTTTATGTGGCTTATTTGGTTTGTTGATATGTACTTTCTTGAGTGACTTATATATTTTGGATATTAGCCTTCTGTCAGATATGGAGTTCATGAATATATATATATATATATATATATATTTATATATATATATTTTTTTTTTTTTTTTTTTTTTCATTCTATGGACTACCATTTTGTCCTATTGACAGAGCCCTTTGCCTTACAGAAGCTTTTCTGTTTCATGGGGTCATATTTATTTATTGTTGATCTTAGGGCCTACATTATTGGTGTTTTGTTCATGAAGTAATGCATTCAAGGTTATTCCCCAATTCTTCTATTAGATTCAGTGTATCTGGCTTTATGTTGAAGTCTTTGATCCAGCTGAACTTCAGTTTTGTGCAGAATCATAGATATGGATTTATTTGAATTTTACATGCAGACATCCAGTTAGAACAGCAATATTTGTTGAAGATGCTTTCTTTTTTGTCATTGTATAATTCTAGCTTCTTCTTAAAACAAACAAACAAACAAACAAACAAAAAACCCAAGTGACTGTATGTGTGTAGATTTAATTCTGGGTCTTCAAATTGATCACATTATTCAACATACAGTTTTTACGCAAATACCATGCAGTTTTTATTACTACAGCTCTGTAGTACAGCTTAAAATCAGGGATGGTGATATCTCCAGAAATGCTTTTATTGTATAAGATTGTTTTAGCTATCCTGGTTTTGTTTCTTTGTTTGTTTGTATTGTTTTGTTTTGGTTTTGCTTTTGCTTTTTTTGGTTTTCCATATGAAGTTTAATATTTTTCTTTCAAGGTCTGTAAAGAATTATATTGAAATTTTGATGGGGATTGTATTGAATCTGTAAACTGATTTTTGACAGGTTGGCCTGTTTACTATATATCCTACTAATCCATGATCATGGGAGATGTTTTTTTTCATATTTTGATATCTTCTTCCATCTGGTCTTCAAAGATTTGAAGTTCTTATTATATAGATCTTTCACTTGCTTTGTTAGAGTTACCCAAACATATTTAATATTATCTAAGACTATTGTGAAAGATATTTTTCCTTGATTTCTTTTATTGTTTATATATAGGAGACTTACTGATTTTTTATTTTTATTTTTAGTTAATCTTTTATTCAATCATTTTGCTAAAGGTACTTATCAACTGTAGAAATACTCAGTAGAGTTTTTATGGGTTTCTCATATATACTATCACATCATCTGCAAGTAGTGATACATTGACAACTTCCTTTCCACTTTGTATCCCCTTGATATCTTTTATGTGTCTCCTTCTTCTAGCTATAATTTCAAGTACTATAGATATGGAGAGAGTGGACAGCTTCGTCTTGTTCCTGATTTTAGTGAAATTGCTTAAAATTTTTCTCCATTTAATTTAATGTTGTCTACAGGTTTGCTGTAAATAGCTTTTATTATGTTTTGGTATGTCACTTGTATCCCTAATCACTCCAGGACTTTTATTTTAAAGGGGTGTTGGATTTTGTCAATGTCTTTGTTAACATCTAATGAAATGATCATGTGACCTTTTCCTTTCAGTTTGTTTATATGAAAAATTATATTGATAGATTTTTGTATGTTAAACCTTCCTTGCATCTCTGGTATAAATCCTACTTGGTCATTTTGGTTGATCTTTTTGATATGTTCTTGGATTCGGGTTGCAAGTATTTTACTGAGTATTTTGCATCAACATTCATGAGGAATATTGGTCTGTAATTCTCTTTCCTTGTTGATTCTGTGTAATTTGGGTACCAGCATGACTCTGGCCTCATAAAATGAATTTGGCAATGTTTCTTTTGTTTGTACATTGTGGAATAGTTTGAGGAGTGTTGGCATTAGCTCTTCTTTCACTAGAATTATACCTAAAACAGGCTGCTCCTGGGCATTTGGGGGGTTGGGAGACTTTTAATGACTGCAGCTTTGGAAGAGGTATAAATCTATTTAAATTGTTTATCTGATCTTGATTTAACTTTGATAAGTGGTGTCTAGCAAGAAGAATATTAGTATCTTATAGATTTTCTACTTTTATGGAGTACAGGTTTTCGATTTATGATGCATGATTCTTTGGATTTCCTCAGTGTCTACTAGTTATACCACCCTATTAGTTTCTGATTTTGTTATTTTGGATATTCTCTATGTATCTTTTAGTTAGTTAGGTTTAGGGTATGTCTTTATGGCTTGTCATGTCCTGCCATCTACTCCTCTTGGGTATGTTTGCTTCACTTTGTTGTAGGGCTTTTAAGTGTGTTGTTAATTTGCTAGTACAAGATCTCTCTAATGTCATTTTATTTATTCTTATTCTTATTATTAACAATTTATTCACTTTGTATCCAGGCTACAGCACCTTTTCTCATCTCCACATAGTTCCCCTTTCCTCCATCTTCCTCCCCTATGCCCCTCCCCTAGTCCACAGATAGGAAAGGTCCTCATCCCCTCCTATCTGAACCTTATCTTATCAGTTCTCATCATGACTATCTGGATCCTCTTTCTCTGTGGCCTATGCATGGTTCTTAGTTGATACATCAGTCTCTGCAGGCCCTCCTGGGCTCAAATTTTTGGCTCTGTTGGTTTCTTTGTGGAGTTTCTGTCCTCTCCAGGTCTTTCTATCTTCTCCTTCTTTCATAAGATTTTCTGTACATTGCTCAAAGCTTGGCTATGAGTCTCAGCATCTGCTTTGATACTCTTATAGAGTCTTTCAGAGGCCCTCTGTGGTAGGCTTCTGTCCTGTTCCTATTTTCTCTTTCTTCCAATGTCTATTCGGTTTGTCCTTCTGAATGAAAATTAATCATCTTCCCTAGAGTCCTCCTTGTTGTTTAGCTTCTTTAGGACTACAGATTTTAGTATTTTTATCCTACAATATGGTGAATATATTCTTATAAGCAAGTACATAACATCTATATCTTCCTGATTCTGGGTTACCTCACTCATGATGACTTTTTTTTTCTAGTTCAGTCCATTTATATGCAAATTTCATGATTTCTATGTTTTTAATTGCTGAGTAGTATTCCATTGTGTAAATGTACCGCATTATGCAATGGCAGAGAAACAAAGAAATGCTCAATGGTCTTGGTCATCAAGGAAATGGAAATCAAAAGGACCCTGAGATTTCACCCATAAGAATGACTAAGATGAAAAACTCAAGTGACAACACATGCTGGAGAGGATGTGGAGAAAGGGGAACCCTCCTCCATTTCTGGTGGGAATGTAACCTTGTACAACCACTTTGGAAATCAGTCTGGTACTTTCTCAGAAAATCAGAAATAATGCTAGCTCAAGATCCAGCTATCCCATTCCTAGGCATATATCTGAAAGATGTTCAAAAATATAACCAGGACATTTGCCCAACTATGATCATAGCATCTTTATTTGTAATAAGATCCTGAGATTCTGCCTCACACAGATCAGAATATCTAAGATAAAAAAACTCAAGGAATGACACATGCTGGAGAGGTTATGAAGAAAGAGGACCCCATGCCTCCATTGCTGGTGAGAGTGTTACCTCGTACAGCTACTTTGGAGATCAATCGGGTGCCTTCTCAGAAAATGATAAATTATCTCTTCTGTCTTGAGATTTGTCATGATGATTAATTAATAATGATTAATTATTATATTGACCATTTATTATTTCACATTATTTTAAAAATATTAATCTTGGCTAACCTGTATCCCTATCTTCCTCAATATATTTGAAGAATAAAAATAAAATTTAGAATATAGTAGCAAGATTGCCTACTTAAATAATGAGTAGA
Organism: Psammomys obesus; assembly: GCF_907164565.1. NCBI lineage: Eukaryota > Metazoa > Chordata > Mammalia > Rodentia > Muridae > Psammomys > Psammomys obesus. Next base: position 18,232,699 of record NW_026596069.1, read on the forward strand.
GTTACATCCAAAAGCTAAAAGAATCTCTTGAGAGCCGGGAAAAGACACTACTTTCTTCCATGTAGACTTTATTTCTTTTAGTATCCTATCCTGATTATTTGCTTCCCGGTAAAGACCACTGGATTTTAAAATAGACACTTTGCAATCTATCCCTTGTGTGTTCCTTCTGCCCACAAACTCTTTCTACTCAGTCAATAGAGACTAAGGACTTACCTGTTGTTAATCTTTCCCATCTTGTGCTTCATATTTCTCCAGAGACCAAGTGGTACAGTTTGACATTCTGGTTCTTGCCTTTGGCTTGCTCAGACAAGTAGAATGTGATGAAATGGATTTGGAGGAACTACTGAAATCAGGACTTAAAAAGATGCAAGTTGCCCCTTTCCACCAAACTTTGAATGGAATAGTCACAAGCTCATCACAAGAGGATGCTTTATGGTAAAGAGCCAACATGTTTTATGAAATGATCCTACTAAAGTTTCAACACCAACTGTAAACATTTTTATGTAAGGAATGATCTTTAACATTTTAATCTCAACTGATGCTCACAGGGCTCAAAGTGGAAGATTTCCCCGGCTGAGTTCGGCCATCTCACAATATTGGAGGAGATATGAAAGAGTAACTCTTTTAAGCTTTACTGTGTATAAGTGTTATGCAGCAGGGCAAAATTAAAGTATAAACATAGAATGTGTGATTGTAACTTTCCCCATTATTAGACAGGCTTGAAAAATTAATTTTAAAAATGTTGTTTATTCTGAAATCAACTAAGACAAAGAACTGAACTGCCCAGATTATGTGGAAAAAATATTTAAAACTCTTTAGTAACAGTTCAAGCATTGCTGGGATCACCTTCTGTGCATTGCCAGAATCGAAGCACTCAGTGTGAGAGAAAGGGAGCAAGAAGTCCTTGCTGATATAAAAATCTTTTGTTAGATAGAAAAATTTAGAAAAAAACCCTATACATATATAGTGATAAAATATAATTAGATTATTGTCATTTCTATGACAATCAAAATGCATTACTGAGATAATTAAAAATATATGTTTAAATAAAAATTATTGTATTATTTTAATTTAAGAATAAGAAAAACACTAATATTTTACAATGCTATTAATTTTTAGTTAAAGATATACCATACAATTAGAGCCTTACTGTGTAATTTTAATGATTATTAAAATTTATTAAAACTTAAGTTCATTAAAAATGTAGTAAAAATAAAAATAAAATTTAATAAAAAAATAATTACTTATTAAAATTACAAATTTATAGAAAGAACATGAGCAAGAAATTGTGCTGTGTATAACATGAAATAGTTTGTGCAACATCAGGATATCATAAAATCAAGACCAACAAAAACCACTCAGAGTGAAAGCATCCCCCTAATTATATTCTAGCATGTATGAAAAGATGAAATAAATGACTGAAAATTAATTGTGATATTTTAGGAGACAGACAAATTTGATATTAAATTAATTAATTAATAAGTAGATCAAGGAAAGGATGTAATCAAACTTGCCTTAGAGTTATTTTTTATATGTACTTCACATTTAATTAAATTGTCAGCCTCTTAAATAAGTCTCTTCAGAGTCTAACCAGTAACACATAGGCATAAACATTTCATTCCAAAACTCTTTGGCTCATAGTTTTGAGGGAGTAGTCAGAATGTCAACCCAAGGCAACAAATTTTCTTTAAGCTAGAGGATGCATGAACTTAAAAAAAAAAGGAAGAAGATTCACAAAAAAAAAAAAATACTGAAGTATTGTGCACAGAGAGGATATGTATTGCCAAAAAATAAAAAAACATAAAACAAACAAACAACAAACTCATGCATTTCAAGTATTAAAGAGTATTATCAAAGGGTCTGCAAGCAAAATTGCCAGGGATATACTGAGTCCCCACACCACTAGTCAGCTTAAGTCTCAAGCAACAAATTGTTGTGTTTAGCTCTGCTTTTAAAATGTTTTGGGCATTTGCTCATCTATGTTCATAGCAACTAGATTTGTAATAGCCAGAATCTGGAAACAACATAGATGTCCCTCCAACAAAGCAGTGGATACATTTCCACAATGGAATATTACTCAGCAATTAAAAACAAGGAAATCATGAAATTTGCAGGCAAATGGTGGGAATTAGAAAAGTTCATCCTGAGTGAACTATCCCATATGCTCACTTATATAAGTGGATATTAGCCATATAATATAGGATAAACATGCTAAAATCTGTACAGCTAAAGAAGCCAAGTAAGGAGGGCCCTGGGTAAGATGATCAATGTGTAAGATGCCTCACTCAGAAAGGCAAATGGGATGGACATTGGAAGAGGCAGAAAACAGGGAACAGGACAGGAGCCTACCACAGAGTGCCTCTGAAAGACTCTACCCTGCAGGGTATCAAAGCAGATGCCATAGTATCGAGGAAGATTCTGAGACTCATAGCGAAACTTTGGCCAGAGTTCCAGAATCCTTATGAAAGAAGGGGAAGATAGAAAGACCTGGAAGAGTCTGGACCTCCACAAGAACAATATAGCCAAAATACCTGGGTCCAGGGGCCCTGCAGGGACCGATACTCCAACCAAGGACCATGCATGTAGAGGACATAGAATCCCTGTTCAAAGGAAGCCCATTGGCTGCTCAGTTTCCAAGTTGACACCCTAGTAAGGGGAACAGGAGCTGTCTTTGACATGGACTCAGTGTCCAGCTCTTTGATCACCTCCCTCTGGAGGAGTGCAGCTTTGCCAGGCCACAGAGGCAGATGTTGTAGCCAGTGTTGATGAGACCTGATAAGCTAGGGTCAGATAGAAGGGGAGGAGGTCCTCCCCGATTAGGGGACTAAGGAAAGGGTATAGGGGGAGAAGCGGGAGCGTGGATGGGATTGGAAGGAGTTGCGGAAGGGACCTGCAGCAGGGATACAAAGTGAATAAATTGTAATAAATAAATATATAAATAAAATTAAATTTAAAATAAATCTTAAAATCAACTTGTCAAGTTTCACCAGATAGATAGATAAATAAATAGATAGATAAATAAACACAGACAGACAAATAGACAGATAGATAGATAAGAAGTAATGACATTTTTTGATTCAATCCATTTTTGTGAATTCTTAACTAATTTGTTTTTTTCTAAGTATTTGACTGTATCAGCCTTCTTATCACTTTTCCTTGAAAAATAATAAGCAAGACAAATATTAGATGTTTTACTATCTCTTTTTCATTAATTATTTTAAAACTGAAGCTTAATTCAACTGTAGCAAAATACAAGAATATATCCACAATGTCTGAAATAATAGAAAATAAAAGAAACTCTCTATACTTGTGTAATAGACTAGTTAGATGGATAAAGACTGAATAAGTTAGAACATAGGGTTACAGCATTTCAGTCAAAAGTTGCCCACCACCTATTTTATGAATATTTCCTGAAAAATATTCATGTGCATCCACATAAATATTACTTACATCTCATTTCTTTTTTTCTGTTATATCAGAGAGAAAATATTTGTGACAGAGACTAGATCCCCAAGATTGTTTACTATCTGTTGCTTTACAAACGTCTTCTCAAGTTGTAATCTGGAACAATTAATACTTAAGGAATTTACCTCTGGAATTTTTCTGGAAAAGCAAAGTCTACAATGTGATGTGACTTCATTCTTGAGTTTTCAAACAGAAAAATTAAACATTTTCAGGCATATGTGCATAATAAGACATCATGAAAGTAAAAAAAGGAAAGTTTAGCATCCTGAAAGGCAGCGATCCTAAGGAAGGAAAAGCTACTGAGTTGGATAAAGTACAAAAAGGCTTTTCTGATGTAGACAGTATCTTTATTTCATAAGATGTTCTGTGGACTTACATTTCACGTTATTGTTTTAAATTTTGCTTTTGAACATTATTTATTATGTGGAAGAGGACACAGCCCTAGGTTTACCTCAAAGTTGCTATGTAATAAAGAATGATTTTGAACTTCTAAACATCTGGCCTTCAGACCCTGAGTGCTGACTTTAGAGATACCACCATTCTGTTCATAGTATATGTTCATAGTGGTCAAACCACGGGCTTCCTACATTCCAGGCAAGATCTCTATGAACTGGGCTTGATTTACTTATTATGAATCAATGTAATGATGTTATTGGAATATTGATACTTGATAGTATCTTTATACACACTGGTCCTTTCTTTTCTTTTTTTTTTCAACACAAAGCTGCTTCTAACATTCTTGATGTATATTCCTAAGCATCTTCTCTTTGAGAACCCCCAGAACGTCTCTAGCAAAGTCTGAATTATCTCATTTCTAATTCACATCTATGAGGTACAAAGTGTTACATTTAGGCTATATTAATTGAAAGGCTGGGATTTAGAAAGTAGAAGTAGTTTTCTCAAAGTGACTGGTTAAGTTGTTTGTATTTAACTAAAGATTCCTTGACTGCAATGTTCAATTTTTTATAAATAGCAGAGAGATAGCGACTGTTAAGAAAAGGAAGAGAGAAAATCACTGCCACTTGGCACTTTAAACTTCGTGTTTGGCTTCCCATGGTTCTTACATCTGCTTAGTTCCATTATTTGTTATTAAAATTCACCCACAATTGTATCAATCAAAGCACAACAGTTGACAAGAACAGAAAACTTTAGAATAAAAAAACCAAATAAAATATAACAATTTGGAGGAGAATTCAGAAAGTTTTGAGTTTCATGTAAATCTTTGGATCTTCTTAAACAAGTTATATTTGGGATTGTGGGAAAGCATTTAAAAGTACATAAAAATGATGTTATTGGAGGACATACATAAAGAAATGTTTATCTCATCATTTTTAGGATTTCACACAGTCAAATTAGAGATCATTATTCATTTGCATAGTTCTTGACTGCACATCTTTGAGTCTAGGAAAGGCCCTGCCATCTGTATGATGATGACCCTTCATCAGCAATTATATTTCACACTTTGATTGGCATTTCTTTGAAGGTCCTATGGCTCATTCTGCCTTTTGCTGGACTCAGGACCCAGCCTTAGTTCTAAGAAGCAGACTGGCACCCTGATCTAAAAGGTGGAGGACCATTGCAGAACACAAACCCATCTTATAAGGAATATGCACCTGTTCCTGAATATTAATATTTACTTTTGATTTATCTTTTAGTTAAACAGAAGGTATTCCTAAACCAGCTGTACACGCAAATCACCACACAGAGACTAGGATGTATTTAGTTAACCTAGAGCACAATGCTGGGCAATGATTACTCCATCCTAAACCTCCAAGCCCTCATAGCTTACTCCCATTCAGATTTCCCACATCATACTTGCTTTTAGTCATATCTTAGGTACAGTTCATCTTTCCTGCTGGTTGCAATTCCTCTCCTCTCTGATCTCTCTTCCCGACCTCTCCCACTCACTTCTTCCTTCTCCCTTCAGGACCAGTATGCCCCACCCTATTCTCTCCATTGCTCAGCATTGGTTGTTTGTTTATTGACGATACAGAGAACAAATGGTGGCCTGTTTACATAAACTTGAGATGGGTTATGCTTAGACTAAGCATCACAATCAAATGTCCTGATTGAAACCAGATAGTAGGGTAGAGAAATCAGCATTTGAAGAAACAAGGGTACATTGTTTACATTCCCCAAGAACATAACACCAACGTACACATAAGAGACCTGAACTTTAAGCCATCTATGTTTTATTGGTGTGACTGATTTATTTGCCTTGTTATACTATACACAACTCATAACATTTTTTTCATATTTTTTGCAAACAGTATATATACATATATACATATACATATACATATACATATACATATACACAGTTAAGCAGTTCTTGAGAGGAGAAGCAGGCCAACTCTGACCTTGGAACCCTAACTGAAGACACAAGTTTACCTTTTAAGATTTATTTACATGTTTACATGTATGAGTGTTTTGCCTGCACATATATAAGTTCACCATTTACCTTATACCTACAGAGGTCAGATTAGGGTAGAACTGGAGTAATAGTTGATTTTGAGTGACCGTTTTGGGTGCTGAGTCTTCTGCAAGAACAATTAGATTCTTAATTGCTTATCCATCTCTCCATCCCATAATTATTGTGGCTATATTGGCTATTTTACATCCCATAGCAAGTATGCTAAGATATCTTGTTTTTGGGGAATTCCCTTCTTCCACAAGCCTTGCAGATTGCAGGGAGACAAGTCTCAGGAGGTAAAGAATGAAACTATAGTCAGTACTGTCTTTGCAGGCATTGAGTCAAAATCTTCCAGTCTGACATCATGATTTACTCTTGCATATTAAAGCAGAGTAAAACTCTTGGAAGGTATTTCATGTGACAATGATCACAACAGAGCTTTAGGCATTGCTACATAGAAACTATTTAGGAAGGTAGCAAAGCACCTATGACCTTTGCAACAAGAATGAGTTTTACGGGCTGATAAACGGAGCTGAGAGCTAGGGCTTAAAGAAAGAATCAGTGACAAGCTGATTCTTTTAGAAGCAATCTTTTAGAAGCAAGTGTAGATTCTATTGGTGGAGAATGCAAAGTGAATGGAGTTCTTAGAGATGTGTTCTATTCACTGAAAGACAAGGTTTCAGAATTAGGGCTTAAATGAAGCTCAGGATTTTTTGGGGATTCCAATGCATGCTGGTTTCTAATAGAATAACAAGGGATCACCAGATTGTTTAACAACTATCACTGCCATTCTGGGTAATCAGGTGCCATTCATTTCCTTCCACTGAAAAAAAATAGGATCAGAAGGAAGGAAAAGAAGTCCTCCCGTATCAGTGTGGGGAGGGGCATGCATGCAGAGGGTGAAGGAAGGGAAGGATTGGGACAGGAGGAGGGAGAGAACCACAGGAGGGATACAAAGTGAATAAAGTGTAATTAATAAAGAAAAAAAAGTGGAAAAAAAGAAAAAAATAGACCCATGTGATTGACAATCCTGGTTTCTCTAATACTTACTCTAAGCTGTGCTTCCTACACTTTGTGATCACTCTGATCTTACTGAGCAGAGCTGATTAGAATAAAAGCTGAATACTTTCATTCTTATTCTTATAACTCCATTCATGGCTATTACTGCAGTCATAAAACTACTTCCCAACAGTTCAAAAATATTAAACTGTTTTTCCTATCAAATATTAATGATGGTCAGACATTAATGAAAATGTCTACTGACTATGAGTATCAATGTTAAATAGAGTACTATGCAGAAAATACCACACAAGTATTAAAGAGACGAAAGCATACATCATGTGTGTATCTATTCCCAGTCACAGTGTCATTCTGTCAACAACTGACTATATTATCATATTTTAAAAGACCTTTAACAATTTATCCTTACACAAGCCATGTTTCCAATCCACTCATTACATTCATGGATTTAAAAAGATACCACCAGTCTGTGGCCTCTTTGCTTAGGTGTGTGTGTGTGTGTGTGTGTGTGTGTGTGTGTGTGTGTGTGTGTTGTTTCCTAAGTTCAAACAAGCATAAACAATACATATTTATACATCTCTATTTTTTTCATTTTTCATAACATACAAAGGAAAACCTAATCAACTCAAACATGAAAAATGCAGACCTATTTTTGCTTTTGAATTTTGGCAGTCAACACTCTCAGGCCTGTTTTCACAATAAATTCTTAAGACAACTGGAATAACTAAATAAAACAATCGATCCTCCTTTTATATACTGGAGTAACTGAGTAATTCCTTGAGATAGAGGATTAATTCTGTTGTATGTTGAAGATCAGGTGAACCAAGGCTTAGTGTAGGGGGCTTTTTAGGTCTTGCTAATTTACTGATTTGTGTGTCATAGATATTTAGAATAAAATACTTTTAAAATAGAATAAAAACCTACATGTGGGATTAAACACGGAAGTAAGTAGTGAGTTGAGCTTACCTAGTCTCACACTGACTACAAAGAGTTCAAATAAATGTTCAAGTTTGCTTACAGACTTTTAATTTTTTTGTTGTTTACTTACCCTGTTTGTTTCAGTTTTGTTAAAAACAAACAAACAAACAAAAAAACCCTATGAATTAGAAACAATGGTTCCACATTCAAACTTATTTCACTTTCCTGCTTCCACCGTGAATAGAGGGTAAACTGAGGGAAAACGAATTGCAGTAGCCTGTGTGTTTATTTTCCAGGTTGCTTCCTCAGTTTTCAACACTGGATATCATTAGGTATGCATTGTTATAATCCCTGCTTGCCCATGAGGCCCCTTCCCAGTCTTTTCCTTTACTATTCTCTATAGAAGATGGAGGCAAACAAAATGGAGTGAGTACTGCCCTGTCATGCAAGTAATATTTTCTGAGGTCTAGGGCCTAAAAGACACTGAAAATACTGCACAGCAATAATGTCTTAGTGATTTCCTGTCTGTTGGGTCTATCCATTACTGAGAGATGGATGCTGAAGTATCCAATTTCAGAAGAGGACTAATTTATTCCTCCTTCTAGATCTGGCCATTTTTGCCTCATGTATATTGACACTCTATTGTTGCATGCATGAAAGTCAAAGTTTGTTTCATCTTTGATTAGAATTAAGTTCTTTAAAATTTAAGCAAATCCCCCTCATTATTTCTGATAATATTACTTGCTATGAAGTTAGTTTTGCCTGAAACCAATAAAGCTACTCCAGCTTTTTAAATTAAGTGTCAGCATGAATCTCTTGTTCCATTTTCTGCCGCCACTAATTTAAATCGATGATTTTATATTATTTAATTTCTTATTCTTAGCAGATCAAACACATTTCTCTTTAAATAGTTTGTGCTTTTCCTGCATTGCACAGTATGCATTTACACCTCACTTGATACTGCTTTGACGTGCACGCTACTCACCAGTGCCTTCTGCTAGAGAGTTCCAAGCTTTCCATCCCATCCTCTATGACAAAGCTGTCAATGATGCCACTTACCCATGCGCTGTCACTCCCCAGTATATTTTTGCTTTTATTATTTCAGACCAACAGTCAGTTAATAGATCACTTTCATCTATTTATTCAAGACACTCTCTACTTCTTTTTTATGACTCGATTTTCTGGTTTTTATCAGTTTCCTTTTATAAGATCTTATGTTTATTTTTATTTACAGTTTTTATTTAAATGTGCCATATTTGATACCCTTTCCTTTCTTTCCTCCAGTCCCGCCAGGTACTCCTTTAGCTCCTGCTTGAAACCACTCTGTTCTGGTTCAAAAACCAGGAGTTACACCTGAGATTGCTAGGCAAAATTTTATCTTTATTGCCAGGCTGGTTTACATTCTCCCTTTGTAGGACAATGAAGTAGCATCTGCACCATAGCAGAGGAATTCATATATAGGTCTTTTGCAAGCAAGCAACCCTTAACAAAAGCAGAACTTCTGCATCAGCTTTTAGCAGAAACACAGTTACAAGTTTGCAATATCATTGTGGTCAGTCAGTTTCAGAAAACTTTTTTTTTTTTTCCAAGTCAAGAGCCCTTATTCTCAAAAGGTCTTTGTGGTATGTTGATTTGAAAAGCAGTCTGCTCAAGAGGAACATAAATCTCATTTTACCTAAGAAACACAAATACAAATAGGAAAACTCTGATAATAAGTCTGAACAGTACAGAGAATAGAGGTGCTGTTACCACTTAACCCATATTAAAGTCAATAGTGAAGGCAGAACTCAGGGGGGCGGGTGTCAACTTCTAACACCACTTTCATCTTTTATTGTTATTGCTATTTTTTCTTTCAAGGCAGTGCAATAATTTTTGTTAAAGTGTAATTTCCATGAATACATAAATCAAGTTTGGAGAATTTTGTCATTCCTCACTTTGATATTTTTGAGTTTTGTTTCCCCTGCTTTGGGAGAAATCAAAATAGGGCCAGAAGGGAAAGCAATTGCTGTGCAACCATGTCTACCTGAGCTCTGATCCAGAAATCTGTGTAAAAAGCCTGTTGCAGGGACATCTGTCCCTAATGCCAGTAGTTCTCCAGAAGAAACCTGAGAGAGGAGACTCTGCCCAAGTCTCTTACACCAGCTAGAGTGGTGTATGGAAACATGAACAGAAGAGTCAGCTTTAAGCCAGGTGTCATTTGAGTATAGTAGGTGCACCAAGTTGCTTCAGTGCCTCATACACAATGTATCTCCTCTTTCACCCCCTCTTGCCTTTCTCTCTCTCTCTAGTTCTCTCACAACATGCACACAGCACACATGCATGCACATATACACTCTAAGTAAAAACAAGCAGAAATTATGTGTAATAACCAGAAGAATGGATAAAAAAATATGGTACATTTACACAGTGGAATACTACTCAGCTATTAAAATCCAGGGCATCATGAAATTTGCAGGCAAATGGATGGAACTAGGAAAGATCATCCAGAGTGAGGTAATCCAGACCCAGAAAGACATGCATCATATATACTCACTTATAAGAGGATATTAGCCATATAGCACAGGATAAACATACCAGAATTCATAGACCCAAAGAAGCTAAGTAACAAAGAGGGCCCAAGGGAGAATGCTTGAATCTCTTTCAGAAGGGAACATAGACTAAACAGTGGAAGTGGTTGAAGAGAGGGAACAGGACAGGAGAGAGAGTGCAGAGGGAAATGAAGATGAGGATGGTGTTTGGATGTGGGGAGAGTAGGGGAAGGAGAACAGAGGTCTTGCAGAAAGAAGAGAAACCTTGGACAGGGACATTTCTAAGACAAGCTGGAGACCTAAGACAGGGTAGGCTCCTGGGAAGGTATGAGGGTGACTCTAGCTAAGACTCCTAGTCATGGGGGTCACAGAGACAGAAACCCCAGTCTCTAACTAGACAGGACTCCTAGTGGAGGGAAGGGAACACCAACCCACCGACAAAAACTGTGACCCCAAATTAACCCTGTCTACAAGATATGCAGTGATAAAGATAGAGCAGAGATTGAGGTAATGTCCAACCATTGCCTGGCCCAACCTTAGACGGGCTCCATGGGAGAATGCCAACCTGTTACAATAATAATGACATTGTGCTATGCTTGCAGACAGGAGCCTAGCATGGCTGTCCTTTGAGAGATTCCACCCAACAATTGATCGAAACAGATACTAAGACTCAGCGAAACGTTAGGCTGAGCACAGGGAGCATTGTGGAAGAGTTGGGAGAAGGAGAGAAAGACCCAGAAGGGAAAAGAATTCCACAAGAAGACCAAGAGAGACAACTAACCTGGGCCCAGGCAGGGCGGCTTGTGGAGACTAAGGACCAGACATAGACTGGAACTAGGACCTTACACATATGAACCCGATGGGCAGATTGGTCTTCATGTGTGTTCCCTAATAAGGGAAGCAAGGCCTGTCTCTGATATGCATTTTGATAACTAAATCTACAGTGCTGCCTTTCCAGGCCACTGTGGAAGAGAATGTGCACAGTCCTGATGGGACTTGATGTGCTGGAGTGGGTTGGCAGGGGGAGGGACTTCCATTTTCTGAGGGGGGGAGAAAAACTAGGTAGAGAGAGGGAGGGAGAGACTGGGAGGAGAGGAGAAAGTTGGGTACAATTGGTATGTATAGTGAATAAATAAATAAAATTTTAAAATAAGCAGAAATCTGAACAATTCTTACATACATTCTTCTATGGGTGGGGTTTTAAACCTCTTTCTATTTTCTTTCTGTCTTTCTTACTCTTTTCCTTTACCTTTCTCCCTGTTTCATCCTCCTACTCAATTACAAAAAGTGTGAGCAGCCTCCTCTACCACACCCATGAGCAGGGCCTCATGGAATTTCCCAAAACATCCAAGCCATGACTGAAGCCTCTGATACTATGAGTCTATACCTTTTCTCTTTCTAGAAGATTATTTTAGGCATATTTTCACATATCAGAAAGCTAACTAAGATGATTATGAGCAGTCCTTGCATTCTTTCCACTACTTTTTTTGGACTTCTTTGCATGTCAATCATATTTGTTTTTAATTCTCAGTATGATCATTCCAAAACACCTACCTTGTGGGATATTTGCTTCATTTTTTCCAGCTGTGTTTTTTTTTTCTTCCTTTTACTATGCCAAATCCTGAATACTAAACATCGATGTGGAAAATTCACCAGAAGAAGAGTAAGCATGAGGAGCTGGCATCTTCATAAGTAAAGAGATATGGAACACTAAAGAAAATAATAATTGAAATCCATTAAAATGCACCACATGCATTTTTGTAAAGATGGAAATTCACCCACAAGTGAAACAGTCATGCTATAAATACAAGATAAATGTCAAGAGAAGAAAAGGAAGGGAAGGAAACAACTTTAGTATAGATAATTAATGGCACAGAGCCATTAATCTAAATATTCATAGCAAATTAATTAATTTAATCAACTATTTAATTTAAACAAATTTAATCAATTTGATTGTATGACAGTAATAGTTTAACTTAAAGTTGATCTAGCTAATAAAGCAAATCTCAATTCATATTTATTTCAGAATACTAAATGAAGAATGTGTAATAGAAGTGGAAAAGCAACATTTTCCCAATTCTAGGGAAACAGATGCTAGGAAGATACAAATGATAGGCATGCCTGGATGGCTAGCCAGTGAGGAAACCATAGGGAGATACCTGGACAGAAGCTGTGATTAGCCCAACTCTGTGAACTCACACTTGGGGAGAAAAGATCCCTTCTCCTGATGGGAAGGTACAGGTGGGTAGATCCTGATGATCCAAACCAACAGCATTGTGAAGATGAGATGCAGCAGAGGTTTGCATCAGCTCATTGCTCATAGGAAGGCAGCTCTTAGGGAAGGAGTATGAAGGTGCTTCATACTCCAGATGCACTCTTTCCTTCCAACAAGGCATTTATTTGTCTGAAATGAATTTCAGCTGTCATTTCCCAACTCTGGGCTATGCGATGAATTGAGTCGGAAGCACTGGTGCTTCCTGAACCTCACTTTGAACTCTTAATAACATTTTCAAAATATTTTGATAATTGTGTTTCACAATATGGCTCACTATAAAATACTTAACTGGACCAACTGGTGTTTTGCAAGGTGATAGCTACTCAACCTACTATGGTGGCTTCCTTTTGATTGAGGGAACAAATATGAGTTGGAGCAATTGACAGAATCATACAAACTTTGCAGAGAGGTGATTTCTTTACCTACAGTTTCATAAATGCTGCTGCTGAATTTAATGAAACCTGGAGTTAAATGATTATTCTTTGAACGCTTCCATGAACAGAAGTCCTATGTAAAATATTAACTGACTGAAGACTCACTAACAGTCACCCCTTTATTAGTGGTAATGACTCCTTAATATGTGCATACAAGTGATACACCAATACTTCTGTTTCACACACACACACACACACACACACACACACATGCACATGTGCACAAACACGCACACAAATGGTTACAGTTCTCAAATACATGTTTTCATTTTAATCACAGTACTCAGCTTATGAATAATGGCAAATTATATGTACCCTTCTATCCAGATCCCTCTTTCTTTACAAACGCAGCTTTTCCCCAGGAATACATCAAGTCCTAACATTTCATGTCTTCTGTGGTGGGCATGGGAAAATGAGAGGAGGGGAATGGTGGGATTACAAGTTATTTTAAGATCTATTCTTTTTCCGTAGTGTGGAAACATTGCTTCTCATAAGAACTTATTTAGTTTATAAATTTTGTCCATTGTTTAGAATGCAGATCTACTGCTGAGATAATAAGCTATTAATTGATTTAGAAGACAAATGGGATGGACATTGGAAGTAGGAGAAAACAAGTAACAGGACAGAGGGCCTCTGAAAGACTCCACCTGCCAATGTGGGGTCAAAGCAGAGGCTGAGACTCAGAACCAAACCTTGGGCAGAGTGCGGGAAATCACTTTCGAATACTCAAAAACTTTTAAAGAACTCGTTTTGTTTGAATTTTGTTTCCTTACAATCCACGTTGAAGCCAAACTATATTTGTGATGAATATGGAAAACAGCGGAAGAGAGATATATGCATTTAAAGCTGAAAGTGGGCCAGTCATTGTAGCTGCAGATGTATTCCAGTGTCAAGTCAGGTGTATTACTTTGTAGATAATATCATTACTAATATCTCTAGTTATTAAATGAACCACCTTCTAATCTAGGCACAGCATAAAAATAATTTGCAAGTTCTGTTGCTATAAGTGGACGGTACAATTGAGTGGAACTTGTTCAATATGTAAATAGCTTTAAAGTAACTCACTTAGAAATTAATTATAATAAAATAAAAATCTAATGTGGTGAACTAGAATTTCCCCCCAAAGAATCTCATAATATTTTCTTTTTCCATGTAAAATGTGTATATGCAATTGATTGAGAAGTTCATTAGAACTTTTCATAGACAATAAAATAAATTAGGAAATGTTACAGAAATTTCAGAGTCACACATTTCTACAACATTACCATATAATGGTTTAATGGTGCACTGTAAGCTGAATATCATATGCCTATTTTTAAATTGTGTAATCACAGTTTTACAAAATAGATTCTAATGACATTAATCAAGAATGTGTGCACTGGTTGGATTATTTTAAGTGCTACTATAAATATATATCTAGCAACAATTTAGGCAAAAGAAATTTGCTAATATTCAAGACCTAGAAAAATCTCAAAAACATTCATTATTGTGTGGTAAGGCTAAAATTCTGGGCATTATTCCATTTGTAATTGTTCAAATTGCCTTTTGTCTTTTTTTAAGGTTGGCCTTAGAATAATGAGAACTAAGAAAATATTTTTTGTAGATTATCTTTTGTAATATGTTTGTCCGATCACTGAGAATGTAATGTTCTATGGCTTTATATTTAAAACCGCATACTATCAATCACTATAGCATTCTACTTGCCTGAGTGACAAATTGAAGTGTCTGATTGATTGACAGGTGTAGATTTTTCAAATCCACTTCTTTCCATTTACGGAGAGATTGAATAAATCAAATGTTTAATTTGAAGTTTTATAAAATGTGAGCAATTTATATTTAGAACTCACAGCTTTGGACATGGGTTAAGTATGGTCCAAAGAAGTTTTTAACATGAAAATATTGTAAGTTACCCAATATCCACGAAGATTAACAAATATTAATGCTTCCAGTGTTAAATGTCCATGCTGAGGGAATAAAATAATTTTTCAGCATATTGTTTTTATCTTACTGATATATTTTAGGTTTAGGCTTACAAGGAAATCAAAGGACCAGAAAGATAATACTTGGGATAAAAAAATATATATGTATAGTTTCCAGTCATTACTAGATTGTGTGACCTTGCTCAGTACCTAACTTTTCTCAGACTCAGATTCTCCTAAGAAAAGTGTGCTTGACAATAGGTTGGGCAGTAAGTCTTCATGAGGACTACTGGCACGCATATGCACAATGGGCATTCATGTTCATGCCAAGGGTCTGATCCACATAAAACTCTGGGTTTTCTGTCTCATGTGTGATTTTGAGGCTTAGCTGTAAGTACTTTCTAAGGAGCATGGCAGGCAAAGGGTGCCTAAGTAATGTTCACACAAAATGCACAATGGAAGTTTTTAAGCAGGCAGTAATGATAAATACAAAGCTGACTGTGATGGAAATTTTTAAATCGAATCTTCACACACCTCAACGAGCAACACTGTGTCTTCTTCCTTTGCCCTGTGGTGCTATCAGGAAGTGGCATGAATTATGTCCTAAGACATGAAGATGTGGTTTCACTATGAGCTAAAGTGCAGCCACATTTAAAGACTCATGCTATCTTTTCCTTTCCCATACAATGAATGTGCACGGCACATCAAAGTTTGCCCTTCGCTGAGCTTCTTGATCGTGATTCCTGAACAGGGGGATGACTCAAGTATACTGTCAAAGAATATTCAAAGAACAAATTTGATTCTAAGTGACTAGATAATGAAATGTCCCCTGAAGAAGTGGACATACATGACACTATGGAAAGGGGAGGAATTTCCAGCAGCGTAACTAGGGAGAAGAGAAAAATTTCACTAAAAGATCCATGTAGTAGATGAAAACAAGATATTGGCATACTGTGGAGAGAACATGAATCTAGCGGAGCATGGAAACCGTCACACAATGGAAGTATAAAGTCTGAAAGATGGGAAGATTGGGTTTTGTGTTACTTCATGTGTGTGTGTGTCTGTGCATTCTTCTTATTATTTTCATTATTTCCATGAGCGTTTCTGTTGTTGACTGATAACTGGCTGTGTTAGGAAATCCCACCAACGATGACAAGTGACTAGATTTCTCCCAGGTTAGGAGGCTGAAAGTCACTTATACAAAATCAAAAATTGTTCATTAAAAATATAAAATAATAATCCATACACCAAAATGAATTACCTCAATATATTATTTTTTTTAATTTGGATAATAAAGCCCCCACTTTCTTCATATGATACTTTTACCAATAGCCGACATTCATGAAATTTGTATTAAATTTGAATTTGTCTTATGCCAAAATGTCTGTTTTATAAACTCTTATTTAATCTTTAACTCTATAAAGTTCTGTATTTTATCTAGGGTTGGGTAAGCGAAGGTCAAGAGAGATGATATAACTCACCCAAATTGTTAGGTAATAATGTTAAACCATACCCCAATCTCTAAGGTATTGGATCGTTATATTTATCTATTATGTTTCTTACCTACAATTTCCTGCCTACAAATGGAAATCTTACATTAGAGATTTGTTTACCAGTGGATTAAAACAAAATTGACTATAAGATTGAAGCCACTGAATGCTTGTGTCAGGATCAAGATCCTAATAGTTTATGTTCACTGCTATTTGCAGGTGAATATACACATGGTATTTTATGTATAAAGCATATTTTCATGGTGTGGATATACAAAAGAGTATATTTCTTTAAAAGACAGAGATCTGCTTCTACAAAAATTACTAAGCCAAATATTTTGCTTCGTGATTTAAATGCACATTTTTTTCTAATTAACCAAATAATTAGCCTAAAAGTATAAAAATTATAAAGAATAAAAGATGAAATATCATGAAAAAGCAATTTCAGTTGTAGGAATCTAGGAAACCAGAAAAGGACTCTGAAGATGCATTGCTGTTTTTCAACCCCATCTTCATTTGCATAGGAATTGAACATTTTCCATTCCCTCTCAGGGTCTTCCGGTAATTTGAGAGCATCCGCAAGCATGCTCAAGAGAGTCTCTTTTTCCATTATTTTTTCTTTTGTTCTAACATTTAAAACACCTCGTGTGTAGGAGTGTTATCTCTGGAAAGTTTGGAAGCTACATATTTATTTCCCTTTAAGACCGTTCCTTCAGCTTTGGTATGGCTACATGCCCAGAGCCTCTTGCGCAATTTCCCATTCCCACCTATGAAACTCTTCCCATTAGATAGGAACACATATTTTCAGAAGCCTTAGGAATAGCTAACCATATTACAGAAGAAAATGGATTAAATACCCCTTTAAAATGATTAATTAAAGAACTGTTATCTAAGGCCAACAAATACAGTTCATCAAGGTTTTATTTAAAACGTAGTTTCTGTTACTATCTTCCTGGATATTGTATCACATACTTGTAGAACATTTCTTCACATCTTAATGCAAGCTGCTGAATGCCCTTCCTGATTATAAAATATGAAAAAAATAATTACTTCAGATGAATTACTAGACAACATTTCACCTGACAGAAAAGTTAAAAACACGCAGAACTCTTTGATTAACAATATGGAGGTTCCTGCCCTGTGATCATGACCATCTTCTTGCCCTGAGTGTTTCCATGCTGCAGCCCTGTCAGCATGACCCTGTAGTTCTCTTTCTCTCCATCTCCACTCTATTTTTTGTGGGTGAGTTTATTTTTTGTTTGTTTGTTTACTTATCATTTCTGTGTGTGTGTGTGTGTGTGTGTGTGTGAGTGCATGCACAAACACGGTGGCTGCAATGCAGACATGAAAAGCCAACTTGTTGGAGTTAGGTCTCTCTACCATGTGGGTTCCAGGTACCTAACTCAGATCATCAGGCTTAGTGACAGGAACCCTTGCCAGCAGCCATATGACACTTCCCATCTCCATTCTTTAAACTGGTTTTTGTATGAGGCATATCACAGGCAGGCAGAATTTTGACTTTGCATGTTTCAGAGACAAAGGCATTCTTTTGAGGGACAACAAGCTCCAATCAGAAAAGCTACAAAGGCTAATTAAAGTACAGCCCAATGATCTCATAGACCCCATTTCTGTTTCAAGGATTTTTAAAAATGGGATAATAATAGTAATAATAATAATAATAATAATAATAATAATAATAAATCATACTCTGATATCGTTTCCTCTAACCTGCAAGACCTTCATGGTAATTGATTACCTTTCATTTTCTTGAGAATTTCAAAGACTGTAAACCTAAAGAATGACTTTACATTTTCATCTTCCTGGAACCACAGTCATTTTCTGCTGGCAAATGTTTCCCTTTGGGTCCCTTTGCGTCTCTGGAGGTACTGTGAGTCATCATAACTGTGTGTGTTAAGTGATGTGCGACTTGCATACAGTGAGTGCAATCGAGGCAAGCAGTTGAGGTGAGCCTGGGAAAAAAACTTTCAGTGTAAAAGATACTGCCAACAGTCAAGCACTATTTGGAACAAATGCCAATAACACTAAAATTAATACTTATTTTATCATCAAAATGATGTTAAGTCTCCAAGAAAAGGGAATAAGATACAACACAATCTCTTGTAAATGCAATCACGCGATTCAAAACGAAGCATCGGTTAGTCAAATATAACAAAAATTACACATGAGATTATGGTCATGTTGTCTCAAAGGAGTAAGGACACTTTAGAAAATACATAATTTCACAATGTTTGAGTATGAATATTTTGGATATGATTAACAATACTTTAGAATCTATGCAAAAATATGGAAAGAAAATGTAACATAATTTGGTAGAAATTTCCTAAGGTGGTGGCAACACAGAAGGCTTATTTATAGTAGCTTTGCCATAGATTTACTTTAGGGAGAAACAAGGGACTCAGATAAACAATCTTATTAAATACAGCGTGAACAGTCTGAATGCCTTTTGCTTATTTTTCTACATCAGTGTTTCCAAGTTCAAGTTTAATAGAACTAGTGGACATCTTCATTCTGTAGCAGGAGTATGTCATATCCCCTTTGGGTGTGTGTGTGAGTGTCTGTTTGTGAAATACTAATAATATCCATTATTAATCTAGAGTTTTTAATACACCTTAGTATAGATTCTGTACAATGCTTGTCTACATTTAAAATTTTAGAATAGAGTGTGTCCAATGGTTGAATAGGTTTCAGGATGTTTTCATCATCTAATTTTCTTTTGCATCTGTGAACAGTGAGTGTAAGAGATAGTAATGGTTTTCAAACAGTAAACTAACTTGAAAAAAGATATAAAATATTGAGTTTGTTACAAAATATCTGAGTGAAAGGCATATTCAGTCTGACATGGCCAATCGAAGTTTCAGGACAGGAAATTGTTCTAGAAATAATGAAAGATACTTACCTTTAAAATTCCTTAAAACATTGCAGTGTTAAGATTTCACAAGGAAGCAGCACAGAACAGCAAATAAAGTTATCTATTAGCATCATAAGGAGAGCAATGTGGTACAATGATGAGCAAGCCTGCCTGATGCCTTCTCAAAAAGCAGCCATGGAAGCCAGATGCCTTTCCCAAACTAAGAGCAAACAGTGGCCAACCAAGAATTCAACATCCAAAAGAAAACTTTGAAGTGTTAAAGCAAAGCAGAGCTTTTTCAAAGAAGTAAAAAAGTAGAGAAGTTTTATACTTCTTGAAGAATGAGCTGTAAATGACAAATCGTCATTTAATAAGTACAAAACTGGCTAAGAACAAAGCAATATAGAACCATATTTGCTTTGTTTTCAGACAATGAAAAAGATCTGAGCATGCATCAGTTAGGGAATAAAAAGAAAACAAACAGAAAAATTCTGAAAACCTGTTGAAGTATGAATCATATAGAGGCATTGTGAAAACATTATCTTATCTGTGAAGATGAATGCAGTACAGGATCCCAAAGTTGGAAAAACTGATATTCATTCCATAATTTTTTTCTATCAGAAAAAAAGATCTGATTTTATCCTTCCATTTGCAAAGTGCATGAATGCATGTCCTGTAGACATGTAGTCCATTCTGCCCTGCTAATTCCCAGACAGGTGGATAGAGAATACTGGAAGCCCTGATATGCTAACATTAATTACACTAAATCACAAGCTTTAATACTGTTTGCTTTGATCTCATGAAAGTCTCGCTTAGGAGACATAAAAGCTTTGATCCTGTTGAAGAAAGGGAAATAGTTTGAATTATCTTCATTCTGAAGCGTCCACTGGGTTTCTACAGAGCAGTGGTGTTCTCACAGTAAGAGTCACAAAGAAAGTTGGTTTCTGAAGCCAGTTCCTTCTGGATAACTAATTATTCAATTTTCAGTAGTTTTCTAGCCTTCTGTTTAGATACAGTATTCAAAGCAGAATTATATCAAGTTATAATTAAATAAATTGTGAGGAAATTAATGATTATTCAAAAGTATTTATTTGAATTGTTTTAGAAACATTCGCTGTCACCTGTGTTCTTGAGACAGTTTGGGCATGTCTGCATGCAGCAGGATGGCTGTAGAGAACCCCTGCCTCCCTTCCAGGCTTACTGTGCTCTGACAACACTGTGTTTATAAAAACCCGTCTAAGCTGTACTCCACCTTGCGTTAGTCATTGGCATTCTGTTGGATTTGACAGGCTCTAAGAGATGTGTCTCAAGCTTCCCTAATTGTACTGCTACAACATTTTGTTTTTGTTGTTAATCTTTGTCTTATTTTTTTTTTTTATGCTGTGTTGTTTGGTAAATAATAACCAATTATAGACAAGTCTTTTGTGAGCTATAATAGTTAATAATGTGACTATAACTCTTTGTTAATAAGAATTTCTAGGATGTTTAAAGAACTCCAGGGATTAAACATCTAAAAAAATCCAATCAATAAGTGGACTAATGACCTAAATAGACAGGAAGAAGCGCATATGGCCAGTAAATACCTGACGTTTCTTCAAATATTGTTGGTCTTCAGGAAAATGAAAATTGCTTTCAGATTCTGTCCAACTCTCTTGGGGTGATCGTTTGTACACTATGTGGAGGTGTCTCTCTGTTAATTCTATACTAGCAGAAGGCTGAGGACCAGCTATATATTTGTACTGTTATTCCTTATTTTTTGATATCTTTTTAAATTAAATTATTTTTTATTAATTAGAGTTTATTCACTTTGTATCCCAGCTGTAGCCCCATCCTTCATCCCCTCCCAAACCCAACCTCATTCTCTCATCTCCTCCCATGCCCCTCTCCAAGTCCACTGATAGGGAGGTCTTCCTCACCTTCCCTCTGACCCTATCCTATCAAATCTCATCAGGACTGACTGCATTGTCTTCCTCTGTGGCCTGGCAAGGCTGCTCCTACCTCAAGGAGAGGTAATGAAAGAGCCAGCCACTGAGTTCATGTCAGAGACAGTCCATGTTCCATTACTAGGGAACCCACTTGGATACTGAGGTGCCATGGGCTACCTCTGAGCAGGGGCTCTAGGTTATCTCCATGAATGGTCCCTGACTGGAGTATCAGTCTCAGAAAAGACCCCTGAGTCCAGATGTTTTGGGTTCTATTGCTCTCCTTGTGAAGCTCCTGTATGGCCTTGTGTTTTCTAAATACTCTCCTCCTTCACTTGCTGACTCGTTTAATAAAAATCTGACAAACCAATAGCTGAGACAGAAAGAGCAAGGTAGAACTTCCATACAGAGAATGGATATCTGGGAAAAGAATCAAATACAAGAGGATTGACAGTAGTGACACAGGGAAGGAAGGAACAAATGTATTTGGGGCGGGGGGGGGGGGCGGAATGAGTGAGCAAGCAAGAGAGAGAGAAAGAAAGACCTGGCCATGTAGCAAGACATAGATGAGTACTAATCAGGTTAGTTTATAATTAATATGAGCTACCTGAGAGTCTGACTAGCTATAAGCCTAAGATTTTGTAAATATTAATAAGTCTCCATGTCTTTGTTTAACACCTGGGGAGAGGGTTCCAGAGAAATCCCACTATAAACTTCAAAGAACGGGTCTTGTCAAGAAGACAAAAACCAGAAATACTAGGGAGGAAGCACAGAAAACAGAATCTTTACCCACTGAAGGGGAGGGTGTAAACTGGAAATGAAGACCGGGCTTACAATATAACCCAGCTATGGCATGCCTGAGTATAGCTACAAACTACAAGACTGACAAACCACAGAGACTGGCAAATCCATTTTTATGGCTGTACTATTTGTAATAGCTTGAAAATTGAACCAGGATATACGTCCATCAAGTAAAACATGGATAAATACAATGTAAATGAACATAACAGAATTTCATTGACTCATAAAGAAAAATGAAATAGTAATATTTGCAAAAAATTAATAAGTTTGTATGTTTTCTCTCATATGAAACTTAGATTTAAATTTATGAGCATGTGTGTGTTTATGTGTGTGGGGGCTGTGTAACTTGATAGGGGAATCATGAGAAATGAAGAGATTGGTAGAAACAGGATAAAGAGAGCAATGGAACAACAGGAAAGCAAGAATAGAAACCACTGGGAGCAGAAAAGGAAGCGTGTCAGAAGGTGCAAGGGCACAGCGGAAGAGGTCAGGGAGGGGGGCAAATTAGAATGAGATATACTGCTATGTGCATATGAAAATGCTGTAATGAAGCCCATTCTGTTTACTTGAAAATTTGATGGCAATTTTTATGTATTTTTAAATCTTTTCTTTTTATTTTTTTATAATTTCTTCACTTTACATCCCAATTGTAGCCCACTCCCTCATTTCATCCAGGTCTGACCCTTCCTCTCTCTTCCCCCTTCTTCCCCTCTACTATTTCTCAGAAAATACACCTCCCCTCCCATTTTTAAGTGAAAATATACCTTTTTATTTAAAATAAAACATGCCACTGGACATACTTTCATTTCTAATCTTCTTGATTTGTTTTCTGCATCATAATTTTGTTGTAATATTCTTCAGATAATTATTTTGAAGTCCTTTTCAAGTTCTTCCCAAGAACATGTTGTCAAACTCCGCTAAGTTTCCTCATTATGCATTAATTATTGTTGTGAACCATCAAGGAGGAAAGCAGAGATTTTTCACTTCTTGAAAACACATCTTGAAACAGAATGACATTTTTAATTAACAGAAGAGCCCAACGATCCATGATCCCCAAGAAGCTCCTTCAGTCACGGTGGTTGCTGCACCAAGAGTCAAGGCTATTGCTTGGGGTCAATTGCAATCTCTGGCAACCATCTTTATCTGAGACCTTTTTGACCAATCTAAACTTCCAAAAGCTTGTGGCTTCTTATAGTTTCCAAATTACCACTCACAGAGCTATGTCTCTATTGTCTCAGTTGTTTATTCTCACTCCTGTTTATCCTCACTCATCTCAATTTAATCTACAATCTATATTCTGCCTCTCAATGACATATTTTTTATTTATTTATTTATTTATTTTATTTTATTTTATTTTATTTTATTTTTCTTTTTAGTTACATTTTGTTAACTCTATGTCCCAGCTGTATCCCGCTCCCTCATTCCCTCCCCAACCCCACACTCCCTCCCTGGTCTCCTCCCTGCCCCTTTCCAAGTCCACTGATAGGGGAGGACCTCCTCCCCTTTCATTTGACCCTGTTTTATTAGGTATCTTCAGGGCTGGCTGCAAAGTCCTCCTCTGTGGCCTAACAGACTGCTCCTCCCCTGGGGGCGGTCAAACAGCCTGCCCTTGAGATCCTGTTAGAAATAGTCCATGTTCCCCTTACTTTGGAAAACTACTTGGTTACTGAGCTACCACGGGCCACATCCGAATAGAAGTTCTAGGTTATATTCATAGATGGTCCTTGGTTGAGTGTCAGTCTCAGAAAAGACCCTGTGCCCGGATATATTTGGTCCTTGAGGCGAAGGTGATTAATCCTCATTTAGAAAGACAAATGGGATGTGCATTGAACTTATGACAGAAGTCTACCACAAAAGGCATCTGAAAGACTCTACCTAGCAGTGTTTCAAAGCAGACACTAAGACTCATAACCAAACCCTCGGCAGAGTGCAGGGAATCATATGAAAGAAGGGAAGTTAGTATGATATGGAAAGGATAGGAGCTCTACAAGGACATATTTTTTTATAAATATGAAGCTAATCTCATTGCTCTTTGTAGGTATGATATATGGCAGAGTGAAGTATATGCTTAGTATTGTGAACCAATAATATTAACTAGCATTATATTTTAATTCATATACCAGACAAATGCTTATCTGTGTGAAAAGCGTTTATGCCGAGGAAAGAGAAAAACATCTACCCTTCATGAACAAAAATTAAAGCAATTTTGATGCTGCCTTTTCTTTTTTTAAATAATGTCCATATTGTGCATATAGTTTTTAGCTATTGCATTTTCACAGAAACTTCGTGGTAGGATCTCATGCTGTCAACAAGAAACTAGATATCAGACATGCTGAAATTTTATCCTCCATGGTTCATTGGATAGCAGAATGACCTAGGGAAAGAACTTAGATTGAAAGCACATGCGAAGTGTACCATGATCGGCTCTGGAAACAATTAATGTATGGCATTCTGAGTGGATCTGGGAGGGCCTTTACTACAAGAATTACCGAGGAAAGAATGCTGTCCTCTAGAATAGAAGATGAGGTCCAGAGGCAGCTCAAATATAATGTGGTTCAAAGGGAAAGGAGTCCTGCTACGGCTTATACAACTTTATTGCTTGTTGATGTGTGGGTCTGTCTGATTGTTGCTGTTTCTGATTCCACTGTCCTTTGCTTTTACCCATTTTCTTTGGGCTTTCAATATGGAGTACACTATTTCACATCTGAAATGTACTGATTCTTCAAAGGATGACAAGCATCTTCAAAGGATGCTCCAATCATAAGAAGACTTCTTTCTCGCCTTAACAAAAACTACTCCTTTACCAGTCTGAACATCTTGTTTGTTTGATGAGTTGGTTTAGTGCGATTATGGCAACACAGCATCACACAGCTAACGCTGGCCCAAATTTGGTGTGTGCTGAGGCTGATCTTGTAATCCCAAGTGTTAGGACCAACCACTGGTGTGCCACACTTCCCCTGCATTCCTTTTTCTAAGCTGGGTGACTGGCATCAATCTAAAGACCCTGCAATATGAGGTTCACCTCCATTCTCACAGACTGTCCATGATCCCCCAAGAATGGCTTGATGCTCATAATTTGGTCGCTTCTTTATCCATTAAGAAGAATCCTCACCTTAATATTTCTACTGGTTCTCTTGATACTAAGAAAAGAAAGGTAAATTAAAACATTTAATTAATGAAGATTTAGTGAATAAGTAAATAGAATCTTTGTCAATGCTCTGCTTAGGGACATGTGACTAGGAAATAATTTAGATTTAATCCTTTTTCCTATATACACACAAGATCAGCTTACGGGTGATCATTTTACTGTATACTATATAAGTTGAAGAGAACACAGAGCAGTGGCCATTATGTTACTCATAGAATCAATATCAAATCATCAGACTGGTGCCAGAGAAGTAGAAAATATGCTACTTTAAATTTGCATGGTACAGGAGCAAATGCTCAAGAAAAAGAAAAAGAAAAAGAAAACTCACAGATAATATTTGGGTCAACATTTTGAGATTTATTCCCTTTTTCTTAAAGCAAAAATAAAATAGTTTATCTCTTATAAAAGTAAAAGTAAAAAGTTAAGTAATTAATATGGTAGCTTTTAAATTTTACGTAGTAAATTAATCTAATGCCTTCAGTATAGAAATAGGTGACATTTCAATAAAGAAACAAAGCGATTAGGTTATTATTTTGTTTTCTAGAACTTTCCAGAAACAACTAAAACTGAAGATGGACTCTTTGTGAATTGGTACAGTATAACTTCCTACTTTAGCAAAGGTAGCAGAAGATAGAGATTTCCAATGTCATATTTAAGAAATAAAAGGTACATTTATATCTACAATAAGCAATGTCTTCAAAATTAGCTACTTCAACAATTACAATCTTTCTTAGTTTTATTATTTTTCTTGTATTTTCTCTCTAAATTAGCTATATTGTCACTAAATCTCATAATATATTTAAAATAGTTTTACAAGCATTTTATTCATTAAAATTTTCCAGTTCAGGTATCTTTTTTAAATTAAATTTTTATTTTTATTAGTTATAGTTTATTCACTTTGTACCCCCCTGTAACTCCCTCCCTTCTCCCCTCTCAGTCTCACCCTCCTTCTCCCCTACATCTGTCCTTCTCCCAGTCCACTGAAAAAGGAGGTAATCTTCCCTTCGCTCTGATCCTAATCTATCAGGTCTCATCAGGAGTGGTTGCAATGTCTTCTTCTGTGGCCTGGTAAGGCTGCTCCCCCTTCAGGGGCAGGTGATCAAAGAGCAGGCCAATCAGTTCCTGTCAGGGACAAGTCCCTGTCCCCAGTTCAATTATCTTTAACAATTTAAATTTGTACAGGTAGATACAATTTGCTTGATATTTTTAAACAAGTGAAAAATACAGAAATTATATATTGAGTGTGCATTTTTCTAATCACTATAAAACATTTTGCATAATAAAGAGGCCCATTGCAGAAGGGCATACCAAAAAAGACTTTCCTACAATTAGAAAAATAAGCTCTGTGCAATGAAAATATGATTATCAACATTGACAGATCCAACAGGGACTGTCCCCTGTATATTAACACCATTACAGACTCTGTTATTCAGAGGCATATTAATACTTCATATCATAATATGAAATTCCTTAGGGAAGGTGAAATTGTACAGACAAACAATACCTAACAGAAAACGGCATTGTCATGTTGGTATCATTGGCAATATCAAATTAAAGTCACTTCTGGAATCTGTGATTAATACATTGTTCACCTTTCTGGCAATTAGAATTCCAATTAACTCATGCTAATAACTTAATATTGAAACAATCAACACAGTTTACAAACTACAGCCTGAGAACCTAAATCAATCATAAACCGAGAAGCATATTAAAAAGGAGAAAATAAATGATATTTTAAGAATGTAAATTTGGTAGGATAAATCAATCTCTATTGCCAATTTTCTTCTACTAGCTTAAGAAGTCTTTCTTCAAAATCTATCCAGATATTTGGGTAAATAAACATGAAAAATTAAGGAATAATTCAGATGGCTCACTGATGGTCATCTTTGTGTTGGTATCATCATTCTATGTTCTTTACTCATTTTTGGCAAGTAACATTTTTCTCTACTGCTCAAACCTTATCATAACTTATAAATTAAATATATAGATTTACTTTAAGAAACTATTTAAAAGTGATCCAGCAGTTAGGACTGCTTGACTATTCTTCTCTGAGAATATTCAAATTCAGTTCCCAGATCCATGCTGGGAAGCTTCCTCCCAGTTCTCTAACACCCTTTACTCTGGCTTGTCAGTCACTGGGAAACACACACACACACACACATGCATGCACGCACGCACACATACACCAAACAAGTATATGTAATAAAAAGAAACAATTCTTCATTTTTACCAAAGAAATCTGAAAATTCCTTTGAGGTTTGCAGTTTGTTTCAGCACACCCTTCTTTAGCATTATTGTTTCGGAAGCAGAGGAGAAGAATATTTCTTCCTAGACTTATTCTTACAAAGGTAACATACACTTCTTTGTGCTGAGCTGTGCTCCTATGCCCATACTCACTTCATATTATTTTAATTGTAATCATTTTATATATGCTCCTATGCCTGTTTTCTTCATTATCTGCTCAGGCACTCCAGCCAGCAGTCTTGCTGTTGTAAATTAACTATAAAGTAGAATAGCCAAAATGAGAGGTCAATTCCTTTTTTCTGAGGACTGAGTTATATCTATGTGGAACTGAATTTTCATAATCCACAGTAGGGAGAGATATTGGGAATCTTCAATTTTATTACCAGGTTTTCATAGAGCAACTACAGCTCATAACCAAGAAAAAAATCAAATATGCCTCAGAAAAGCAAAATAAAGATTCTCTTTTATATGATCAGGGCAAGAAGTTTTGAGAGAGACAGCAGGGAAATATCTAGGATCTATGGAAAAGCAGAGAAATCCAATATGTAGCTGCAAAATATGACAGGTTACCTGCTGACCTTGTACCTGGAGAGAGCAGCCTCCATCTACAGGCATAGAATCAGGCCGAAAATATTTGCACACAAATCCCCCTCTATCGCTAGGGTTGTCTCAGATACATTTAATAATGGTTTTTATAAAAGTACAATAAACACAACATTTAATTATGAAAATTTCCAGAGCCCATCAAAATATTTTAATTGATTTTTCCTACAATCCCATTGCATAGGTAAAATATAATTGTCATCATGTGTGACCATGAAATTAAAAAAAAAATGAGGTATTGCTTAATTAGTCAATAGGCATCTATTAAATAAGATAATTTTTTCTCTAAGCTCTACACAAGGCCTTGTAACTTTCAGGGAATCTGCCACATGTTGTCAGGTAATTAACATAAAAAAATAAAAATTAAAAAAAAGACAGACACACACATACAGAGAATTAAAAAACAATAAAATAAATCGTTTTTATTTTTGTTTTTTTTTAATTTTTAATAAAAATAATCCTATTTAACTAAGAAAAGAAAAGAAAAAGGCAGGACTAGGGGGATGACTCAGTCAATTAGGACCTTGCCATGAGAACATGAAGATTCCCATTCACTCCCCAGTATCAGTGTTTAAAAGAACAAGTTGGACCTAGTGGTGCACACTTACAATCCCAGCACTGTGGAGACAGAGACAAATGGATCCTCAATTTTCTGGCCAGTCAGCCTACCCAAGTGAGTGAGCTTCAAGACAATATGTATAAAAGAAAAAGCAGAAAATGGTTGAGAAATCAACCTGAGGTCAACCCCTGGTTTCCACATGTACAAGCAGAGATGAACACACACACACACACACACACGAATTACCGCAGGTAGTTTTTCAAAGGCAGTAGAGATGGGCTAGTGTGTTTATACTCACCTGATTTATCAACATCAGAAAAAAGCTACTCTAACTTCTCTACAAATGCCTTTGAGAAGCCCCGGCATGCACCTCAAGTGGGCTAGAGGGGCACCCTGCCATCATCACGTGCTATAATAGCTGGGAAGGGAGACACCTGCTTTGCATTCCATTTTCTCCACAGTGAATATAGATTTCTCTCTGTCCCACTGTAGAGAGCCCACCAATACCTGGGGCTCCTGGTTGCCAGGACTGTCTCCACACAAATTGCACATAACAAAATGATGCAGGTGTACTCTCTTTGTGTGCTGTGATTTCGTTCGTTTAAGGGACACAACAGAAATGATTACACTCCTGCTTCAAACCAACCTGGACTGTGTCCCCACAGAGCCAATTTCAGCCAATTTGTCCTAAACTTCAGCATAAATAAATAAAAATGTAATCTATTTTCACGCCATTTATTACTTACTAATACAATCACAAGCAAAATAAATGGCCTTGGCATTTCTCACATTGAGATTTTGAAAGTTGCTACATACTCAATTAAGAAAGAGACCTGAGGAGGATCGATTTCTGATATTCTCTACTCAGAAGGTTTTTGTTTTCTTCTTCTCATTTTTGTTAATAACCTCTGATTCTATTTCATAATGGGCATGAAAGAAAAACCACAATGTAAGCTGAAAGAGAATAATTGCGTTATTCTTTAAATGAGCCCATTTTTCCAAGGGCAAGGCAGGGACAGTATAAATCTTTTATACAGGAATATGTAATAAGTTTTTATAGGTGTGTGTTTGTGGAGTGCTTCACCATAATACCATTTTCAAGTTCCCATCAAGGGCTGTGGCAGTAATAGTAATCATAATAATTATAGACGTAGATAGCAACTATCTTCTAATCAGTCAGTGGTTTCTAAGCAACCAGGTTTAACAAAGCTAACAACTGCCACCTCATATGTTCCTGTAAAAGAAAAAGTCTCTAAATTTAGTCATTACCAAACTACTGTCATAAGCCCCCTGACCTTTATTCGATTCATTATTTATCTCCAGTTTCTGCAGCTTAATCTAGCAGTTCAATGCACGAGGACAACACTTGAGGTTTTTTTCATGTCAAATGCTTGCTTCTTGATGCAAATCTATCTTCTTTTTTTAACTAAAATAATACGCAGGGACTTGCTGAACCCATAAAAAGCATTCTTGACAACTTTGGTGCATTTACTGGGAGTTGGACTGGGCACAGCTGAATGAAAAAGCAGAGGTTTCAGATCAGGCAAGTTGACTTTGAGCCACAGGGAACTCTTCAACAGTTCCGAATGAAACAACAGGACCATTAACTGTGAACACATCATGAAAACCATTCTGCAGAATGTCTGTGACAAAACTGTTAGCATATTGCTGACCAAATACTTTCAGTTCTTGAAAATCAGGCATCGGGGTAATTAAACCTAAAACTTGCAAGCACACTCCTTATAGTCAGCTGACTGACTGACCTTGTGTTTTAGACCAGTTTATGTCCTCTCCAGAGTTCCACGTGGAGAATATAATTTAATTGTTACAAGTCTGAAATCGCAGCAAGGTGAGATTTTTTTAATACAATTTTTTTGCTAAGAGAGGTGAAACACTAAAACATCCTATGGTTTATCTAACATCAGCATGGCAGAAAATTTGACATGTTTCTTTGGCACATATTTCCAAATCCATTCCTCTTCAGAAAATAATACATAAATGTAAGCGTAAGTTACAAAGTAAGTTGTGGGACAGGATGGGAGCAGAGGCAGTGAGGTGTGAGCTCTCTGAATTCACTAGACAGGGTTTATTTTGAGCTTCAGTGCATTCATATTCCAATGCTTGGTCTGAGGTCCCATGATTCCAATTGGAAGACACTTGCTTCTGCCAGGGCTATGCCTGTAAGAGCCCTCCCTAAGGACTACAGGAAGTCCGTTTGGTCTTGTATTAGAGAGTGTCGATGAAATCTTTCTTTGTTTAGTTAATTTGGACAAGACTGCAGGGACCTTGCTCCTTATTAGAAGGCTCAGTCACCAGGAAACTATGTCTGCCTGATTGTACTGTGCTGGTCATGGTCTATTTAAGTAATAGTGACATTTGTTCAAGAGAAAAGTAGTCCCTTGGACCACTCTTCTCTCGGCCAATACAACTTCCTGTACACTTGGGAAGCAGCACTGTGCCATTTATTCTATTTTCTACCATTGTATGTGAATCATCTCAAGTATGTCTGAAAGCAGTCAAAAAAAAAAAAAAAAAAAAAAACAGAAATGTTACGTAGATGTGGAAAATAAATAAATCCATTAGGGCTGTGCATAAGAACAAAACATCAATGGTCAAATTTATAGTGGTAAATCTGTAGTAAGCCCGGGCCAAGTTCAGTTGTGTCAGGGAAATACTGAGTCCACAGTTCTTTTCCTATCTTGGTTGTTCAGTAAGGCATCAACAGTGTCTCCCTGGCAATGCTTAGAGCTCCTGCATCTCTCCAATCTACAATGGCTGGGAAGACTTCCAAATAACTTACTCTCACCTCAAATAATGCTCCTGGTGGGAATGACACCTCAAGTAAACTAGAGTTCTGATGGAAGCTTAAAGGCTTATTCCCATGAAGCCCTGCAGTATTACTTTTGATATGTTCTGTAGATGTCATAAAGGTTGCACATGATAACAGAAAAAGGATTCCCCTTAATATACATATGATATTAAGATTAAAACTTTATATAGTTATAAAAACCTGCTTGTGTAATGAAAGTGATAAATGCTTTTGATATAAAACAAAAAATGATGAGAAACTATTATTTTCTCCACTAATATTTTAATCTTATATCTACTTTCTAGCCCTCTTTTGTAATATGAGCATTGTAAATGTCAACATTTTGGCAAAATTAGGCAACTCCCCATTTGCCCACCTGTCATTTCTCTTTCATGAACATATTTTATTGTTAAGGCAAGATTCCTGTCAAGGGCTATAGAGATGGCAGATGGCTCAGAGATTAAGAATGTATACTGCTTCTACAGAGGACCTGAATTCATCAGTTCACATACCCTTGTCTTCTGGCTCAAAACTACCTGTAACTCTGTCTCCAGGGAATCTGATGCCTTCTTCTATCTTCTGCTGGAACATCACACATGTGCATACATACAAGCAGAGCCATAAACATATGTGTGTGTGTGTGTGTGTGTGTGTACATATATGATTAAAAATAAATCTTTAAAAAAGAAATTGCTAGTAATTTTTTTAAATGTCACACAACTAATAAACCAACATAGGTATGCATTTAATAGGGTTCCTGCATCAGATTTGTATTCTTCTGGTTCCTGTAGTGCTGTGATATAAATGAATCTGAACATTTGTTGTTTGAAAATCTTCCCTTGGTTGAATGTGCACCCAGCATGGTTTCAGATGCTCGGGTAGAGCAGAAAAGATGATAAGGAACGAACATTGTAGCAGCAGTGACACTTCTCTGAGCACAATGTGTAAGCACCCAGATGCTTCCCTTTTAAAGTCCTCCTGAGCCAGATATCCCATCTGAGAAAAGTGAAAGTAGAAAGTGATCAAATAACTAAGGTTACAGAACAGAGAGGAGGGGGACCCAAAATCTTCGATTATGATATAATTCCAATTAAAGCATTCTTGGCTGGCTATGTAATTTGCCAGGCCCTAAGCAAAATTTAGAAGTACTCAACCAAAATGTTAAAAGGAACATACAAAAAAAAAAAAACAAAACCAAACCAAAACAAAACAAAAAAACCCTAAACAAAACAAAGCAAAGCAAATAGTAGATAGTGTGTCCCTTTTGGAAATCTCATTCTCACCTTGTGAATTTCTAGTTACTGTTTTACAAGTAAACATAATGCATGTTTGCCAATTATTTCTATACCATGAAATGACAACATAACAAGTAAATGGAGAACATTTAACTAAAACAAAGAATGAGTAAAATAACATATTTGTATTTCTTAGCTGGCCTACAGTTTGTTTCTTTCTTACCAGAGCAGTGAATGCAGGTCAATGAAGCTAACCCCACTGGACGTATTTTTCTTCTTGATAGATCAATGTTGTATAATACATGTATTGGACTGACATAACCCACCTTTAACTTTTTAGAAATGAAGGTCCAAAAGAAAACAAGAACATACGTGCTGTTTGGTTCCTCTGTCCTTCCATGTCAGTGGCATAAGTGGTGAAGAGTTCTTAAATCTGGCTTCTGTGCTAGGGGCATTGCCTTTTATCTATGTTTGAAGAAACTTCTCACTCTGACAAAGTCTGGCCTCTCTTGACTGTCAAAAGCCACACACACTTGCAGAAACAATAAACATACGTACCCTACATATTTACTTTTTCCATACAAAAGCTTTTTATTGACTTATTTTACAAATAACTACTTTTACTGAAAATAGATTTTTCTCTCATACATCTCAACCACAGTTTTCCTTCCTTCACTCCTATGTTCCTTGGCCTCCCCTCTCCTCCAGTTCCACTCCTCTTCCATTTCCTCTTCAGAAAAGAGCAGGTCTCCAAAAGATGACAGCCAGACAGGACAAAACAAGATACAAATAAGACAAAGCAAAAGTCCTCATGCAGAGCCTGGACAAAGCAACCCAATAGGAGGAAAAGGTTCTCAAGAACAGACAAAAGACTCAGATACATATCCTCTCCCATTGATAGGATTCCCATAATAGCACCAAGCTAACAGATGTAGCATCTATGCAGAGCACCTGGCGTGGACCATGCAGGCTAAATGCTTGCCTCTTCAGTCTTTGTGAGCTCTGCTTAGTTGGCTCAGTGGGCCATGTTCTGTTGGTATC
This sequence comes from Psammomys obesus, assembly GCF_907164565.1. Classification (NCBI taxonomy): domain Eukaryota; kingdom Metazoa; phylum Chordata; class Mammalia; order Rodentia; family Muridae; genus Psammomys; species Psammomys obesus. The sequence continues at coordinate 18,266,392 of NW_026596069.1, forward strand.
CTCCATCCCCTATCGTCTTTCTTCTCCATACTCCTCTCATGGATGGTTCTCTCATCTTTGATGGGAAGAGCCAAATGGAGATCTCCATTTTAGAGTTTCTTTTTCCATAATGTCTTGCTGTAGGTCTCTCCACCACTTTTATCTGATGACAGAGCAAGCCTCTTTGCTAATGCCTGGAGAAGGCTCCAATCTATGAGTAAAATAGACTATCATTAGGAATCATTTCATTGATTTCGTTTGGTTGGTTAGTTTTTGTTTAGATTAGTTTAATTTTGTTTTGTTTTGGTTTAACAGTCATGTTTGAGTCTACCTTACTACACTTGGCTCTCCAGTCTTTGGTTCCTGGCCACTCACACAGTGTAGGGAATGGGCTCCGTGTAGAAGGCTGGACCTCTAACTAAATCAAACACTGGTTGGCCACCGCTACAAATTCTGCACCGCCATTGCTCTAGAATACCTTGTAGGCAGGACAAACTGTAAAGTGAAAGGTTTTCTGTCTAAGTTGGTGTCCACTTTTATCTTTCCATAGTCTGCAGTGTTTTCTCCCACCAAACAGACTAGAACAAATGTATGAGTGAAGGCTCCAAGCCTGCACCCTCTTTGCATGTCTGTATTCAATGATCTGTGTGAAAGTTGTCCTTGGCAATGGGTCTCCACTGTCAGTTTACAAGAGCGACTTTCCATCCTAGCATTAGCCTGGGTTGTTTCAGAAATTCCATGAGACCTCCTCAACCAACAATTGAATAGAATGAAACCCAGACACTGGTAGCCTTGCGTGGTTACAAAAGATGAACAGTCATGTTTTAAATAGCTAAATAATATTCCATTGTGTAAATGTACCACATTTGCTTTCTCCATTCTTTGGTTGGGGGACATCTAGGTTGTTTCCAGTTTCTGATTACTATGACTAAAACCAGTTAACTTAGTTTAGCAGGTGTCCTTGTGGTATCCTTTGGGTATATGTCCAAGAGTTCTATGGCTGGGATTTGAGTTAGGCTGACTCTCAATTTCAACAAAAGCCATGTTGATTTTCACAGTGGCTGTATAAGGTTGCACTACCATCAGCAAAGAAGAACTGTTCCCCTCATTCCACATCCTTCCTAGCATGAGCTGTCACTGGTGATATTGAAATTAGCCATTCTGACAGGTTTAAGATAGAATCTCAAAGTAGTTTTGATTTACATTTCCCTGAGGCTAAGAATTTGAAGCATTTATTTAAGAGGTTCTCAGCCATTTGAGAATTTGAGAATTCTGTTTAGATCTGTACCCCGATTTTTTTTGTTTGTTTTTTTCTTTTTTCTTTTTCTTTTTACTAATTATAGTTCATTCACTTTGTATCCCCCCTGTACTTCCCTTCCTCCTCCCCTTCCAGTCCCACCCTCCCTCTTCCCTACCTGTGTCCCTCTCCCAGTCCATTGATAAGGGAGGTCCTCCTCCCCTTCCCTCTGGTCATAGTCTATCAGGTCTCATCAGGAGTTGCTGCATTGTCTTCTTCTGTGGCCTGGCAAGGCTGCTCCCTGCTCAAGGGAAGGTAATCAAAGAGCAGGCTAATCAGTGCCTGTCAGAGACAGTCCCTGTCCCCTTTACTATGGAACCCACTATTTAATTTTTAATATCTAGGTTCTTGAGTTCTTTATATATTTTTGGATGTTAGACCTCCATTGGATATGGAATTGATAAAAATCTTTTGCAATTCCATAGTCTGCCTCTTTATCCAACTGACAGTGTCCTTTGCCTTACAAAAATCTATTCTGTTTCATGAGGTCCCATTTATTAATTGTTGATCTCAGTGCCTTTCTTATTGGTGTTCTGTTCAGAAAGTTGTCTTCTGTGCCAATGTGTTCAATGCTGTTTCTTTTTTTTTTTTTTTTCCTTTTCTATCAGGTTCAGTGTATCTGTTTTGTTGTTGTTGTTGTTGATGTCTTTAATCCACTTGGACTTGCATTTTGTGAACAGTGATAAGCATGAATCTGTTTGCATTCTTTTACATGGTGTCATTTGTTGAAGATGCTTTCTTTTTCCAGTGTTTTTATCTGGGTTCCTTATCAAAATATCAGGTGTTCATGGGTATGGAGATTTACTCCCGGGTTGATCAACGTGCATGTTTTTTATGTCAATACCATATGGACTTTTTAAATTAGCATAGCTTTGTAGTACAACTTGAAATCAGGAGTGGTGATACAGACAGCAGTACTTTAATTGTTCAGGATTGTATTAGCTTCCCTGAGTTTTTTGTTTTTCTATAGAAAGTTGAGGATTGTTTTGTTTTGTTTTATTTTTTCAAGGTCTAAAAAGAATTGTTTTTGTATTTTGATGGGGATTGCATTGAATTTGTAGATTGATTTGGTAGGATGACCATATTTATTATGTCAAACCTTCCAATCTATGTATCTATAGGAGATTTTTCTATATTCTGATATCTCCTTCAATTTTTTTCTACAAAACCATGAAGTTTATATCATACAAGTATTTTACTTGCTTGATTAGATTTACTCCAAGTTTGTTCATATGGAGACTATTATGAAGGGTGCTGTTTCCCTGATTCCTTTCTCAGCACATTTGTCATTTGTATATGGAAGGGCTACAGACAGTATTTTTTTTAGCCTGTTTATTGTTTAGTATTTATTGTCTAGTGAAATTATTAGGGACATTTATGCATTCTATCATGTCATCTGCAAATAATACTTTGACTTATTTCTTGCCAAATTGTATCTCCTTGATCTCCTTCAGTTGTGTTAGTATACTAGTCAGAACTTTAAGTACTATATTGAATAGATATGGAAAGAGGGAACAACTTTGTCTTCTTCCTGGTTGTAGTAGAACTGATTTGAGTTTCTCTCCATATATTTTGACATTGGTTATAATCTTGGCTGTAAATTTCTTTATTATGTTTAGGTCTGTTCTATTCATACTCTCCAGGACTTTTACTATGAAGAAGTGTCAGATTTTGTCAAAGGCTTTTTTCAACATCCAATGAGATGATTATGGTTTTTTTTTTTCTTTTAGTGTATTTATATGGTGGATTGCATTTACTGATTCATGTATATTAAAACATCCCTGACTCTGGGATGAGCCTACAAGACCATCGTGGATGATCTTTTTGATGTGTTTGTAGATTCTATTTGAAAGTATTTTATTGAGCATTTTTGCATGTATGTTCATAAGGGAAATTGCTCTGTAAATTTCTGTCTTTATTGAGTCATTATGTGGTTTGGGTATCAGGGTAACTGTGGCCTCATAAAATGAATTGGAAAATCTTCCTTAAATTTCTATTTTGTGGAACAATTTGAGGAACATTAAGATTAATTCTTCTTTGAAAGTCTGATAGAATTCTGTACTAAAACCACCTTTGCCCTGGGCTTTTTGTGCAGAGGGTTGGGGGTATGTTTAATGATTACTTCTATTTCAACAGTTATTATAGATTCATTTTTGTTGTTTATCTGACCTTGGTTTATCTTTGGTAAGTATTACCTATTAAGAAATTTATCCATTTCTTTTAGATTTTTCAATTTGGTGGAGTACAGGTTTTTAAAGTATGTCATTAAGATACTGTGAATTTCCCAGTTTCCCTTGTTATGTCCCATTTTTTTCTGATTTTATTAATTTGAATATTCTCTTTTACTAAGTTTGGATAAGGAATTGTCTATCTTGATTTTATCAAAGAACCAATTCTTTGTTTTATAGATTCTTCATATTCTCTGTTTCTATTTTTATTGATTTCAATCCTAATTTGACAATTTCTTGCTGTCTACTCTCTTAGGTGTGTTTATTTCTTATTGGTGTAGAGGTTGTTAAGTTGCTAATGTGAAATCTCTCCAATTTATTTATAAAGGCACTTAGTGTTAGGAAATTTCCTCTTAGCACCATAAGTTTGTGTAAGTTTTATTGTGTCCCATAAGTTTGGGTAAGTTGTATATTAATTTTCATTGAATTCTAGAAAGTCTTTAAATTTTTCTTTATTTATATCTTGACCCATTTTTCAGTAAAGAGTTTTTTGGTTTGCAACTAAGTTTATAAGCTTTTGTTTTTCTGTTGTTGTTGAAATCCAGCATTCATCATTGATGGTCTGGTATGCTGCAGGTGGTTGTTTCAATTTTCTTTTATCTATTGAAACTTGTGTGTGTGTGTGTGTGTGTGTGTCTGTGTGTGTGTGTGTGTTGTGTGTTCCACGTTGGAAAAAGTTCTGTGAGGTACTGAGAAGGAGGTATATTCGTTTGTATTTGGATGAAATGTTCTGTTAGTATATGTTATTTGATTTGATTTTTAATATCTGTTTGTTCCAGCATTTCTCTTTCTCTGTTTAGATTTTATCTGGATGACCTGTCCATTGTTGAGAATATGGTATTAAAGTCTCTCACCATCAGTGCATGAGAGTCAATGTGTGATTTATTCTGTAGTTGTTTTTGTTTGTTTGTTTGTTTGTTTTACAAATGTGGGTGTTCTTGTGTTTGGATCATAAATATTAAGAACTGAAATGTCAAAAAAAAAAAAAGAATTGAAATGTCAGCTTGGTGGATATTTCTTTTGATGAATACATAGTGGCTTTTCCCATCTCTTTTGATTAATTTTGGTTTGAAGTCTATTTTGGTAGATATTAAAATGGCTATATCAGCTTGTTTCTTAGGTCCATTTGCTTGGAACATCTTTTCCTAACCCTTTGCTCTGAGGTACTGTCTATCTTTGGTGTTGAAGTGTTTTTCTTCCATGCAGCAGAAGGATTAGTCCTGTTTTTGTATTCATTCTGTTCGTCTCTGTCTTTTTATTGAGGATGAAACCAGGGATATTGAGATATCAATGAACAACGATTGTTTATTCTTGTTGTTTTGTTGTTGCTGCTGCTAGTGCCGGTGGTGGTGGTGGTGGTGGTGGTGTGTGTGTGTGTGTGTGTGACACAAAGAGAGAGAGAGAGAGAGAGAGAGAGAGAGGGAGAGAGAGAAAGCAATAGAGCTTTTGATTTTGCTAGTGTAAAATTATTTATTTCCTCTGTTTACATAGTTTTAGTTAAACTCCTTGGTTTAGATTTTTCTTCTAGCCTATTAAGTAGGATTGGAATTATAGATAAATATTGTTTAAATTTTTATCGTGGAATCTGTTGTTTTCTCCATTTATGGCAAATGAAAAATTTTGCTAGGTATAGTCATTGGGCAGACATCTGTGGTCTTTTGAAGTCTGAAACCCATCTGCCCAAATGCTGTTGACTTTCAATGTTTCCATTGAGAAAAGAGGTCTAATTCTAACATGTCTATCTTCATATGTTACTTGGTCATTTTCAATATTTGTTCTTTGTCTGTATGTTTAGTGTTTTGATTATTATGAAGGTAGGGGACTTTTTTTTTTGGTTCAATCTAGTTGGTGTTCTGTGAGCCTTTTGTACATTTATAGGCATCTCCTTTTTCAGGTTATGAAATTTTTTTTCTCTGACATTGTTGACCTTGAGCTGGTATTCTTCTTTCTCTATTCTTATTATTATTGGCTTAGTTTTTTTTTTTTCTTCTTTAGAATCCCAGGTTTGTGGAATGTTTCTTGTCAGGAATTATTTCAAATTAAAATATTTTTCCACAGATATAACTATTTTTTTGTCATATCTTCAATGGTTAATATTTTCTCTTCAATCTCTTGTGTTCTGCTGGTGAAGCTTGCCTCTGAAGTTCCTTTTCACATTCCAAAATTTTTCATTTCCAATATTCTCTCAATTTCTGTTTTGTTTTTGTTTGTTTATTAGTTTTTGTTTTGTTTTTTGTTTGCTTTATTTGTTGCTTCACTTACTATTTTTGGGTATTGAACAATTTTCTTTCCTTGAACAGTTTGTTTGTTTGTTTTTGCTTTCTTTCTGAGATTTGTTCATTTCCTCCAATTGTTTGTGTTTTCCTGGATTATTTTTATATTTTGATTTTCATTTTAATTTTTATATTAATTATAGTTTATTCACTTTGTATCCCTGCTGTAGCCGCCTCCCTCATCCCCTCCCAATCCTAAACTCCTTCCCTCATCTCCTCCCATTACCCTCCCCAAGTACACTGACAGGGGAGATCATTCTCCCCTTCCATCTAACCCTAGCTTATCAGGTCCCATCAGGACTGTCGGAGTTGACTTTCTCTGTGGCCTGGCAAGGTTGTACCCAACAGGGGGAGGTGATCAAAGAGCCAGCCTTTGAGTTCATGTCAGAGACAGTCCTTGTTCCCATTACTAGGGCACCCATTTGGACACTGAGCTGCCATGGGCTACATCTGTGCAGAAGTTCTAGATTATCTCCATGCATGGACCTTGGTTGGAGTAGTAGTCTAAGAAAAGGGCCCAAATTTTTTGGTTCTGTTGCTCTCCTTGTATAGCTCCTGTCTCCTCCAGGTCTTTCTACCTCCCTGTTTTTCATAAGATTCCTTGCACTCTACCCAAAGTTTGGCTATGAGTCTTAGCATCTGCTTTGATACCCTATTAGTTAAAGTCTTTCAGAGGCCCTGTGTGGTAGGCTCCAGTTCTGTTCCCTGTTTTCTCCCTCTTCCAATGTCCATCGCATTTGCCTTTCTGAGTGAGGATTGATCATCTTACCCAGGGTCCTCCTTCTTGATTAACTTCTTTAGGTGTGCAGATTTTAGTATGTTTATCCTATATTTTATGTCTAATATCCACTTATAAGTAAATACCATGTGTGTCTTTCTGCTTCTGGGTTACCTCTTTCAGGATGATCTTTTCTAGTTCTCACCATTTGCCTGCAAATTTCATGATTTCCTTGTTTTTAATTGTTGAGTAGTATTCCATTGTGTAAATGTTCCACAATCTCTGTATCCATTCCTCCACTGAGGGGCATCTGGGCTCTTTCCAGCTTCTCGCTGTTACAAATAAGGCTGCTACAAATATGGTTGAGCAAAATCCTTGTTGTGTACTTGAGCATCTTTTGGATATATGCCTAAGAGTGGTATAGCTGCATCTTGAAGAAGCACTATTCCTAGTTGTCTGAGAAAGTGTCAGATTGACTTCCAAAGTCATTGTATAAGTTTACGTTCTCACCAGCAATGGAGGATTCCCCTTTCTCCACATCCTCTCCAGTATGTATTGTCACTTGAGTTTTTGATTTTAGCCATTTTAATGGGTGTAAGGTGAAATCTCAGGGTATAAGGTAAAATCTTCTTTTGTTAGGAGTCCCACATAAAGACCAAGCTACATAACTGTTACATATGTGCAGAGGGCTTAGGTCGGCCCTCTGCACATTCTTTGGTAGACTCACAGTTTCTGTGAGTCTCTTTGAGCCTCTATGTGCTCAGGTTAGTTTAATCTCTAAGTTTCCTTGTGTCCTTGACCACTCTGGCTCCTACATCCTTTTCTCCTTGTCTTGCTCTGCCTAAAGTTTGGCTGTGGGTCTCTGTATCTGTTTCCATCCGTTGCTATAGATATGCAAAAATTTAAAAGTTGTGGGGTTTGTGTACTATTCAAATGTTTACATTGCATAATTTTATTATAGGTTGAATATATTTTCTCAAAATGTATATCTTCTTTTAAAACTTTATTATTATTATTATTATTATTAATATTATTCTAAATTATTTACTTTGTATCCTAGTTGTAGTCTCCTCCTTCATTTCCTTCTGGTCCAACCCATCCTCCCTTTCTCCCTTAATCCTCTCTCCTAATTCACTGATAGCAAAAGTCTGCCTCTTCTATTGTCTGACCCTAGCCTATCAGGTCCCATCAGGATTGCCTTGATTTTCTTCCTCTGTGGTCTGGCTAGGTCACCCCACCAGAAGGAAGTGATCAAGGAGCAAGCAACTGAGTTCATGTCAGAGACTCTCTGTACTTCCCTTACTAGGGAACCTACATGGAGACTGAGCTGTCTGATGGCTACATCTAAGCAGGGGGCCTAGGTCCTCTCTATGCATGGTCTTTGGTTGATACATCAGTCTCTGCCAGCATTTTTTGGCTTTGTCAGTCTCCTTCTGGGACTCCTGTCCACCCAAGGTAATTCTATATCCCCCTTCTTTCATAAGACTGTCTGCTGTCTGCCCAAAGTTTGGCTGTGAGTCTTTGCATCTGCTTCAATCCCCTGCTGGGTGGAGCCTTTTAGAGGACCTCTGTAGTAGGCTCCCAAACTGTTCCCTCTCTTCCACTGCTTCCAGTGTCTATCCTGTTTTCCTTTCTGGATGAGAATTAAGCATATTCCCTAGGATCCTCCTTGTTTAGCCTCTTTAAGTCTGCAGATTTAGTATGTTTATTCTATATTATAAGGCTAATATCCACTTATAAGTGTGTATATACTGTGTGTGTCTTTCTGATTCTGGGTTACTTCACTCAGGATGGTCTTTTCTAGATGCTCAACCATCCAAGAATATTTTGCAACTATGTTCATAGCAACTTTATTCATAGAAGCCAGAATCTGGAAACAACCTAGACGTCCCTGAACTGAAGAATGGATACAGAAATTGTGGTACATTTACACAATGGAATATGACTCAGTTATTTAAAGAAAAAAAGAAAGAAAGAAAGAAAAAAGAAAGAAAGAAAGAAATCATGAAATTTGCAGGAAAATGGATGGAACTAGAAAAGATCAAACTGCTTTTAAAATTTTTAATCTGTTATTTATTGTGTTTATTCCAGTATACACATGATGGAGGGAGCATACATACTGTAGTATGCTTTTGGAGAGTTAAGAGGACGTCTTTGTGGAGTTTGTTCTTAACTTCTACTTTTACATGGGTTCCAAGTATTGAAGTCGAATCATCATGCCTGCCCAGCAAGCACTTTAATTTTCTGAGACACCTCACTATCCCTTCAATGCATATCAATTCTGTTGTAATAAAAACCTTAAATATTAATTTTTCCTTTAAAATTTTCAAGTGTACAGCTGGATCTTGAGGTAGTACTATTCCTAATTTCCTAGAAAACACCAGATTGATTTCCAAAGCAATTGGACAGCTTACACTCTCACCATCGATCAAGGAAGGTTCCCCTTTCTCCACATCCTCTCCAGCATGTGTTGTTACGTGACATTCTTTTTTCAAGGTTATTCTATTTAGTACAATTCAAAGAGGAGAAGAGATAAAATGAATACATCTTGTATGTTTACACTACTCTGGGTACAAGTTTGACAATTTCTATAAAGTAGCTATCTCGTATTATTTCCATTTTTTTAATTCTTTATTAATTGCACTTTATTCACTTTGTAACACCCTGTGGCTCCCTCCCTCCTCCTGTCCCAATCGCTCCCTTCCTCCACCCTCTGCATGAATGCCCCTCCCCAAGTCTACTGATAGGGGAGGTCTTCTTTTCTTTCCTTCTGATCCTAGTCAATTAGGTCTCATCAGGAGTGGCTGCATTGTCTTCTGTGGCCTGGTAATGCTGCTTCCCCCTCAGGGGGAGGTAATTAAAGAGCAGGCCAATCAGTTCATGTCAGAGACAGTCCCTGTTCCTATTACTATGGAACCCACTTGGATACCGAACTGCTATGGGCTATATCTGTGCAGAGATCTTAGGTTATCTCCATGCATGTTCCTTGGTTGGAATAGCAGTCTCAGGAAAGACCCCTGTGTTCAGATTTTTTGGTTCTGTTGCTCTCCTTGTGAAGTTCCTGTCCTCTCCAGGTCTTACTGTTTCCCATTTCTTTCATAAGATTCCCTGCACTCTGCCCAAAGTTTGGCCATAAGTCTCAGCATCTGCATTGATAGTCTGCAGGGAAGAACCTTTCATAGGTCCTCTGCATCAGGCTCCTGACTTGTTCCCTCTTTTATCCTTCTTCTGATGTCCGTCTTATTTTGCGTATCTGGATAGGGATTGAGCATTTTTTTTTAAATCTTAGCCATTCTGATGGGTGTAAGTTGGAATCTCAGAGTTGTTTTGACTTGAATTTCCTAGGTGACTAAGGATGTTGAGCATTTCATTAAATATTTCTCTGCCATTCTGGGCATATATCCTAAAGATGTTCAACTCTACAAGGACATTTGCTCTACTATGTTCATAAGAGTTTTATTCATAATAACCAGAATCCAGAAAGAGCCTAGATGAGACTCAGCTGAGGAAAGGATACAGAAATTGTGGTACATTTACACAATGGTCTACTACTCAACAACTAAAAACAAGGAAATCATGAAATTTGCAGGAAAATGAAAGGAACTAGAAAAGATCATCCTGAGTAAGCTATCCCAGAGGCAGAAAAACACATATGGTATATACTCACTGATAAGTAGATATTAGCCATATAATACAGGATAAAAATACTAAAATCTATAGTCCTAAAGAAACTAAGTAACAAGGATGACCCTAGGGATTATGCTAAATACTCATTCAAAAAGGCAACAGGATAAGCATCAGAAGTAGGAGAAGACAGAAAACTGGACAGGAGCTTACAACAGTGGGCTTCTGAAAGACTCTACCCAGCAGGGTATCAAAGCAGATGCTGACACACATAGCCAAGCCTTGGGCAGAGTGCAGGAAATCTTAGGAAAGAAGGGGGAGATTGAAAGACTTAGAGGGATAGGAACTCCACAAGGAGACCAAGAGAGCTAAAAAAAAAATAAAATAAAATCTGGGTTCAGGGAGGCCTGCAGAGACTAAAGACCATGTACAGAGAGGAATTAGATGCCCTGTTCAGATGTAGCCCATGGGTAGCTCAGCCTCCATGAGGGTTCCCTAGTAAGGGCATCAGGGGCAGATGCTGGAATGAACTTGGTTGCTTGTTCTTTGCTTACCCTGGTGAGGTGCACTTTCTAAGCCCCAGAAGAAGAGGATCCATACAGTCCTGATGAGACATAATAAGCTAGGGTCAGATAATAAGGGAGAAGGACCTCCCCTATCAGTGGACTAAGAGAGGGGAATTGGCAGGGAAGATGGAGGGAAGGTGGGACCAGGAGGAGATGAAGGAGAGGGTGACAGCCTGGATACAAAGTGAATAAACTGTTAATAATAATAATAATAATAATAATAATAATAATAATAATAATAATTTCAAATGTACAATATATTCTTGCCACTTATAGTCTTCCTATATAAATTCCCAGGATAGAATGCTTGCCTTAGATCCACTTTGGGTTTAACTGAACTTTCACACTTTGTATTCATGGCATGCTACTTGTGAAGGAGTGGAAAGGATCATCAGACCGTGTACATTGTATATATGTCTTCTGTCTAACATATATACCCTGATATTCTGCCAGACTTCCATAAAGAGAAAATCATTTTAACTTTCATACCGGCAATCAAAGAGCATAAATTTACCAAAAGAAGCTATCTGTGTAACTACACAGATCACTCACCCATGTTGTCAGACATTCTTAACCTTCACTGTGTAAGGCATCCATCTGCACCAACTTTGAGTTGTACCTCCTGTTCATTCTTTTTTATTATTATTATTATCATTAGTTACATTTTGTTAATTCTGTATCCCAGCTGTATCCCTCATTCCCTCAAATCCCACCCTCCCTCCTTCATCTCCTCCCTGCCCCTTTCCAAGTCCACTAATAGGGGAGGACCTCCTCCCCTTTCATATGATTCCGTGTTCATTCTTGATTGCTTTTGTTTCCATGTGTAAATACTCCCTTTTTTAGTAGAATGACTAATATATAGCCATACTACGTTTGTTGTCAGAAAACAAAGCTTTACCTTATTAGGCATTATGTCATGCCGAATTGGGTAGTGGCTGTGTTCACACTAACCCTCCAAATTTCACCTGTAAGTATCAGGACACTTCTGGCATTATTCTCTACCAATAGCTCTTCAAAGTACTTAACCTACCACTTCCTTAAGTTTTCATTGCAATACAGTGGCTACAGAATGCCTATGGCCTGATCTTTAGAGTCTATGAATATGCCACATTATTTGGCAAAAAGTAATTAAAGGAACTGATGAAATTATGTCTGAGGGTCAGTTGATCAAAAAATTGTGGGGCTGAGTTTTAGCACTAGGATTTATAAATGTGGGAAAGTAGATAGGGAGGAAAGGTTGGGGAGATTAGTTATGGAACACACTCAACCAGTAATACCTGTTTTTGAAGAGGGAGTCATGAGCATGGGTTGCCTCCGGAAGCTAGCAATGAAGGGGCACAGTTTTTCTCAGTAGCCAGAAAAAATATAGCCACATTAATGGCTAAATTTTTGTACATGGTAGTCTGTATCACAGGTCAAACTCCTGAGAAAATATCTCATATGTGATACCTGATATTCTATTAGGTCTCCGTTGGATATAGCTAACACAATGTTATTTATGCCAGTTTAATAAATATTTGCAAAGAAATAATCTCTTAAGAAAATTAATGTGTTTTTTTTTTCTGAGAAGTGTCTACAGTGTAACTGTTGACCTCAAGAGTCAATGATCGTCTAATCTTCCACTAAGGCAAAGTGACCAGGCAGAGTGAACAAAACCTGCCTTGTAAAAAGTAGAGAATTTAGCAGTGACCTCAAACAGGCATATTTCCTGACCATTTGGAATTCCTTATCTGTCATGTTTTCTCAAATAATGCTTCAATAAGAGGCTGTATTTATCAGTCCACAACATGAAAAAAAATATTTGTCAAAGATGCTATCAAGAAACCACATAAGGCAGGAAGACATTTATTTGCTGTTATGCAGTACCGCCTTTACTCTGCACTGCTAGCACATGTCTAAGTAAGACTTTTAGAGGAAAGTCAACATGGAACTAACTGTGCTGCAGAACAAGCCAGTACCTGAGATTGTTAATTAAGCTTATTATACCTACAAAATTGTAGCTCAATCCCCAGGTTACATGAAATGCATATCTTTCTTACCTCTAGCTCTCAGGTTGCAGTCTGCTAGATTCTGTGATATTCAAACTATTTGTTAAAGTCTTTTGCTCCTGGTCCTCCGGTTCTCTGCACTGCTCTCACCTCTGCCAGGCCTGGAAGCAAAAGTGCAGTTTTCACTATAATGAAGCAACCAATCCAATATTCTCTGCATAATTTATATGTGCATCCGGGGGAAATTACCAGCATAATTTCATCGTGTCACTTACACAGTTATACTCAATTGCTCTTCCCTAGAGGCAAACCCATTTTTATTTTTTTTAAATAATGTCTTTTTCATGCGTGTCTGTCTTTCATTCCATCCTATCACCAGGTAGTGTCCCCTGTATCCACAAGGACAATCAGAGAAACCTCTTTTAAACCGCTCCCTTCTCTTCAATCTCTGCTTCTGTAACATCACAGGTCACCATGGGATGCAGAAGAATACATGTCGCTCTTACAGCACATCTTTGTTTCCTAGGAAGATTTGAAAGCTATGCAAGCTCTAAGCTGTATTCTAAAAGACCGCTTTATTTCCACTCATAGTCAGCAGCTTTGACTTTAGATGCTGATTCTGAATCTACAATCACTGTGGATAGTTACCAGGGAAAGTTCAGTTTAAATAAAACCAGATCCACAAAGAGATGACTACATTGTCTCTGACTCCAGTAATCCTCTCTAATCCAAGTCTTTCTCCTTTGCCCTCTTTATGTTTGCAAACTGATGAATTCCTGCATGCTAACTAGCATTCTTCCAGCCCAGCTACATTCCCAGCATCTCAGGGGTTATTTTATGTCTATAATTTCTGCTAGCTCCAAAACATGCTGCTTTTCATATTCCTTCCAACAACTAAAAAAAAAAAAAAAACAGTCATGAGCCTGGAATATAAGGCCTTGCAAACTACACAAGAGCTTTACCACTTACCTAGATTCCTACCTCTTTAAGCTTTTATTTGGCAGCAGCTTCTAGGTCTTCTCATACCTTGAACTTGATCTTGAACTTACCACCCAACCCAGAGAGACCTCAAGGTTCCAGTCTTACTATCTGAGTAGGTAGGCATACAAGCATGCGCAGTCACACCTGGCTAACAACTTTGTTTTATGGTTAGTAACCCAGAGTTAGATTTTCTGGCTTATGAGAAAATGACTCATAAGTATATCTAGATTAGAAAGAATTCCTTCTAGGTTTCCCAGCCGAAAATCCAGTGTTCTTTTCACAGATGGTCTCTTGATCCCTCTCCAAATCAGAAATTTTACAAGAATCAATGTGTATAACATTCAAAGCACTGAAAGTGCTTTGGTTACAAAGAAAGAACTCGCTCAGAATTGGGAGAAAAGCCAATTAAAATAACTCAGAGACCCACTTCATTAGCCCTTCTGTCAAGAAAAATGCCTGGAGGTCTCTTTTATTACCCTAGAGTCACTACTCCATGGTGTTCGAGGCAAGTCTCATACAGAGCAAATATATATGAAAATGTGATGTCTAGAAGGATTGAGAAGACGGAAATAATATATTCCCAGATGTTTACAATGTATTTCTTCAGTGATTTCTCTGAATGGTGCCGGTGCAGCTTTAGTAGAAGCTGTTTTGTTATGTCTAAGAGAGGAAGATACTATGCACCCCTAAAGGAGGAGTATGATCAGTGTTGGTATTTCATGGGACAGGGTCAGGACGGTGACAAAAGTGTTACACATATGAACTGTTTTATCAGAAGTGCCCAACATATGAAACATACACAAAATAAGTTGAAAAATGTACTGGGACCTGATTCATAAACTAATCTTATGTAGCCCACATGTAGCAAAGCACAGAATAGAAAAACTTCGTGATTGTTTTTGTTTAAAATAATACTTTACTGAGATAAAGGAGAGAAAAAAAATGAGTAAGTCCTATCCTAGGAAACATGAGAATCTCATGCCAACAATATTGAGAAGAATGCTTGAGTTTGGTTGACATGAATCACTGTTTGAAAAGTTATTTATTTATTTTTAAAAGTAGCCTTTATAAGTAGATAAGGCATAGAGAAACGCAGGTGGAAAAATATCCAAAACCACAATCGTCATTTCTCATTATCCTGTCCAAATGTTGGTACACATTTTCCTCAGCTATGAAGTTAGCATTACATTTGTAGTAGACTTTTCAAGGTTCCTGCTGTAGTAGGTGATGGTGTAAATAGGGACATTGCAATGTGTGTCTGCGTGTCTACAAGCAGGTTAGATTACATTATTTAAGTTACCAATTCCCTAATATTTTAAGACAAAGCAACTCTCCTAATGGAATTATAGGCCTTAAAAATAACCCATGCTTCTAAGAAAACACCAATGCTTCCCTTATACTTTTGAAGAGTTTGAGCAACTCACTGTTTAGAATGACTTGCTGATCTCAAGACATAGTTAAAGTCCACATTGAAAACACTGCTTGTCTGCCTTTCCATCTCTTATGTCCTCTGATGATGACTGGGACAATTTAACAGAATTTGGAGCCTCTGGAGAGTGAGCCTCTGGCCATGAACTGTGCAAATTTATCATGGCCATATTATTTGTTGAGGGAAAAGCCATCATGACTGTGGGGGGATCTTTACCTGGGCAGGAGAGAGCAATCTGAAAACTGGCTTAGATCAGTCACTCTCTTCTGGCTGTAGAAGTATTATGAGCAGCTGCTTATAGCTCAGGCTATGCTCTCTTGCCTGCCATGGCAGACTATACTTCGAACTTTAAAATAAAATAAACCATTGGAGACATAAATTTATGGGAGACATAAATTGTTTTTTGTCATAACATTTTATCACAGCAACAGAGATAGAAACTGGGCCATTTCCACATTTTCATGCTTAAAATTGTAGGTTGTACCTTAGTGAGATAGTGTACCACGTCAATGAGCTTTTGACAAAAAAAAAAAAAACATAGGTTTTATTAACTGTGCTCATAAGTCTAAACTCTATAGAAATTATGACCAGGCATTGTGTTTTTCACACACACATAACGTATATATGTATATACATACACATGTACACACACACATCTGTATATATATATATATATATATATATATATATATATATATATATATAATATAATATAATGAAGCCCACCCTCAAAGGACAATTTTAAAGTGTAATTAAGCATACAGTTGCTATACATTGAACAGAAATGCCTTACATCTGAAATCACTGATAGAGATAAGATTATTTCAGATATTTTTAATCATTTATTACTTCTGGACTATGGATTGTCACATTAAGTCTCTCTTCCTCTAATTTCTGAGTGATCAACTTGAAATTACAGATATTTATTTAATTATAATTTTATTTTATTTTTAATTACACTTTATTTACTTTATATCCCAACTCTAATTCCCTCCCTCCTCCCCTCTCAAAACTTCCCTTCCTTCCCCTTCTACATACATGCTCCTTGCCAAGTCCACTGGTGGGGGAGGGTTTCTTTTTCTTACTTCTGCTCCTAGTCTGTTAGGTCTCATCAGGAGTGGCTGCATTTTCTTCCTCTGTGGCCTGGTAAGGCTGCTTCCCCCTCAGGGGGGAGGTGATAAAAAAAAGCAGGCCAATCAGTTCATATCAGAAGCAGTCCCTGTTCCCATTACTATGGAACCCACTTGGCTACTGAACTGCCATGGGCTACATCTGTGCAGGGGTTCTAGGTTATCTCCATGCATGGTACTTGGTGGAGTATGTCTAGGAAAGACACCTGTGTTCAAATTTTTTGGTTCTCCAGATCTTACTATTTCCCACTTCTTTCACAAGATTCCCTGCATTCTACCCAAAGTTTGGCTATAAGTCTCTACATCTGCTTTGATAGTCTGCAGGGCAGAGCCTTTCAGAGGCCCTCTGTGAGAAGCTCTTAGTTTGTTTTCATGTTTTCTTCTTCTTCTGATGTTCATCCTCTTTGCCTTTCGGGATGGGGATTAAGCATTTTAGCAAGAGTCCTCCCTCTACATTAGTTTCTTTAGGTGTACAGAGTTTAGTAGGTTTATCCTATATTATATGTCTATATGAGTGAGTATATACTGTGTGTCTTTCTGCTTCTGGACAGCTCACTCAGGATGATCCTTTCCAGATCCCACCATTTACCTGCAAATTTCATTATTTCCTTCTTTTTCATTGCTGAGTAATATTCCATTGTGTATCCATTCTTCAGTTATGGGACATTTAGGTTGTTTCCAGCTTCTGGCTATTACAAATAAAGCTGCTACAAACATTGTTGAGCAAATGTCCTTAGTGTACTTGAGACTTTTTTGGGTATATGCCTAAGAGTGGTATAGCTGGATCTTGAGGAAGCACTATTCCTAGTTGTCTGAGAAAGTGCCAGATTGCTTTCTAGAGTGGTTGTACAAGTTTACATTCCCACCAGCAGTAGAGGAGGGTTCCCCTTTCTCCACATCCTCTCCAGCATATGCTAGCTCTTGAGTTATTCATCTTAGCCATTTTGATGGGTGTAAGGTAAAATCTCAGAGTCGTTTTGATTTGTATTTTTCTGATGACTAAGGACTTTGGACATCAAGTGTTTCTCTGCCATTTGATATTCCTCTACTGAGAATTCCCTGTTTAGCTGTGTACCCCATTTTTTAATTGGATTACTTGGTTTGTTGCTGTTTAACTTCTTGTTTTCTTTATATATACTGGATATTAGCCTTAACCACTCCTGATGAGACCTGATAGACTAAGGTCAGAGGGAAGGGGAGGAAGTCCTCCCTTTTCAGTGGACTGGGAGAGGGACACGGGTGGGGGAGAGGAAGGGAGGGATTTGACAAGGAGGAGGGAGGAAGGTATAGGGGGGATACAAAGTGAATAAACTGTAATTAATAATAATATAAATAATTAAATAATAAAAAAGTTTAACAGATTATCACTAGAGAGCATATTTAAAATTCTAATAATTTTGCTTAAAGTAGTGAAAATGTTATTTGCCACCAGGAAGTTTATTTCAAACTGTAATGTACCATTACAACATTTCTATTTTAATAAAAAAACATTTATTGTAAAAAAATATATTAGTTTAAAACATTTATGGCCCAACTACAGAATTTTGTTTAGCTTTCCAAGCAACTAGAAAAAAGTTACTTGTGAAATTATACTGTTTTGGTGTTTTAATGTTAATATACTGGGCAAGTATCTCAGGCTGTCCATATTATGGAGTGTGGTGTTTCTGAGATTAATGCATTCCAATAACAATACCTTTTCATTTGTCTGAGTGGCTATATTATATGGCACCTTGAATATACAGAAATATATATTCTATTTATGATCAAGGCATTTTCAAAAAATGAGCTATAATCGATGTCAAAATAACATCTTTTTGCATTTCTCTATGCACACATGTGACACAGATACCTGGGAAAGAGACTTTGAAGTCTAATAGGCACTGCAAATATGTTCCTTAGAGTAAGACGACAACAACAATTTATACTACAAAGGCACCCTCCAACCATTCCTTAGTAAATTTTGTGAGGATTGAGAAAAGGACCTAATGGGATTAAAATGATATTTATTATTTTCACTTTCATTTTTCCAATTGCTCTAAAAGATGAGCATAAATTATACATAAAATTCAAGAGTCCATTTACAGCTCTACGTCTCAGTAGCTTTTGTGATTACTTCTGCCATATTCTCTATATTGCAATTTTTAAATCTCTCTTATACTTACTGATTGTATAACACTGATTAATCAGAGTTTTTATATAATCTTATGTGGTAACATATATGAGGAATATATACTTCTGGCTTAATAGTCCTAGTTACGTATTAATTTTGTTAATAGTGCTTTCTGTTGAAGAACAAACAGTATTTATTTAGTCAATCTAGCAAATCACCTCTGTTTGGTTTTCATGGCTTGTTAAATATGTATTCCCATACTTGGGACTTGCTACAAGAATATTTTAAATATTAACGTTTGAAGTTTTACTTACGGATTATTAATGACCTGGGTTTGCTTTCATGGCCCACTGTGAGGTATAATCACTTCAGGTTGGCAATGACTGTATTTGTTCTTCTTACTTTCATAGACATCAGACTTCTATGTCAAATTCCTACAGAAGTAAATAACCAGTTGAATTTTCTGTTTTCTCACCTTCCTTAAGATACTCACTTTGCGTCTTAAAATCAAAATTATATGGTCTTAATTAGAGTTAGTTTACCTCATTTTAAAAAATGGTGCTGAACCGCATGGAACCTTCTCCAAAATAGACCATATAGTGGATCACAAAGCAAGCCTCAACAGATAAAAAAGATTGAAATAATCCCTTGTATTCTATCGACCACCATGGACTAAAGCTGGACACCAACAACAACGGAAATAACAAAAAGCGAACACGCACATGGAAACTGAACAACTTGCTACTCAATGACAGCTGGGTTAAGGAAGAAATAAAGAAAGAAATTAAAGACTTCCTAGAATTCAATGAAAATGAAGGCAAAACATACCCAAATTTATGGGACATATTGAAAGCAGTGCTCAGAGGAAAATTTATGCCACTAAGTGCCTTCAAGAAGAAATTTGTAACATGACATACAAGTAACTTAATGGCCCAACTGAAAACCCTAGAAAAAAAAAAAAAAAGAAGCAGATACACCCAAGAGGAGCAGATGGCTGGAAATAATCAAACTCAGGGCTGAAATCAATCAATTAGAAACAAATAAAACTTCAAAGAATCAATGAAACAAAAAGCTGGTTCTTTGAGAAAATCAACAAAATAAACAAACCCTTAGCCACACTAACTAAAAAGCAGAGAAAATTTATCCAATTCAGCAAAATCAGAAATGAAAAGGGGGACATAACTACAGACACTGAGGAAATCCAAACAATCATTAGGTCATACTATAAAACCTATATGCCACAGAATTTGAAAACCTAACTGAAATGGACAATTTTCTTGATAGATTCCATCTTCCAACATTAAGTCAAGATCAGGTAGAAAGACTGAATAGCCCTATTTCCCCAAGGAAATTGAAGCAGTCATTCACAGTCTCCCCTCCAAAAAAAGCCCTGGGCCAGATGGTTTCAGCAAAGAATTCTACCAGACCTTCAAAGAAGTGCTAACACCAATTCTCCTCAAACTATTCCACAAAAATAGAAGCAGAAGGAACATTACCAAACTCATTCTATGAAGCGCCAGTCACCTTGATACCTAAACCACACAAAGACCTAACAAAAAAAGAGAACTTCAGATCTATCTCTCTTATGAACATTGACGCAAAAATACTCAATAAAATACTTGCAAACCGAATCCAAGGACACGTCAAAGATATCATCCACCATGACTAAGTAGGCTTCATCCCAGGCATGCAGGGGTGATTCAACATACGGAAATCCATCAATGTAATCCACCATAAAAACAAACTGAAGGAGAAAAACACATAATCATCTCCTTAGATGCTGAAAAAGCATTTGACAAAGTCCAACACCCATTAATGTTTAAAGTCTTGGAGATATCAGGGATACAAGGCACATACTTAAACATA